>NC_086377.1:66235398-66569565 GCF_036588685.1 Mytilus trossulus
TCATGATTATTTGATTACCTAGGACTGTATTTTTAGTTTACGATTATTTGATTACTAAAGATAAGCAAATATTTAATGATTATGTGATTATATTGGCAAAAAAATGGTGATTATGTGATTACTAGGACCCCCCATGAGGGGCCTCATGCTTTACTGACTGTTGATTTTTTGGCAATTACATTTAAGTGAGCGTAGTTAAATAAACCAACATAAAAATGTGATTGATAATCTGCATTCCTGCCAGAAATATATGCGTATTTATATTATAAGAGCACTTTTATAAAAAAATAATGACCTAGTTCATTCCTGGTTTTCAGTGCTTTACGGATGCTCAAGCTTTAGATTCGTATCAGTTTTTGAGTCTACTGTTGTTTGTACTTTCAACTTTCTTCTACCGGAATCCGTAATTATTTCGTTTGACATCTACGTAATTTTTTTCTTATCTATCAAGGTAATCCGATAATATATGTATAAGAATAATGCGATGAATGTTACTACATTTACACTTGTTACAGCACCTAGATGTGGAGACCGTCCCCCAAACACTTGTGCTATATCCTGTCCCTTTGGATATGTACTGGATGAAAACAACTGTCCTAATTTTTGTAAATGCAACACAGGTAATTATGTTCTTCTGTACGATGTGTTAATTCAGAAAATATTGCGATGATTCTATTATTGCGAAAAATTCGACAGGGTTTCTGTTATTTAAAAGCTACCAAAGGGACAGTCAAACTCATAAATCTAAAACAAACGACAACGCCATGGCTAAAATGAAAAAGACAAACAGACAAACAATAGTTCACATGACACTATAATATGAAAATATGAAATAAACAGGGTTTTTGTGAATATCAAAAAAATAACATCGAATTTAAGTCCAAAATGACAAAATCGTAATAATAAATTCACGCAATAGTTTCATAATTTACAGTATAATTATTCAATTTATTTTAAATGTCATTGTCAACGTGCTAAGTCAAAACCCTGTTATTCCATGGCTGTCGTTGTAATCATACTTTTGTTTTGTTTCTTTTTCTATGTGCGTTTCTCTGTATTGAATGTTTATATCGTATTCTGTAGCGTAAGGTTGTAAATTGTTTTTTTTAGGTTAGCCATAAAACCAGGTTCAACCCATCTTTTTACTAAGAATGTCCTATATCAAGTCACACACATAGCAATTGTTATAAAAAAATGATTCTACATATGTTGGCGTTTGTTTTTGTTGCACTTCAGTGTTTTGCTGTTCTTTGTATTGCTGTCATAGTTGATGTGTTTACCCCGATTTTAGATTTTAACCCGACTTTGTTTTCTCTGAATATATTTATGACTTTTTTTTATACTACTGTTGCCTTTATCTATTGTACACATTTTAAATGTCAAAAAGTATAAATATAGCATTTTAATCTCTATAAAAAAAGTCAATTAAAATTTCTTAGTAATGAGTTCGTACTGCTCACACAGTTTTAATACGTAGTTTCTTTGACACATTCCCCATTTGAATTTCATATTTATTTTTCTGTTTCAGGATGTGCAGGTAATGTTCTCCCAAAACCTTTCATCAACTGTGGCGCAGGTCAACAAACATGTCCGGCTAGATATCAATGCACCACACCTCCAGCAGGTGGAAGTGGAGTATGCTGTCCTTATGGTATGATATTCCGTGTTCTAATTCACCGCTGTAGAATCTTATGTATTCTGGGTAAACTTTTATAAACGTACATAAAAAAGTTGTTTCTCTAGATTGTGAAAAGGCCAATTACTGAAAACCAAATGTTACATTTACCAAAATCGGATGAGCTGCGTCGGATAGAAATCGACCTTACGCAAAAGATTATCAATACATCTGATTGAAATAGCTTACGGGTAAAATCTCTATGCAAAGTCTGTAACTGTAACTACAAAATGACGTTGATATAAAATTTTATCAAAAAGAACAAAATTCATCTTTTATTTCGTAATTGAATGTTCAAAATCTACCAAAAGGATTATACATGTACATGTATCCATGCAATTGCATAATGTCGTTTTTTATTTGACGCAACTTATAAGTGGCACAAAAATTAAGATAAGGTGAGATTCGGGATAAATATGAGTTATGGGCCGTGGTATAATTGCATAAGCATGAGACAAATGTAGATGAGAGATCGAATAACATAGATTATATCAACTATAGATCACTGTACGGCCTTCCACGATGAGTAAAATCCGTACAGAATAGCAAGCTATAAAATTCCTCTACATAAAACAATGTAACAGAGAAATGAAGGATACCATAGGGAAATTCAAACTCATAAGTAGAAAATAAACTGACATCGTTCTTACCAACAAAACATAACAAAAGTACACAAAACACAACATAAAACTAAAGACTAAGCCATACAAACTCCACCAAAATATTGTGGTGATCATAACCATCGTTGTCATTCAAGCTTACACAAAAAAAATGAAATATGATACACAGTGACAAATCATAACCAATGAAGTATACACTCGTGACAGATACTATACTAGTCAACAAAAGAAACGATACAAGACTTTTTTTCAAATTAAAGATAGAGTTTTCCGTTCATTTGACCAATATTGAAGGTATTTATACTTAATCATTATGGAAATATAAATCCGTTAAAAAATTATTTTTTTTTTGCTTTTGTTACGTTTTTTTCGAATTTTTTTTTTTTTACAAAATTTACATAAAACGGCAATTTTAAAAACAAAGGTTCCAACTAATGATGACAACCTCTCATTTAAAGGTAAAGACAGTGTTTGCCATCAATTTGTTTTTAAAAATCATTCAGTTTCTTCGTTTATTTGTTAAGCAAAGTTAGGTTCTACGAGAGATCGTTCAAATGTATACATTATCAACTGATTTACCATAGACACTATGTGTAAAGTGATATTCAAAAAGCGGTAGAAATCTTAAATCTAATCCGAAAGGTCACAAATTTACTGTGTGTTGTTTTTATATATAAAGCATTGATTTGAGACGAAAATGAAAAAAAAAAATTCTGCATTTTTTGAGATTTCAAAAAACACTTTTTCCCCAAAAAATTTGAAAAATCAATATTTCAACCCATTATTCACATCATGAACATAACTTGATTATCATATTGAATATTTTAAAACAAATTTAAAATTTAATTTAGTGCTTAGAAAATTATGTGTCGATTTTTTTTTCAACTTTCCGCAAAACTAATTTGCACCCTTTGATCATTTACACGGAATTTAGATACTTTCCGACAAGTTTTGATTTTTATTATCACATGTGCATACATTGCAAATGAAAGCTTGTTAAAAAAGTGTATCTCATTTTGTTTTATATTAAATACTTTTTGATAAATTTTATTTCAAAATCGTGTATCGTTTCTTTTGTTGACTAGTATATAACACTACGAAACATTTTAAAAATATTTACATTTTCTTTGCGTTCATCATTCGAGCTAATAGAAAAAACAAAATATTCACATCAATTATAATAAGATATTTTTGTAGTTTATTTTTTTATCAGATAGCAAATTCATGGAGTACAATTTTTGCACTTACCACAGAATGAATTCATGCGCCAGGCCGATTCAATGAGATTAAATGATACATTATATTATCTACCTATCATAGAGGTTACGAGTGGGAAAATTAAATTACAAATCTTCAATTTATAAAAAAAAAATATTAAGGATTAACTACCTTTAAATTGAGATTTTGGGTGGACCAATTCACTAACAAATATGTCATAAAGTTCTTAACATGTGTTGTACCGGTTCCAAAATTGTTTTTAAATGGTTTCAGTACAAACAAGGTTAGTGTAAAATTGAATACCATGATTTGGAGTTAATATAAGTTATACTGATACACGTTTCCCTATGAAATTTTGAAAGGAAATGGAAATGAAACACATATGATATAAACGAATGTAGTGGACGAAATTTTAAAAAACAAATATGATCTGTCCAATGCCACACGAACATGCTACAATTACTAGAAGTTCATTATATAGGTATTCCATATTGCTTAAACTTTAATAGTTTATTTTATATGAATGGGATTTTTAATAATGTAGCATATTTACCTGCGGAAAAAATATATTTTCCGCGCAAAACGTCGCGTGCTTTAACATGTATAATTTTGGTAAAACAAACGATGATGTACTGTAACAATCGGTTTTCATAAAAAAAATCTTCCATTACATACATTTATTTCGGAATATGGAATAAAACAATTACTGTCTTTTGTTTCGGTAATTATATGTTTTAATTGACTTTTGACCTTAGTGAATATCTGTTTTTTTAAAGTCAATAAAACTACAAAATTACCTCATCAAAAGACAGTAATGGTATATTATTCGTTTATATATATTGCAATATAGCAATTCACATCTTTTTTAGAATGTCCTCAAGTAAGGTGCAGTGAACCATGTCCTTACGGTTTTGTCATTGATGGAAATGGCTGTCAAACTTGTGAATGTGGTGAGTACATTGTATGTGAGTTTAAATTAATCATGAACTTTGATTTATTAATATATGCTAATTTTATAGCTATAAAAACGTTACCATCATAAATTCTGAGTGTAACCCCAATTGCGTCATCATGGTCATAGGTCAGATGGAAAATCCCGACTAAAAATAAACGTACTCTCACTGGTCCGGACATCTACCCCTGTTTGCCCATATTCTTCCATTCAATTTCCATCTGCGACATCGGTCACACGTGCACATTTTTACAGATTCAACAGAGAAGTGTTTAGTTTTTTGAATAGCTTAATTGCTTTTCATATATTGTGTATTTTATTGGAAATTTATTCCCTTGTTTTGTTTAAATTTCTAAACAAATTATTTGTGTTTTTTTTCCTAAAGTAAATTTTATTATGGACTTTAATTTGAATAGTCCGTACGTAAATATTCCTGGTTCGGACTATCTCTTAGATGGGTCACTACCTTTAAGTCCTCCCCAAACTACCAGTACATTGACCGGAGTTTTCGACAACGGTGTCTGGTAATGCTACCTATCCGACCCTTTCACAAGGTTCGGCCATGCATTTGGGGGGGGGGGGGGGTACCTACGTCAACTTCGGTGACTCATACTTTATCTAGGCCTGTTAATTCAGCGGGTACTATTAGTTCTGTCCCAGATACAGCTATGGGCTTGAACTTGCCAGGTTCTAGACCCCCATTATCCTATTGTGGGTATATGCTTCCCAAAACGGGCACACAAACTTTACCCTCATGGTCTCAGCCACCTTGGCCACAGTCTTACCCTTATGGTGGGTTTATGCCAAACCAACCTGGTTTTTGGCCTTATAGGGACAATTTCTATGGTCCCCCTTCTGGGGTAGCTACTGCACCACCTTTATCTCCTGCTCTACCCGTAGCAGCAGTAACTTTGACTCCTACAGTAGCTCCTTCTACCACCGTACCTGACTCTCAAGCTCAATCTTCTAGCTCTTCTCATGGTACTCAGGTTTCTGATCATGCATCACCTCTGGATGGTTTTCAGAAGTTACTTTTGGACTTTGGTGAGTCTTTTAAGGCAGAATTTAGTACTCTATCCAGTCGTATGACTCTACTGGAGAATAGAGTTTCTTCTCATCAACCTTCTCCAGCTAAGTCTGTAGAATGTGATGAGAGGGAGGATGACGAGCTTTCTGTTTCCCCTGGAAGTCATGAAAGGGCTTTCCTCACTGATGAGGATGTTGAAAGTTCTTCTTCTCCCAAGGTATCTAGGACGGCCCCCTGAGCCTTCTTCTTAGTCAGCTCAACAACCTCCCACCAAGGAGACTGAGGATCCTCCTTCCTTGAAGGATCTTAGGGATAAGGTGTATACCTTGATGAGGGATGAAGCACATATCCCTTTTGCCTCTCCTTCCAAGCCGAAGAAACCTTCTTCAACTTTTGAAGCTTCCTGTGGTATTTCTCAGGATACTGTGACTTCTCACAATTCTTTTCCTGAATCTGGCCATATGGCTTTTGCTTTACAATGTGTTAATGAAGGTATCGCTAATTCTGCTAGTAAAAATGTTGCTAATAACAATATCTCTGGATTTGGAATGTCATCCTTTTCTGATCAGGTTAAGTACAAGGATTTTGATATCTTTGATTATTCACTGGGTAGACTTGTTCCCAGTTGTGACAAATCTATGTCATCTTTATTGGGAAAAAAGCCAGTAGATGGTCTTCGTCTCACTCAACCTGTTTGGTCAAAGACTGAGAATCTCCTTCGTAGTGCTTCTCAAGTTCTTGGCACAGCCGAACATTTTCTAGCTGCAACCGGACATTTGCTTAACAGCAGTCCAGGTTGTTCCAGCAGAAGTACGATCCTTCTTACTTCAACTGGATAAAGCTCTAGGTTCATCTCAGTTGCTTTTAATGGGTTCTATTGCTAATTGCACCCTATCTAAAAGAGCAGAGTTTCTTGATAACATTTCTATCGCTGAGCCTTTGAAAGATTCTTTACTGAAATCTCCACTTTCTGACAAGATGTTTGGTTTACCCTTACAGCGGGTTCTAGAGGAACTCAGCAAAAACCCTCCTCCAGTCAAAGTTAGTGTACACGTTACTAATGGCAAGAGGTCGGTTAATGCTACATCTAGTTCTACTAGTACTTCTGCTTCAGGTGGTTCTCCTTCTTCTGCTAAGAAAAGGAAGAATAACTACGGCAAACCGCAGAACAAACCCAATAACTCAGGAAAAAGCTCAGGTAAGCCTTCTGGTGGTTTTTAGGGTCCCAAGAAACCTGGGTCTAGTACCTAGGTTCTTGCCCCTCGTACGTTATTGACAGCTTCCCCAGGGGAAAATTTACAACAAGTTCCTCAAAAATCAATACCAGTAGGGGGGGGGGGGGTTAAGTTTTTTTCTAAATCAGTGGAAGAAAATTACCTCAGACTGTTATGTGCTGTCAATAATTCGAGGGGGATTAACACTTCAGTTCAAGAACCCACCTCCTCTGTCTGCAGTTCCAATAAGTTTGTCTCATACTCAAGACCCAGTGAAGTGTCAACTTCTATCAGTAGAAGTGGACACAATGTTACAAAAAGCTGCAATAGAGGAGGTGTCGATCTTAACTTTGTCTCCGGGATTTTATTCCCGTCTTTTTCTGGTTCCAAAGAAGACTGGAGGAATGAGGCCGGTCATAGACCTATCTATTCTGAACAATTTTTACTTCAAAATGGAAACAAACAGATCCATCAGGGCTTCAATCCTTCCAGGAATGTGGACTACTTCTCTGGATCTTTCAGACGCGTATTTCCACATTCCCATTTCCCAAACTTACAGGAAATACCTTCGCTTCGTTTGGAACAACAAAGTTTTCCAGTTCAAGGCTCTTCCTTTTCGCCTGTCTACAGCCCCTTTGGCTTTTACCAAAATCATGCAGGCAGCTATAGCTCACCTACATTCCCTGTATATTCAGATTCATTCCTACCTGGACGATTCCCTTCTCAAGGAATTTTGCCCAATCAAATTGAGGGTTCAGACAGATTTGGTCATCAATTGTTTTCTGTCCCTAGGCTTCCAAATCTCTTGGAAAAAGTCAGAGATAATTCCGTCTCAAGACTTTGTTTTCCTGGGAGAACATTTACTAACCAGTGTAGGCCTAGTCCTCCCACCACAGGAGAAGTTTACAAAACCATGTCAGAAAATACATTTATTCCTGACGGTTCAATCAGTCACAGCACGTCAATTCTTGCAACTTCTGGGTCTATTGAACTCTCTGGCAGATGTAATTCCATTGGGACGACTTCACATTCGTCCGCTTCAGTTTTATCTGCACAAGTTATGGATTCCAGCTTCACAAGAATGGGAAGCATTGATTCCAATCACTCAGCCTTTATTTCCACACCTTCAATTGTGGTTAGTACGGGAAAATGTAATGAGGGGCCTATGTCTGTCCCCTCAAGTTCCCAGTCTAACATTATTCACAGATGCCTCCACTCTCGGTTGGGGAGCATATCTGGAGGGGCTTACAATATCGGGAGACTGGAATCCAAATCTTTTGGAAGAGCATATCAATGTATTGGAAATGAAAGCAGTTCTGTTTGCACTGAATCATTTCCAAATGTCTCTAAAGAATCAGTCTGTCATTCTGGCCACGGACAACACAACAGTTGTAGCTTATCTCAAGAAGCAGGGAGGAACTCATTCACCTTCTCTTTATCAGATAGCCAGAGACATTCTCCTTCTGTGTTTTCAACTCCAGGTTCATCTAGTGGTGAGACATATTGCGGGGCACCTCAATATTCTATCCGACACTCTGTCCAGATCCCTTGCTCAAGTAAACACGGAGTGGGAACTACTTCAAGTAGTTTTCAAAGCTGTGACTCTTCATTGGGGGTCACCTCAGATAGATCTGTTTGCGACCAGTCTCAATCACAACCTTCTAACATTTGTGTCTCCGGTTCCAGATCCAAAATCTTTTGCGGTAGACGCAATGAGCCTATCTTGGAAAGGAATGTTCGGGTACGCCTTCCCTCCTTTCAGGTTTCTCTCCTCAGTACTTCAGAAAATAGCAGGGGGAAATTGCAAGATCGTAGTTATTGCTCCAGCATGGCCAAAACAGTCTTGGTTTCCAGACCTTCTGCGCCTATCATGTGTTTGTCCTCTAGTTCTACCTCTGAGACCAGACCTTCTGTCTAGAGTCAAGGGCAATGTTCTTTATCAAAATCCAGAAAAACTTCATCTACTAGCCTGGCTTCTCTCAGGGTAAGCCTCAGAAAGAGAGGTTTTTTCTGAAGTAGCAACCAAGCATCTCACAAAGTCTGTCAGAGACTCCACTAGCATTGTCTATGATGCAAAATGGTCAATCTTCTCAGATTGATGTCGTGAGCGGGAAATTGATCCTTTCCAAGTCACTGTACAACAATTAGCAGACTTTCTAGTTTTTCTTTTTGAATCCAAAGGATTATGTCCCTCTACTATTAAGGGATATAGATCAGCTATCTCCAGAACTATTCATATTTCTGGTGGCCCAGATTTTTGAAATCAATGAGCATATTTCTCTTTTGGTTCGTAGCTTTAGTCTTGAAAGACCAAGACAAAAAACTTTAGTTCCTAAGTAGGACCTTGGACTAGTTTTATCCTTTTTAAAACTTCCTCCTTTTGAACCAGCAGAAACAATAGATTTACGGTTTCTTTCCTATAAATGCTGTTTTCTTTTAGCTTTTGCTTCTGGACGGAGAAGGAGTGAAATCCATGCCTTCTCTATTTCTGATGCTTGCCTTCGATTTAACAGGGATAAATCTTCTGTTACTCTTTTAACGGATCCTGCTTTTTTGGCAAAGAATCAGATTCCAGATAAGGGTGCAGAACCAGTTGTGATTCCTGCACTCCATAGCGATTATATTTATGTACTTTTATGTCCAGTAAGAATCCTTTCTATTTATCTGGAAAGAACGTGTAGTTTACGTTCTGTTTCTAACTCAAGACTCTTAATTCCTATTAAAAAAGGAATCTCAGATCTTTCTGTTAAAACTATTTCTACTTGGATATGCAAATGCATATCTTTAGCTTATGGTTCTTCTAAGGAAGAACTTTTAAATAGTTTTAATGTTAAAGCTCATGATGTTAGGGGTATCTCTACATCCTGGGCTCTGTTTAACAGTGCATCTTTAGAAGAGGTACTGTCTGCAGGTTTCTGGAGAAATGAGAACTCTTTTATATATCACTACCTCCAATCTATGGCTACTTTTGCCGAAAGTTTATACTCTCTTGGACCTATAGTTTCAGCACAAATATTGAACTTTCCTCCTGTTTCTTCTGTTACAGGGGATTCAGCTTTACGTTAGATTCTGTTACTCAGAACTTATGATGGTAACGTATTTATAGCTATAAGATATTCAAATTTTAAAGTAAATTTGGATTTTATTAGATAAATACTTACCATCATAAATTATAGGTCCCACCCACCTCCCCTTTATCCCCTTTCCTTATGTTTCTGTCTTGAGGAAATTGAATGGAAGAATATGGGAAAACAGGGGTATATGTCCGGACCAGTGAGAGTACGTTTATTTTTAATCGGGATTTCCCATCTGACCTATGACGCAATTGGGGTTACACTCAGAATTTATGATGGTAAGTATTTATCTAATAAAATCTAAATTTACTTTAAAATTTGAATAATTCTTTAACAAATACAATATTGTCTCAACGAAGCCGGTACAGTATAAAAACAGTGTAATGATAACGAACCGCACACATCATGTAAATAAAGACACTTTAAAACGTATATTTGTGTTTTATTTCTAGATACCACAAAGGTACGATATTATTTAGGTTGTTAATTTCATTTAATAAAATTTACAAAAATGTATGTTTTAAAAACTATGAGGTCTGAGAAACATTAGATTTTGAATATTTAAAAATACCACGCATTCTTTGAATTATCAGTGGCATTGTCGTGCGTTTTTTAATGTTTGCTAATTAAAATACTTGAAAAACCTTTTAAGAAGTTATGGTATTATGAGAAAGAATACAATATAGCCAAATATCTCAAAAATAGATATTGGATTTTCTGTCTGAACTCAGTTGTACATAGTGTGCTCAGCTCGAACGCGTCAACGTCCGGATTCATCTGTATTGAGGTTATTTAGTGATGATTGAATATAAATCATCACTGCTATAATTTATGTCATTGGTTTATGGTTGAAAGATGTGTCGTTTGCAATTGTACCAAATCGCAGCGTTTGATGAGTGCTTTGTAGGTGAAACGCGCGTCTGGCGAACATAAAAAACACCTTACCTCTGTTATCTGCAATATGCGTGTCAGGGTATTCATATTTGCAATGTTGTCAATCATTTTTATACATTACTGTGCTCATCAAACCTTGTTGTTCCTATGTTTGTCTTAAAATAATAATCCCAATGTCTTAACTGGCATGAGAGCTATTGCTCACGAGTTATTCGAATTACTCTATCATTATTCAAATTTCTTTAATTTTGTCAATTAGTAACTAGTGATCAATACAATTCAAGACTATATAAAAAAAATGCAATGAAAACTTTCCAACTCCCTCGTGACAAGTTATCTCAAGATGAAGTTGGCTATTTATCTAAGGTATTTTTTCATATTGGTACTTCCTCGGATTTCATATGTTTGGCTTTGAGCGTTCCTGGTGAAGGAAAATCCAGAAAATGAATGCAATGAATCATCGAATATATAAATGCGCAAACACACATACAATCATATGTTTCGTGTAAGACACGCATACAATGTCGTGTATTTATTTGATTTGTAAAAATATATTTTCGTACTTTACAGAACCTAGATGTGGACCTGTTTGTGCTATATCCTGTCCCTTTGGTAATGTACTGGATGAAAACAACTGTCCAACTTGTGAATGTAAAACAGGTAATAATGATAAGAAGTAGGTGTTACCAATTGAAATTAACCTTGTTTGGTATGTATTTAACATGTACATGTATTTTTGATTGAGTTAAGTCTGCTAATTGATATTTTATCGTATGTTTTTATATGTTGTGATGTTATGCTATTGTTTCAGAAAAAGGGAGAAGGTTTGGGCCCATTAAAACGTTTAATCCCGCTGCAAATGTTTGCACCTGTCCTAAGTCAGGAATCTGATGTACAGTAGTTGTCGTTTGTTTATGTAATATATACGTGTTTCTCGTTTCTCGTTTTGTTTATATAGATTAGACCGTTGGTTTTCCCGTTTGAATGGTTTTACACACTAGTAATTTTGGGGCCCTTTATAGCTTGTTGTTCGGTGTGAGCCAAGGCTCCGTGTTGAAGGCCGTACTTTAACCTATAATGGTTTAATTTTTAAATTGTTATTTGGATGGAGAGTTGTCTCATTGGCACTCACACCACATCTTCCTATATCTATCTACGTAATTGTTCGAGCCATGTATAGCTTGCTGTTCGATATGAACATAGGCTCCGTGTCGAAGATTGTACTTTTACTTATAAAGGTTTACTTTTACAAATTATTATTTGGATGGGGAGTTGTCTCATTGACACTCATATCACATCTTCTTATATCTACGCAATAAAAAAAATCATTTCATAAACCGGATGTAAACGGATATAATACTAGTTACTAATAGTAACAGAAGCAATTGTTCATAAACGGTGTGTTCAATATTATAGGTAGCTTTTAGGTACATAAATGCATGGTCATAAAAGAATAGAAAAGCATACCTCACTCGAAGTTAAATAAATTAAGAAAGAATGTCAGACATGATACATCAATGAAACAAGAAGGAATCAACAGTCTATACTTTTTGTCAAACTCCTCTTCAAGGGTTCGTGTTGTTTATTCTTTAGTTTTCTTTTCGGTAAATGTTTTATTTTTAATATGTTTGTCAGTGTTTAAGAGCATTAAATGTAAAATATCAACTATCAAAATCTATTATTTTTTTTATACAATCCGAACATCCGAAAAATTGATGAATATGAATACTGTAAACCAACTTATTATCGCGAGCGATTTATTTTTGCTACTTTCGCGTGTAGAAACATAATGCGAATTTATATCGTCGCGAAATAAGTATAAGTTGGATTTTTCCTTTTCTAGTACATCAAGAAAATTAGAAAATAAATCGCCGCAAAGTGAACTAGAAAGATAAAAACAGTAGTTGTTTTTTTACCATTTGATTTTTTATTGTTTTCTACTTGTTTCGTAGTTGAGAACGTTTGCATTTGTTAGTCTTTCTGGACCTTTGTTTATCAATGATGAAATAGTTATCAAAGGTACCAGGATTATAATTTAATACGCCAGACGCGCGTTTCGTCTATATAAGACTCATCAGTGACGCTCAGATCAAAACAGTTGAAAAGCCAAACAAATACAAAATTGAAGAGCATTGAGGACCCAAAATTCATAAAAAATTGTGCCAAATTACGGCTAAGGTAATCTACTCCTGGGGGTAAGAAAATCCTTAGTTTTTCGAAGAATTTAAAGTTTTGTTACAGAATATTTATCAAAAATTACCATATAAAACACAGACTTCAATGTCAAATCAATTTTTCAAAGTGTGTGGCAGAGATTTTGAATATATGCAAGTTCTGCATTGGAACTCATATCTGTATCAAGTCAGGAGCCTTTGTTACTCCGTGTTTTTCAATTTCAGTTCATTCATATGTTTTGAAGTTTGGTTTGGCGTCCATTTTCACTAAATTAGTAAACACTTGTACATGGGGGCCAGCTGAGGACCACTTTCAAGCACGGAATTTGCTTTCTGTGTTGAGTACCCATTGGTGACCTTCGGCGGTTATCTGCCCTTTGGTCGGGTTAGTGTCTCTTTTTTTCAATTTTACTTTCATATTTTGTTTACTGTTTCAGGATGCGCAGGTAATGTTGAACCAAAACCTTTAAGCAGCTGTGGTGAAGGTCAACACATATGTCCGTTTAGATATCAATGCACTATACCCCCAGGAGGTGGCACTGGGGTATGCTGTCCTTATGGTATGATTTTCTTTGTGTTACACAATATTAATAATTTCTAGTAAAGTTATACATGCTTAAGGACATACGATACAGTTACAGGGGAGGTAATGACGTTGCTAACGTAAAATTTGATTTTTGCGACGTCAAACTGTCACATATCGGGAAAATATGCATTTTTCGACTGATTTTTATCATTCAAACTGATTTAATTTGAAAACGATTTCATGGACCCCTATTTTTCAAAACAGCAATTTGTTTGATTTTGCAGCGAGATTATGTGATCCAAATTTTGTAAAACTGTAAATAGAAGATTTTTTTTAATTTTGATAAACATGCAGCAAAAAATGACGTGTTTTCCTCAATTCATGAACATTTGATAAATATGAGTTATTTCTGAATAAAAAATGCGTATTTGTTTAGAATGCTTTTAAGATACAGAAATTACCGATTATTTAACAAAAAACAATTTGTGCTTATCTTTCATAAAAAAAAGTTATGTCTTTCTTTTGAAAAAGAAATTACGGCCACAAATCTGAATTTTGAGCAAATATACAAAGTTTCTACCTCATTTTACTAAAAAAGTAGCACATGAAGGTATATCTTTTATTACATATTTGATTTAATTAAATGAAAAATAGCCTATATGCAAATTTTCACGAACTTGTAAATACAGGATCAAAACTGTATCGTATGCCCTTAAGTATGAAACTTTGTAAAGGAAAAGGAAAAAGAAAGGAAACAATACTGCAGATTTTATTCATTGAATCTCCGGCTTTTTTCTGTTCTTTGGTCAAATTGTTGTCTCGTTGACACATTCCGCATTTCCATTCTCAATTATATCATAAATCAGAATGTGATGGACGAAATTCGTATATAATAGTATATACTAGTAGTTCGTAACACTAGCGCACTTCACAGTCATGAACAATTTCAGATATTCATTTTTATCTTACCACCTACGCTTTTCTACGAATATGATTAGTTAAAAGCAATCAAG
Source organism: Mytilus trossulus (assembly GCF_036588685.1). NCBI lineage: Eukaryota > Metazoa > Mollusca > Bivalvia > Mytilida > Mytilidae > Mytilus > Mytilus trossulus. The sequence goes on from NC_086377.1 coordinate 66,249,786, forward strand.
TGGAGACCGTGTCAGATATCAGATATGGAATATACATGGTCACCACATGGTTGCTTTTAACCAATCATATTCGTAATGATAGCAGGTTAGTAGGTAGGCTGGGCTTATTTCAATACACGGTTAGCAGTGGTGTTACGTCCCTTTAAAAACCAAAAGGTACTGAGAAAAAATCTCAAAGGTTGCAACAGACGATGAAATATTGAAATAAATTCATAAAACACATTTAAAACTAACAAGTTAATATTGTTGGCATTTGTATTTGAATGATCAATGTAAGTATTAATAGTTTCGTAATCCTAACGGTATTGACGACTTGGCAACTTTGATAGGTCATTAGCCTATGGTCACATGTTAAGATAGTCAGTAAGATAAATTCGTTACATAGTGTACTTGTGACGTAAAAGAAGGACGAAAGATACCAAAGGGACAGTCAAACTCATAAATAAAAAACAAACTGACAACGCCATGGCTAAAAATGAAAAGACAAACAGACAAATAATAGTACACATGACACAACATAGAAAACCAAAGAATAAACAACACGAACCCCACCAAAAACTATATATGATGTCAATAAATTGTATATGGGGATTTGATATTTGCTCTCACCCCATTTGGAATTTACGAAAGAAACCATACACATATACCTATTATACCACTAGCACACTATGTAAATTATTAAAGCTTGCAATATGGCAATACACATCTTTTTCAGAATGTCCTCAAGTAAAGTGCAGTGAACCATGTCCATATGGTCATGTGATTGACGGAAATGGATGTCAAACGTGTGAATGTGGTAAGTATAATATATACAGTGAAACCTGACTTAACCGAATCATGCATAAGCCGAAAGCTTTTTTGTTAATGTCAATGTTACTGGTGATCAATACGATTCCGGATAATAATTGAAAATGAATAACGAAGAGGAAAAGTCAGAACGATTTGGTAGAGATTTTGCTGCGATTCTGTTGAATTGAAGATCAATCAATAAAGCATTAAATATATAAATACGCAAACACTTAATATACAATCCGATGTTTCGTGCTAGACACGTATACAATATTGTGTATACAAATATTTTATTTGATTTGTAAACATTCATTTTTGTTTTTTACAGAACCTAGATGTGGAGCTGTTTGTGCTATATCCTGTCCCTTTGGTAACGTACTGGATGAAAACAACTGTCCAATATGTGAATGCAAAACAGGTAATGATGCTAAGTAGCAGTTTTAAATGAAATATGCAGTACATTTGTACCAACTGAACATAAACTTATTATGTAATATGTATTTAACATGTACGTAATTTCTGTGCCTTTTATAACTTGCTGTTCGGTATATGACAATGCTCCATGTTGAAGCTTGTACTTTGATCTATAAGAGTATTCACGTTTAACCACAAGTCATAAGGTATTGACTACTTGTACAATTGCTCTGTAAAATTCTTCTCATCAAGCCAACAATATCGAAATAGTATTTCAAAACATTGACTGTTTGGCTTGTAAACTCATAAGTTTAGAGTGAAGGCTGCAGTATTATAATAATTTACAAACTGTGACTTGAATTTTACTTAAGTATATCCTTCTCATTTACTTTCTTTCTTTAGGATGTGCAGGTAATGTTGAACCAAAGCCTTTAACCAGCTGTGGTGCAGGTCAACAAAGATGTCCCCCTCAATATCAATGCAACACACCTCCTTTAGGTCGCAGTGGAGTATGCTGTCCTTATGGTATGTTCTTCTTTGTGCAAGAAAAAAAAATCAACCAAACACTCACTCAATTACATCTATTTATTAAATAAAACGATTAACACAGCCCTAAAACTACCAAAACGGCATTTGTCATATTGGTGACCTCGTCCTAGTCATCTTATGAATCACGTGATCTATATTGCTTTTCGGCCCGGTCCGATTCTGAAATTTATGATTCATTACTAGTCCGTATTGGAAATATTGCCCCTATATTCACATCAGTGCCAGTCCGTATTTTAGTCGATTTTGGGTGTTCTGTTAGTTACCGTTTAGATTCATTCTCTCAGTTTGCAACTTGGCCCTCTTTATCAAACTTTGGCAGCGTACCTGGTATACATTTAGCTACAGCAATTTCGGCAAACCAAAACACCGGTATATTTAGAACATATAGTTATGTATATTCTTTATAATCTTATGCATCTATATCTTAAATGTGTATATTGTATGTAATTTTGTTTGTTTCAGTATGTCCTCAAATAAAATGCAGTCGACCATGTCCAAACGGGTATAAGTATGACGGCAATGGATGTCAGACATGTCAATGTCTACCTGGCTCTGGTGAGTTATTGTATGTTCTGTATCTTCCTCCTTTAGTAGGACCTTTCTGTATCTTTCTCCTTTATTAGGAGCATCCCCATTAGTGAGTTAGTTCCTACAAATATTGAGATTTGACGGATAGAGTTGTTGGGGAGATCAGAGTATTGACAAGTATTATATGCATTAACAATATTATAATATTAAAAAAAAAAGAGCAATAGTATTGGATTGCTGTCATATTTTATCTGTATCCCAAGCCATAATATATTGATTGAATGAATGGTGTTTGATGCTATTTTCTGGACTACTGTGCTATAAACATGATAAATAAAGTGGCTGTCAGTTTTTAATGGGTTTTTTTTTTATTTTCACGTCCAATATTTTTTTTTCATTCTTGAAGTTAGATGTTATTTGAATAACTTTATATTGAAAATTCACGTGAATGGCATGTGAATAATTCAGCTGTTAAACAAATGTCAATGTTATCGATAAGGGCAGCATCGCATATATAGTGTTATTGTTCGTTTAGTATCTAGTATTGCTCTTATTCACTACTATGTTTCTACAAATATGTCTTCTTGAATAAATTCATGTCTATTCATTATTTTTAATAGCCCAATTGAGAATTGATCAAGTTGTAATTGAATAATACGTTGCAATTCTAAAAGACCTTGTTTTCTATTTAAAGCGATGAACAATATAGACGGTGCCATCCTCAGTTAGAATAGCTATAAGTGGGGTGTAAATGGGGGTTTACATAATAGATAAAACTGGACAAAAAAAAGGAAAAATAAAGGTCAATAAGTACAAATTGTAGAGAAAAAAGGCCAAACATATTTTCGCAAAATTTATAAGAATAGATAAAAACGGCTTAAAATCAAAGAACATAGATTTAACAGACTCTAATCCACATCAGACAAAAATTAACAAAAATAGTTTCATGTTAAAAATATGGTTTCAATAACATTAATGATACCAATTTTCCTGCACCAGATGCGCATTTCGACAATACATGTCTCTTAAGTGATGCTCGTGGTCAAAATATTTGAAATCCAAAAATGAAAGCTTATATAAAAGATGAAGAGCTATAATCCAAAAGGTCCAAAAGGTATAGCCGAATCCGTAAAAGGAGGATTAAAAAATAATAGTAAAAAATATTGATAATTCTCTGTAGTGGGGACCGAAATCATACAAACAGAAATCGGTTTTCCAAAAGCAAACACAATACTTCTATTGAATTACATTTAATTGAATGAAAAGTACTCTAATTTTTTTTATATTACATATGCATATGTCTTAAAGCTTGTGAAAAGGACACACCTCACGGAACATGTAGACTTGGACCATTTCCGAGTACATCATGTCCAGTGGGATCATACTGTAAAGACCCATACTGCTGTAGAATTCGTAAGTATTTGTTTTCGCCCATGAAATTATCAATTTTAACGAAAGCACTATTTATTTACAATAAGATTTATTGATGAGTCTTAAATGTATGTAGACTAAAGGCGCGTCTGGCGAATTGAATTATCGTCCTGAAACCTTTAATAACTTTTAGGATATACCGAGTACGCTCCCTTTAAAGAGATTTCCCTTTTTCACACTTCCATCCGTCTTTTCTCAATTTTATAAACCAAATATTTGAAAATAAACTAGAGCTGCTAAAAAACGTTACCAAACGTTGCCTGCGAGAAAAGAAAAATAACTAAAATACTGCACTCCGAGGAAAATTCAAAACGGAAAGTCCCTAAACAAAAGGCAAAACCAATATAACTGAATTTCGTGACCGGCTGACATTTTTCAAAAAAAATATTGTGAAAACTAAAACTAAATTAGAAGCCAACTTTGGATCACCTTTTGATGTAAGAGCACCAGTAATATATGTGTTCATGTAATCTTGGTACACTATAAGAAAATACAGTTTCCATCTTACTTTCATTGAAAAAAAGTTGAAATCTACGGAAGCCTTTTAAGGCGATGATAATTGACTTTTACAATTTGATATAACAAATTAATAATTTGATATAACAGATTGTCAATTTGATATAACAGATTGTCAATTTGATATAACAAATTATTAATTTGATATGACAGATTATCAATTTCATAAACCAAATTATTAATTTGATTTAAACCATTGTGGTGACGTCATCCTATTCATTTACCGTGGATTCTTTTTCTAGAATCAACGCTTCCTTAATCCGTCGCTGAAATGGACTCACCATTTTTTTATTCTTTTGTTTCCTTTGTGTGCCTTATTACATTAAGGTTGAATTGGCCAATTTACTGATTTCTGTTCAGTAATGGAATTATTTTAAAATACAATATACAATACTAGGCAATCTTATCGTATGAGTTGGTTGCCACGAGGTTTGATGGTTATGCTCAATGGGTTAAAACTTGTCGTCTTAGGTTAGAATCCTGGTATTTTTTGGTTGTTGTCCCTATTTTTTGGTTTTCCTATTTTGATTCTTCTTTTTTAAGTTATTGTGGATATTTTGTTTAATAAAAGCGAGTTTGGTCGTTTATTATCGGATCATTGTTAGCTATTCCACATGTTTCAAACCAAAATATTTGCATTATAAGTGTCAATTTTTGTTTTATAAATCAATATAGTATGATTTTATCTATTATTCGCAAATTTTTATATTAGAAAATCGTGATGTGTCTAGAATAAGACATCTGGTTAGAAATTACGGAAACATGCCTTATATATCTGCTATATATATGTTTTTGTCAAGTTGTTGTCCCCGGCTTTGACACATTCCCCATTTTTATTCTAATAAGATCAAATATGTCTCATTTTGTCAAAACATGTATTGTTCAGATGCCTGATAAATGAAAATCTTTAAGGACAGAAGTGTTGTGTAAAACATGTGTTTGTATTGTTTTAACCATTTCAAATTGTAATATATAGTTTATTGTAATGCATCGTTTGTCACGATCACATGGTTATTTAAACTCACTTACAATACCTTCTAATTAAGAATAGGCTTTAATTTTGAAAAGACATTATCACAATAGTTTAAGTTATAGATACAATGGATAAACGTTGATTCATGAAAAACAAACGTTTGTCACGATCACATGGTTATTTAAACTCACTTACAATACCTTCTAATTAAGAATAGGCTTTAATTTTGAAAAGACATTATCACAATAGTTTAAGTTATAGATACAATGGATAAACGTTGATTCATGAAAAACAAACCAGCTAAATTAAAATAAAAAATAGGGACAATAGGGATTTTTAACAATCCACATCATGGTTTCTTTTTCAAGAATCAACGCTTATCCATTGTATCTATATCACATAAACATGTCCTCTGCAATATAAATAGGTTAAATAATCATCCCCAGATTTAAGGAAATAAGCTTAAAGCATAAAAAAATCAGGTGAAAACATTATGCCTAGGCGTTAGCTTATTGCCTCTAACACACACATACATACATACATACATACATACTAAACAGGGTTATCAATTATATTTGTTATCTGTTGTATATTAATAGCCTGTAAATTTGGCGATCCTCATCCATCACTATCCTGTGGAATGGTTGTCGGCTCCAACAAGTGTCCAGCTGGATACAGTTGTCTAGGAGGACCAGCTGATGAATACTTTGCTTGCTGTCCTGACGGTAATTATATTGTTTTTACTTTTTAACTATTTTTTTATGCGAGGACATTGCGATAATGGTCCGTCATAAACTTTTTACAGGATATCTTAACTTGAACCTTTGCAATGAATAAGCATCATACTTAATCACATCATTTGGATATATTATATAAATATTCGGCTTTCAGGGTTCCTGATAATGGAGTAAAGCGCTTCGGACTCATCAAATTGTTAAAGTTTGGTTTTCATTTGTAGTCGGGAAAATTATACCTTAGATATAGAAAGATGTGGTGTGAGTGCCAATGAGACAACTCTCCATCCAAATAACAATTTAAAAGTAAACCATTATAGGTTAAAGTATGGCCTTCAACACGGAGCCTTGGCTCACACCGAACAACAAGCTATAAAGGGCCCCAAAATTACTAGTGTTAAACCATTCAAACGGGAAAACCAACGGTCTAATCTATATAAAGACTTGGCTATATTTGGAAAATCCTTTCAAAATGAGTTGCCTTCAATACTCTTCATCTTTGTACTTTATTTTGCCATTTAACTTTTTGTATTTGACCTTCCTGATGAGTCCGTTGTAGATACATTGCGTATCTGGCTTACAAAACTATAGGCCTGGAGTCAGTTTCACGAAATATTTAAGACTAAGATTAATCGTAAGTATACTGAATTGATCATGACTTACGACCAATCTAAGTCGTAAGTTTTTTTTGTGAAATCGACCCCTGGTATCTTTGGTTAAATTTTGGTACCATATTTATTGTTTCAATCCACATCTGAAAAGGGACCGCTTCTGCTTTGTATATAACGTACATAACACCTCAACTTTAGATAGAATAGTTACGTATTTTGAGCAGTCAAGTGCAATATACATGTATTAGTCAAGTCATCTGAGTGGCTAAGTACATATATATATATATATATCTTCATGCCTTATATATCATGTACTGTAGTACGCCGCTAGATTAAAACTGACGTGGAAAGGTAACATATGGCCACCGAAAGCTCTTTTTTTGAGAGCCCAGGTGGTCGTGTGGTCTAGCGGGACGGCTGCAGTGCAGGCGATTTGGTGTCACGATATCACAGTAGCATGGGTTCGAATCCCGGCGAGGGAAGAACCAAAAATTTGCGAAAGCAAATTTACAGATCTAACATTGTTGGGTTGATGTTTAGACGAGTTGTATATATATATATATATATATATAAATACCGTTTCGATCCCTAACATCACTGAAGAGACATTTATTGTCGAAATCCGGATATGGTGTACTAAAGAAATATTGACACCGAATGTTTGTGGCACAACATCCTGTCCACAAGTTAACAATATTTTTTTTCTGTGACGTATTAAATTTATATTAAGATCGAGTTTGTTACATCTTGTGATCAATTTTATTTGGCAATCGTCAATGGCAGTCAGCAGGGTTAAAGAACATCAGTTGTTCGACCTGTTAGTCAAATGCGTTTTGTTTAAATATACTTTTTCACTCTTTTGGTCTTTTGGAAAATGTTGATTGTGCTGTTTTTAGACCCTTCTTCAACGAAATTTGTTTGACATGCACACGTATAAAAATTGCGGTTTTTATCCAACGCAGTCATAGGTTTGAACGTAGTTTTCAATTTAGACTCGTATATATATATATATATATATATATGTGTGTCATGTATTTCGTCAGTATAAGACATTAACTTTTTATTTCGATACTTTGAAAGTGTTAATTACGAGTAGGGTATGGAAATCCAACAACACGTGCACTCGTGTTGTATTATGTCTTATATATTCAAAACATTTTATTTTGTAGAAAATAAGCCAACGCCAGACAAATGTCCAAGAGACACATATCCGAAGTCCAGGTGCTATGTCCGACGTAGTTGTAGAAATGATTCATCTTGCCGTGGGAATAAGAAATGTTGTAAACAAGGATGTCAATATAAATGTGTAGCTCCTGTTTATTGATCAGTTCTACAGAAATAAACACTGACATGACTATATAAGTGTTGTAAATTTATAAACTTTAGTTAAATAAAGTTAATTAAAACGTCTTGCCTTGCCTTCCGGAAGACCAAATGACACAGAAATTAATAGCTAGATGACAGAAATGAGCAAAACCCATACTACAAAGAAGTTCATATAAGAGACAAAAACTCATAATAATGAAGCTAACAATTGTGAAATGAAATTTGTATGCACATCCTAATAAGTTTTATCTTAGTCCGTCTCTTGTTCATTATAGATGGGGTATGATTGACAATGAGACAAGAATCCCCTATGGTTCAAATGATACATCAGATGTAAGCAAAAATGGGTGATCATACGGCCTCTAACAATGAGAAAAGCACATACCAGGTGTTATGTCAGACGAAGCTGTAAAAACGATACATTTTGTCATGGGAAAAAGAAAGATTGTAAACTAGGATGTCGATATAAATGTGTAGCTCCTGTACACTAACGAATAGTACAGAACTAAACCCTATATAAGTGTGTTGTTAATTTATAAATTTTAGTTAAATAAAGTTTATTTAAACTTCTTATATATCCGTTAGCGTTATTAACATATTACTAGTATCATGTTTTGCAAGTACCACAGAAGATGTGGAATGATTGCAAATGAGACAATTCTTCCGGGAGACCAAATGATACAGAAATGAACAGATAAAGTTCACCGTTCATTCTTCAGCAATGAGCAAAACCAATACTACATTGAAGTTCATGCATGAGATAAAATCTCAAATAAAAGACTGAGTAAGCAATTGTGAAATTACAATTTTATTCACACCCTGATAAGTTTAATCTTTGTACGTCTCATTTTTACATCGACCGTGAGGGCATTCTGATGTATTGCTATCGCCTTTAGTACTTGTATCACTCATACTTCATCTCTTTATGTGTATACAGTTAGAGAACGAAAACAAATTTCGTGAGGTTCGGACGTCCCAATTTTATTTTTCGTTCTCAAACTGTATATATAGATAAAAAGATGTGGTTTAATTGACAATAAGAAAACTATCTTCAAAGTTGAAATGAAGTAGATTTTAGAAATATAATAGGCGACCGTATGCCGTTCAACAATGAGAAAAAAAAACTCCATACCGTATGATAGGCTATTAAGGACTCAGTCAATATGAAAAATATGAAACATTTCAATGGAGAAAAAATAATGGCCTTATACATGTATAACAAAATAATTAACGAAAAACAAACACGACGGACATGAACCATTGACAACCACTGAACTACAGGCTCTTGGTTCTTGCTAATGATTGTGAAGGCCGTACGGTCAACTTGAGTTGTGTTAATTTCTTTGTTATTTAGTCTCGGGATGACATTTTTTAAATGGCAATCATACCAATTCTTCATATTTTTATTCAAAGAGAGATAACTCATAACTAAATTGTGATTATTTTTTTTTGGTTCGTTACTTTTTGTCCACTGAATTTTTGTCGTAAGTTTTTGTCTGTGACATTTTGTCTTTGAAGTTCTTTCCTGTGAGTTTTTGTTCGTAAATTTTTTGTCTGTGACATTTTGTCTTTGACTTTTGTCTGTGAATTTCTGTCCTACAATCATCTATGGTATGCAGGACCTTACATATCTGACTCGTAATTATAATAGGTAACGGTAATTTTAATGAAATTCCCATAATTTTTTATCCTCTTACTCAAAATTATATCTTATATTTAATTTGCTAAAATTCTTGAGTCCAGGAAAATTTGCGCAACGAAAGATTATTATTTTGGTGCATGAAACCTGGTGTTAAGTGGTTGACGTTTGTTGATGTGACTCATAAATCTTTCTCGTTACCACATCTTCTTATATCTATTGTAGCTATAGATACAAATTCCATTAATATAATAACCTAAGTTGTGCCACAAAAGGAATAAAAATAGGGGAAAACCATCATAGTATCATAGTGTTATAGCTAGCTTAACCATTCACTTGAAACGCATTTTTGATAACTACTTCAATTCGTCAGCAAATAAGTGCGGACAGAGATCTGTGTGGATATCAATAGATTGGTTTGAGTCTTGAATCAATGGTGCAGAGCTAGCGGACTGAGAACGTTTTGTAATGCTCGAAGGAGGTCTGTGATTAGGAAATGAAGAATTTGAATTTTGAATACGATAGGACATTTGCGCTTGAAAACTATGACATATCGGGAAAAGATGCATTTTCCGACTGATTTTTATCATTCAAACGGTTTTAATTTGAAAACGAGTGCATGGACCCCTATTTTTTAAAACGACATTTTGTTTCATTTTGCAGGTAGTACGGGGCGCCGAATGGGACTCTTGTGGTTTTGTACTCAAAATTCAATTTTGTACGGACAAAAGCGACTTTTGTTTAACAAAAATAAGTTCAGTTTAACAAAATTTGTATCCTACTACAAATAATTTTGTCATACAAAATTATCTATCAGCGGACAAAAGTCACTTTTGTCATGACAAAATTCATTTTTGTTACACAGACTTGAATTTTGTTACCTAATTTGAAAATTGGGCGACAAAAGTCAATTTTGTATTCAAATTAGTTTAGTTTGGTTTCTGTGAACTAATTTGCATACAAAATCGACTTTTGTTACACAAAATTGACTTTTGTTACACAATATTGACTTTTGTTACACAAAACTGACTTTTGTTACACAAAATTGACTTTTGTTACACAAAATTGACTTTTGTCTCAACAAAATTGACAAAATTGACTTTTGTCTCAACAAAATTGACAAAATTGACTTTTGTCTCAACAAAATTGACAAAATTGACTTTTGTGAGACAAAATTGACCAATGTGATCAACAAAATTGACAAAATTGACTTTTTTGAGACAAAATTGACCAATGTAACACAAAATTGACTTTTGTCTCAACAAAATTGACAAAACTGACTTTTGTCTCAACAAAATTGACAAAATTGAATTTTGTCTCAACAAAATTGACTTTTGTCTCAACAAAATTGACAAAATTGAATTTTGTCTCAACAAAATTGATTTTTGTCTCACGAAAGTCAAATTTGTCTCACGAAAGTCAATTTTGTCTCACGAAAGTCAATTTTGTCTCATAAAAAGTTAATTTTGTTGTTACAAAATTGGATTTTGTCGTCACAAAAATGAATTTTGTCCTCACAAAATTGACTTTTGTCTCAACAAAATTGACAAAATTGACTTTTGTCTCAACAAAATTGACAAAATTGATTTTTGTCTCAACAAAATTGACAAAATTGACTTTTGTCACAACAAAATTGACAAAATTGATTTTTGTCTCAACAAAATTGACAAAATTGACTTTTGTCTCAACAAAATTGACAAAATTAACTTTTGTCTAAACAAAATTAACAAAATTGACTTTTGTCTCAACAAAATTGATCAATTTTGTCTCACAAAAGTCAATTTTGTCTCACAAAAGTCAATTTTGTCTCACAAAAGTCAATTTTGTCTCACAAAAGTCAATTTTGTCTCACAAAAGTTAATTTTGTCTCACAAAATTGAATCTAACCTCACACAATTGACTTTTGTGATTTAATTTCCATATCAGGTCACAAAAGTCAATTTTGTATGCAAATATGTTTATATTTGCATACCTTTTAGACAAAATTGACTTTTGTCATGACAAATATGAATTTTGTCTACAAAAATGAATTTTGTCTACAAAAATGAATTTTGTCATGATAAAAATGAATTTTGTCTACACAAATGAATTTTGTCTACACAAATGAATTTTGTCATCACAAAATTGAAGTTCTCACAAAACAAGTCTGGAGCACATAGTTTTGTAAGACAAAAATGATTTTGTCATGACAGAATTGAATTTTGTACAAAACCACAAGAGTCCCATTCGGCGCCCCGTAGGTAGATTACGTGGACCAAATTTTATAAAACTGTAAATAGTGCAATTTTTTTAATTTTGTTAAATATACATAAAAAATTACTTTTTTCTGAATTCATTTGATAAGCATGAGTTATTTCTGAATAAAAAATGTATAATTTTTTTAAGATACTTATAAAATACAGAAATTACAATTTATTTAACAAAAAACAATTTGTGTTTATCTGTTAAAACAAAAAAAATTATGGCTTACTTTCGAAAGGGAAAATACGGCCACAAATCCGAATTTTGAGCAAATATACAAAATTTCGATTTCATTTAACTCAAAAAGTAGCGCGTGAAGGCAAATTTTTTATTACATATTTGATTTAATCGATCAGGCGAAAAATAGGGTATATATATGGAAATTTTCATCAAACTGTAAATACGGGATCAAAACAGTATCGTATGCCCTCTATTGACGTTTGCACTTTTAGTTTAGAGGTCACAGGCCGTTTGCGCTTTTTTACCTGTAAATCGATAGGACATTTGCGCTTCAAACACTATGGACATTTGCGTTTGAAATTTTGATTCATCTGTATTAAATTGACCAGACATTTGCGCTTTTTACCTATAGTCGTATGGCTGTAATTTTAGTTAGAAGTAAGCATTACGTAAATAAAATCAACTTATATTTGGCATTTGTTAGTCCACATTCACGAAGTCTTAGACATAGAGTTTAAAGTTATAGTGACTTTTAACAGGTCGAGAACTCTAGATTTTCTGACGTCAGAATATATTTGCATAGAAATTTCCAATATGGCCTTGCAAAAACTGACCAATCGACTCAATGAACCACAATGCATTGTGGGCTACTACGAGTAAACCACTACTGAAAGCACGTGGAATTAGTGGGAAAACTGTCAACTAATATATTGTCTGGGGTTCTCATTACCAAAGTTTTTATTCTGCAAATATATTTAATGTTAAATATATAACATAATCTTCAATTTGGATGCTCAGAATAAAAAAAAAAATTGTTTATTGGCTTCACGATTCGACTTTCTTTTTCGCCTTGCAAACGTAGTTGAACCGGTCTTGTGCCTTGTTATGAATTGAACCTGTATTAATTTTTCGACATGACACAGTGCAATACCCAATGAAATGACCACTGTCCAGTAAGAAAATCATTTGAGCTCGTTTCAACTGTATAATGTGATTCCAAAATCATTTCTGCCTAGAAAAACACGAAAACTTTCATTGAAACACTTCTTTCTGTACTGGTTGTGTATTTGACCTGAACTATATGTAAGAACATCATAATATTTAGTATGCTTAAAATGAGTGTTATGAAAGCGGCAGGGGCGGATCCAGCCATTTTAAAAAGGGGGCTCCTAACCCTAGACAAAAGGGGAGGGGGTTACAACTACATGTGCCCATCCAAATGCACTAATCGTCCAAAAAAAGGGGTTCATCCCCCGCCCCCTGGATTCGCCACTGAGCGGGTACGGTATATAGCTCAATGCATTTTGTTTATAGTTTCATCCATCGACAATATCCGTTTGTTGCTAATTTTATCAAAACATATACCTCAGAGGTTTTTTTTTTATCGTTCGGCTGCTGTCCTGTTGACATATGTAAAATATCTCCAATATTAAGTCTATGGATCATAGTGGGTGCCATATTACCTATTTTCTTTCTTTCTAAAACTGGCTTTGTATATAGAAATAAGAAGAATTGTATATATAGGAGCCTGTATTTCAGTGGTTGTCGTTTGTTTATGTGTGACATATTTGTTTTTCGTTCATTTTATTTATATATAATTAAGGCCGTTAGTTTTCTCGTTTGAATTGTTTTACATTTTCATATTGGGGTCTTTTATAGCTGACTTTGCGATATGAGTTTTGCTCATTGTTGAAGGCCGTACGGTGATATATAAATGTTAATTTCTGTGTCATTTTGGTCTCTTGTGGACAGCTGTCTCATTGGCAATCATACCACATCTTATTTTTCATTATAGATCCACCGCTTCAATTTTCAAAAAACATATAAAATTTTCCACCTTGTCGCACATACATATGGATAAAATCATTACAATTTATTACCTAATGCATGTAGAGCAAAACTTTGGTTAGCTTGCTTGCTTTGTGTGTATATTGTACAAAATACAAAATATACAAGTTAAACTATGCCTTTATATACATTGTTTAAAGATGTCAATCTTATTTTCAAAGCTTGTATAAACAACTATACAAACAAAGCAAGCAAGCCAACCAAAGTTTTGCTCTACATGCATTAGGGAATAAGCTGTAATGATTTTATTCGGTTTGGCAAATTTCCGAGCCCGTTAAAAAACGAACAAACTGAAACTACAGTTGCTGACTTCACTACCTTTAAAACAAAGGGAACAGTTTGGAAGTCCAATATACTGAAATGTGACCAAAAAAAATACTTATAGATTTTGTTAACACTGCCATGTATGTAAATATTTCTTCGCCTTTTTTACGAACACAAAATTCAAGGATCCCACATTTGCCTTTAATTATCTTTTCGAACATTGCTGTACTCGTGAAGTGAATATCATCGACGGCTTACTTTACACTAGTAAGTTTGTCTCATGGGTAATTGTGGTTTTTTTTCTGTTGTTTCGTTGCTGTCTGGTGGACAAATACATGATATCTCTGTGCCATCATCAAACACGTTAATGGCTATATATCGGGTAATTCAAACCACTTTTTCTTCGCATAGAAACAACTCTTCGCTAATCTGAGCATGGAAGTGTTACTCTATATCACGAACGATAAATGAAGATACACAAAATGAAAAACTAAGCGAAATTGTGAATCCCGCATTGCACGAAAAAATGTGTTATATTTCAGTAAATAACACGTGTTCTTGGTTGATTGTAAACACGTAGTAGTCCATCATGCATTGCGACTCATTTAGTGGATTGGTCAAAAACATAGGTAAAAATAAATTGCGTCACATGTAAATAAACAATTACAAGTGCGATAACATAAGTATGCTGATTTATGCATTTCCATATAAGGTAGTGGTCCTGACCTGTTTAATTTATTAAATGTAAAAAATGTATATGTCATGATGGATTTTCCTATCGTTTCATTTTAAGGCACATCTCTGTCCCTGTCGTGTTCATAATAGTTCTTCTTGAATTCTTCCATAAATTTATTTATTCATTTATGACAAGGATTTGTATAGTTAGCTCTACAAATCCTTGATTTATATACACAGGCACTTGTCTCAGAATTTTTTTTCCTATATACCTTATTATAACACTTATAATAAGGTATATAGGAATTTTTTTTTCTGAGACAAGTGCCTGTGTTTATATAACCCAAATAAAGAAAAACAAAACATGTAATTATATAAAACTGAATCCTTACATGATCATTTATCATTTAACTTATTCCTATACTATATTTAATATATATTTTATCTATTCTTTCTTTGTATATGCTTAAGAACAACAAATAAAAACTCTTTTTGAAATATGTTGAAGGCCCTTAATAGGACCGTTGATATTATTCCGATGACCGTTTAACCTCCGAATTGGTGAAGGTACCCTTTGACGTTTTAGGCTTTGACGTTTTAGGGCGAAGACCACATCAATGGTGGTGACAGTCTTAATTTCTCTTTGCGTACTCCGCGTAGGCTGCAGCTGCATCACGGATGACCTTACCGTTAAGAAAGACTTTCAATACATCACGTGTTTCCATGTAGATAAGACCAGAGATAACACCACCTCTTCTTGCTAGACGACGTATGTCGTGTCTGGTGATATCCTATGACGCTTGGCGCCACTTTTATCCTGATTTACCACGGCCTGCGCATGCCATGTCGATCAATGTGCTGTTCAGAATATTGAATAAGAAGACCATAATTTTTTTCTATATAATAATAATAATAAATAAAAATAAATATATATTTCATTATAGTGTCACATATTGATTGACAATATTTACAAATCACAGTTTACAATAAAACAATCAATACCCAGTCATTAATTTGACTTATGAAACACTTAACACATGTTATATACATTATTAATATAGTTTAACGGTAAAATTCATAAAATTATCATCAAAAAAGTTAAAACGTGTTTATGCATTTAAAAGCATATATACTTGAGCAAAAAAATTAAATCCGAAATGAATATTGTTAAAAAGTATGGAAATAAGTTAAAAAGAATAAAATATATATTCTAAGTTTTAAAATAATTTCATCTAGAGATTAACGATTACATATTTAATTATCTTATAAAAAATTAATCGCAGTGACTTTAAAATTTTAAAATAGACTTTTACAACTAGTATGTTATTAGTAATAATTAAGAAAATAATTTTCGTCTCATAAAACTCTTATGTAAACATTTGCTTAAACATTTTTGAATATCAGAACATTTCATTATTTCAACAAGTTTGACATCATCATTTAACATTGAGAAATTGTCAATATATTTTGAACATTCGAACAACAATTCAAACCTAATGTCACCTAATGTCACATTGCAAAAGAAAATGTTTTTCAGATTCAACACTATCTAAGGAACAAAATTTACAAAGTCTATTTTCTAAAGCTGTAGGCGGCCTGGTGTACCTGCCAGTCTCGATGGCTAACGGGAGCGAGCCGGCGCGGAACAAGGCTAGAGTACGTCTGTACGAGCGTGGTATAATTTGGAGAACGTATGTCTCGGCAAAATTGTTAGTTTTAAATAACCTGTACGTTCTTAGTTTGTTGCCATTTTGATGTCCACGATCATTGAATAGTTCACTTTGCCATTCGGTATTGTCTAAAACCTTTATTTTGTCCGTCACAAACTTCATAACTGTTTTCGTAGATAAAGATAGATCGTTTACGGTGTTTCGAATGTTTAATAACTCGGTAAATTTATCCACATCGCGGCACCAACCTTTGCGTCTTCTTGAGGCCCACTTCCATATTTTGAACACGATCCGATTTTCGTCTGTTCTTGTGATTTTACACAAAAGTCTGATACATGATATACGCTGCTTATTTAAACATGAAATCCACCCCATGTCGCCCCGACTTGCGATATTGGACGTGTTTTTTCCCACAGATAAAAAGAATTTACATGCTTTGTTTTGAACTGTATTAATGACATTAATTGATTTAGTTCCCCACACTGCACTTCCATACATTAGAATTGGATCCACCATAGAGTTATAAAGTTTAGTATATACACTATGTGACATTCCACCAGATGATGCAAATTTACCAAAAAGAGCTCCTAAAGCTCGACTAGCGGACTTCGCGAGTTCTTTACTAGTTTTGATAAAAGTCAAATGCTCGTCTAGCCATATCCCAAGATACTTATATGAGTCAATGCATTTAATACTGTTTGCATCACATTCAAAATTACATCTGGTAACGTTAAATGACTGTGGGCGGAAATGTACAACTTAGTTTTATCTGCGTTAATGGATAACTTCCAGTTAGAACACCAGTCTGTCAACACGTCCAACATATTTTCAACCCCAGACTGTCTTCGTTGGGCGCAATTAAGGCAATGTCATCCGCGTACAACAATATGCTTAACATAGTCTCATGAACATTAATTCCACAATTCAACGCATTTATACGATCTGCAAGGTCATTAATATATACCGCGAAGAGCGTAGGTGACAGTATACAGCCTTGTTTTACACCGGACGTTACACTGAACCAAGGGGTTAACTCATTATTCACACGTACAGTACATTGGACATCTTCATAAAGCGATTTGATTGCACCAAGAAACTTCCCACGTACACCAATAACTTGAAGTTTATACCAAAGTAAATCCCTTTTGACTGTATGTCATCATCGCGGCCCTAATTGAAAAACCCCTCATTTTTTGATACATTGAATCGGATTGGTTCTTAAATTTTTTACTGATTCCGGGAGGTACATGTAACCATGTTGGACATTATAAACTATTTGAGTTATATTGAACCCACCTTCAAACTAACATCTAAAAAAACATAATGATAGTACTAGTGTTTTATAATAAATAATAACATTGAAAACCAAACAATAAAAGTATAGCATAGGTCAGATTTGTTCAAGGTAGTATATAATCAATGATTGGTTTTAAAGAGATTTTACATGTCTTAATATGAAAATAAATTTTGAACTGCTTGTAATGAATCATTCTTTTAGGGCAAAAGCAGTACATTTTAACAAAACAAATCACAAAATATTCTTCAATATATAGCTTGTATAAAAAAAAAGGTCACACAATTAAGTTACTAACATCTTAAATCGTTTGGTCTCTGGTTGACAGAAAGTCGCTGGACATAAAGTCACAAATTTGATAGGGTAAAAAGTCACAAATAATGTGTATGTAGTTGTTTGTATATAAAAGGAGAAGGTTCTATAAATAATTTCTTTTTATTCAAATATTATTTTTTTTATTTTATTGTCATATAAACTTTACAGTTTGTGACCAACATATATTAATACAATTAAAAACCAATGAGGGACATTGGTGAAGATTATCCCCACTTAATTACAGATGGCGCTGTGGTAGATCAGGTCCAACCACATCTGTTGTATGATAAGAAAGCCAGCATGCATTCATTGATACTATATACAAACATTTTTATACTGATAATTTAGATATTATAAATTCCTTTGGTTCATTATTATTTATTATAAACTGTTAAATAGTCAATTTCACTACCAATATGTCACATTATGGAAGCTGGACACTGCCTGAGCTTAAAAAAGAATTAAAAACAAGAGGTGCACGTGTATCAGGAAGAAAAAGAGAATTAATTGAAAGGTATGTTTTTAATGTTCATTTGATTAATTTAAAGTCTAATATATATATTTGTCTTCTATGTGTTTAAATTGAAATATTGAAGTCTCTTTTAGATATAATTAAATTTATTGAATATTCAAACATATTACAAGAGAATTGTATATTTCAGACAATATATTACTATTTAGTAGCTAAATATACATGTATATTTAAAATAGATATTAGGCAATGACAAAGTAGCTATTTGCAAAATTGTACGGATTTTCCAACTATTCAATGAATATATTTTTACTTATTCTTAGATTGGAATCATATGACAGAAATCAGAACTTTGGAAAAGAAACTGCTGAGGATGAATTTAACATGACATTGCCATCTTCTTCTATATATAAAGATGTGAATTCAGAGACAGACTTTTCAAATTTTACATCAAAATCAATAGACATATATCTGGAACCAATGGGAAAAACACTGGACACTAAAGCTAAGCAATTGTATAATAACAGATTTTTGAAATACTTGCGACTGGGGACTGAAAATGATTTTTTTTTTGTAAAATCGGAGTGTCATGCTGAGATGAAAAGAAAAATCACATACAAGGTTGATGTTTGTATTAATAAAGAACTAACTATCATGGAGGCCAAGTGTGAATGTGCTGCAGGTATGGGCCCAACAGCTCATTGTAAACATGTATGTGCAGTCCTCTTTGGAATGACCCAGTTTTCTTGTTTCAAGGAGTTGAGGACAGAAGAGACTTGTACACAACGGTTACAAACTTTTCATCAATGTAAGCCATTTTCTGGTTCACCTATAAAAGCTCAGAAATTGCCAATTTCGAACGAGGGTTTGAATGTAAGTTTTGATCCACGGCCGGAAAAGTTTAGAAGTGTTATTGGATATAATGACTATTTTAGGAATATTTGTTTGAACCATTCAAACATTGGTTCATTTCCTATATCACACCTTTTTCAACCAGCTAATCTGTATGCTGTTGCAGTAGATCATGATTATTTCAAGCTTTCACCTGAGGATCACTGGCTAAAAGACAACAAATTATTTCAAATTTCAGATGAAGACATAATTTCAATACAGGCATTATTCAGAGAACAATTGAAGGTCTTTCCACTAGTAAAGATCTATTTTGATATTGATATAGTAAAAATCAGTTAATAATATTACTTCCTATGGCTTTATGATGTATTTATATGAATTTAAAGAGAAGGTCAAAATCTAGAACGTCCTATTAACCTATGACCTTGACCTCAATTTCAAGGTCACAAACCAAGGACCTCAAATCAAAAGACTATAAGTCTTATTTATAGTTGGTTAATGAGTTATATCACCATACGCGTATTTTTTAATACAAGAGGGGAGAAAACTACCATTTACTTTCAACGTACCCTTGCAATCAAAATTTACGTGTAACAACATGTCGCAACAAACAATTTAGGTAAAATAATTTGTCGTTATCTTATACAGTTTAAGGAAATAAGAGAGAATAAGCCAAATTCAAAAATTTGAATATGACTTTGACCTTGACCTAATTTTCATTTTTTTGGACCAAGGACCTCAAATCAAAAGATCCTAGGTCTCTAGCACTTATGGTTTACAAGATAGAAATGGTCCGTGTAACACTTATCAATTCAAAGTTTTAAAAAGTTTTGAAATTTTAGATTTTTGGAATTTTGATCAAAGTTTTAAAATATCAGAATTTCAAATTGTGTTTAAGTTTTGAAATTTTGAAATTTTAACCAAATTATTAAAATATCAAAACTCTAAATATCGTTTATAAATTTGATATTTTAGAAACTTGATCAAACTTTTAAAATACTAAACCTAACGTGCAATTTTGATTATTTCACTTTTTGATTTTTTAATTTTTTAAATGTTTGCTTAAAATATCAAAAATATAAAGGGGCGACAAGAGGGGTACCTGTAATCACTGATGTAAACACGGCTCTGATAAGAACTATTCTTAGTTATAAATAAATAGCATGAAATATATCAAATCATTCTTAATAACAAAATAAATAATGAAAAGAAGAAGTCGGGTTTTTTATGAAACATATTAGACATCACATGGGATAACTGTATCCTGAAATTTTAAGGTTGTGCATCTATCAAAAAAAAAATATAATTAAACCTATTTAAACCGGAATCAACTCCGTTGATTTAAATCTTTTATATAAGGTTTAGCGTTTGAGATAAATAATTCAAAGCTATTTTGTGTTCCCAGTGCCCAACATTTAGAAGTATCAGTGAAAAATGACCTACTCGAAGTAAACCATATAGTATTATTCGCCTTTTTGACGTTCCTGATGAAGGTAGATCCAGAAAAGGCGCTTCGGTCGCATACAACTTAAAACGTTTTCCTTTCTTGTTTATCGATTGCAAAAGCCATGATGATAATATATTGCCTTTTATGATTTATTTCAGTTCCAAGAAATGATACGGAAGGAATACTTAATATATAGCGTTGCAATTAAAGTTGTGCTAGGTGTGTTTCAGCTAGCCCCTATACAAAAAAAAATGTACTGGTTCTGTGATTATAGACGTAATACTAAAGTCCGAAATATAACAATGAACTAAAATCAAAATCATACAAGACTTAGAAGGAAAGAGGCTCCTGGATTGCGACAGGTGCACAAATGCGGCGGGGTTAACATGCTTCGTGAGATCACAACCCTCCCCCTATACCTCTAGCCAATAAAGAATGAAAAACACACAGTAATACGAACAGTAAAACGGACTTCAATAGGAAATACAAGTCCTGTCAGAATAGGAAACAAACTAAGAAACTAATCAACATGACAATGATAATAAAATAACAAAGGACTACCATATATATAAGGCTAGCAGTTACTATCATACGCCAGCTTCAGACCTCAACTGATAAACTAATTGAAAGGTCTTATATGTCTTCATTATGCACACTCTCTCCCTGTTGCATTTATTGCTAATTTGTTCCGGAACATTCATGAAATATTTCTCACTGGCAACAAAAAAAAATCGATAATTCAAAATAGGTTGTTTACATTCAAATTACGAAGAAACGTAAATTCAACTTCCGAGGACAAAGTTTCCCTTATAGATGGATTTAAATATGTATTAACTTCACATTGGTCAAACACCTCTTTAATTGTTTCGTTCTTATTTTTCTTGAATTTCAAATTTCAGTTTCAGCGTTCCGTAGGTGAATTCTTTACTTAAAATTCAGCGTTTTACATTGTACTGGTTTTTCGAGAGCAACATAAGTGTACGGCCAAAAATGGGAAAAATCCATCATGCATCAAAGTGGGGTGAGGTTGTTTTGTCGAAGCACTAACAATTTTATTAAGTTTTTCATCGCTATTAATCAACTTGTCTGGTTCAAAATTTAACACTAAAAGGCATGGATAATTTTTCTTTTGTCCTCTGCTGGCACAGAATATTATATCATCAAATTAGGGATCAGAATATTTTAATGTACCATTATCGAAGCCCATAGTGGTAATATCAAGTAAAAAAACAGGGACTATCTAAATATTGGTTCCCCAGAAGATTACCATTTATCGCTGATAGAAAAATTTTAACACAATTTTCAACTTTCAAAATAAAATACCAGCACCTACAACTGGATAGATGGGTGCTTAATGTAGTACAGCGGCAACTATTACATAAACATGAATGCAAGTTGGGTGCTTAATGTAGTACAGCGGTAACTATTACATAAATATGAATGCTTGTGAAAATAATGTTTATGGTATACGTTTATATATGATATGAAAGGTTTCAACTTTTACAAAACCAGAGCTATACTTTGGATTTAAAAGTTTACTTTATTTGGCCTTTTCAATTTTATTTGACTTTATTTGCCTTTTTAACTTCATTTGGTTCGAGTGTCAATGATAAGTCTTAATAGATGTAGACGAAACGCGCGTCTGGCGCAAAAACCGGCAAAATTTATATTTTGGTATCCATCTATGATGAGTTTTTGTAGATACCTTGTAACAGTATCTTGGTTCCAATTTGCTGATATTGGATCTTAGTACCGTCTTAATTTCAGCGTAAATAAGATTATATTAAAAAACTTTCACACTGTGGACTAGCACAACCTTAATTAGGACACCATCATTCAGTATCATAAAACCAGCAGGTAAAATGGTCAATATCAGAGCCGTACGTCTGTTTTTTAAATAGATTATCTTCTTTTTAGAAATATTAATTTTGTCATCCAATTTTTCACCGCTTACAAATGTCCGTTTTATTTCATACATAAACTTTTAAGTATCAGTATGTTTTTAATTCATATTGTTTCGTTTCGTTTCGCTTTTTACAGGTATCCCTCTTATTGCCCCTTTTCTATTTTGATATTTTAAGCAAACATTTAAAAAATCAAACTTTCAAAAAGTGAAATAATCAAAATTTCGCGTTAGGTTTAGTATTTTAAAAGTTTGATCAAGTTTCTAAAATATCAAATTTATAAACGATATTTAGAGTTTTGATATTTTAAAAATTTGGTTAAAATTTCAAAATTTCAAAACTTTAACACAATTTGAAATTTTGATATTTTAAAACTTTGATCAAAATTCCAAAAATCTAAAATTTCAAAACTTGTTAAAACTTTGAATTGATAAGTGTTACACGGACCAGAAATGCATATCACTTATATCAAATGCATAAGGGGAAATAACTCTCATATGGAGCGTTCATATCACTTCGGTCAAAAAAGGACAAATCATGCGAAGGATATAACGAGCAATTTTGTAAAATAAATTTGTCATAATATTTTACGGTTGCGAAGGAGTTGCACTAACAAGGAAAACAGTGTTTGGGGAGATAACACCTACAAAGAAAAGTATTCGTTTACGCAGGGTAAATTTCAAAAGCGCATAAACTGTTCGATATCATATACCAAATATCTAAGCGACATATTGCGAAACAAATGTTTATCGCAAGAACAAAATTAGGCGGAAGAAAAAAAAAAAAAATAATCAGAAGAAAAACAATAGGTCTTTCCACAGAAAAGTGGAAAGACCTTATAATATAAATCATGGGTACCGATTTAAACAGGTGCAGGTTTATGCCCAAATCAAATGCCTGAACACACCATTAGGTGGTGCGCCTTACAGAGGAACGAGTTACAGATAAGGTAGGGGAACAGTACAACGAATGATGACGTTGGTCTCTTTCCCTCGACTTACATTTTCCCTCTGAAGACAAAGTAATTTTGAGTTACAGAGTAGACACGATTAATCTTATTTAACAAGATGTAGTGAAACATACATGAGTACATTCAATACTGTATATAGTAAAAGGTGAAAATTAAGAATCTAGTATCTACTTGTCCTGACTGATTATAATATATTAGCTATTTTGGGCCCGTAAATTATTTAAATTACATGATAAATACATGTTGTGTTATGATTGTCAAATTACATTGAACATATCTTTTTATTAGAAATATACAGAGTTCAAATTAAGTAGATGCATCATGTAAGAAACTGCAGCTGCATGAACTTCAACAATGAGAAAACCTCATATTGCCTGAATTTACAACATGTAGAAGCCTAGAACAGTTCAATTAATATTTGGAATGATTGCCTCAATTTAGTACAAAACAAAAAACCGAAAAACTTATCTGATATACAGCAACAAATGACAACTAACAAATCCCAGATCATGCTTTTTACACTTTTCATGTTTCAAAGGGTCTCAAAGTATCTGTATGCTTAAATTAAAAACACAAATAAAAAGAAGACAAGAAAAGCACATCATGCACATGCTTAAACTTTGAACTGTATAACATGTTTGCAAGCCCTAAACCACCCCTGACCTCCCAAACCTGAGAGTGCTGTAGCATGGTAACAGCAAAATTTTGTGATATCGACATATATTATTATTATTATCAGTTAAAAAGGGTTTCTGATTATTTTTACTTTTCAGGTAAATACACAGCTCAAAATAAAAAAAACCCAAATGACACAAAGCACATACATGTATATCAGGCTGAAAAAATAATACATGTGTTTTACTGTGCTGGGAAAAAATAGGTACATGTAGGAATCCAATATCATCTTATTTACAATTTATTTTAGCTGGTTGATACTTGAGAATCTGTCAGAGTGACTTCAACAGTGCTCATTCAAAAATAGCATAAAAAGAGTTGGGGTAGACACTAAAAAAAGGGTAAGAATGGTTAGCTAAAAAACATATTTTATTTTGTTTGGCCTTACTGAAAGATGGTACCAAACAAATACATGTACTGTAAATCACATATAATTATATGCATTTATCATGTTCAGGGGTTAAAAAATCCACTAGCCCGACGCCCGGGAGTAGACATTTACGTCTCGGGCAACCAAAACTTATAACCCAGTATGCCCGACGGACTAGTAACAAAAAATTCTTGGCGTGTCTAAAATAGAAAGTGGAAAATCCCTTCATCACTTTTCTGTCTTAGCCAATCAGATTCAATTACGTCATCCGGGATTCCATGAATTTGAACTGGTTTGTACAGGTCCTCACCTCATGCACAGTAACATGTTTTAAAAATAGAACAAATAACTCCGGGTGGCCCGGTATCATGTATTGATCGCAGTTATTGTACTTTCAATATCGATTTCTCGTTATATGTTATAACGGGGATATTTTTCATTGGTTCTGTCGAGTTTTTCAATTAACGGTACAGGGGGTATAATGTATTGATAGTTATTGATCCTTCTAGACTCTTGTCGGACAACTGTTTAAGCAAGGAGCACGAAACTATGTCAATGCAACAAAATATATCAACATATTTTACTACGGCAAGCGCAGAAACTTCATCAACTTCAAGTTCAAAGCAAAAATCGGCAAATGAAGGGGATTCTAATGAGGCTGATACATCTAAAAAAAATAGAAAGTACGATCGGGACAAGCGAAAAAGAATGTTCATAGCGACATGGAATGAAAGATTCCCGTGGGCAAGGTCGGTTGTTGAGGATGAAAAGCCCGAGACTATGTACTGTGAATACTGTCGGTGTTTTCCCGAGTATGCAAATAAAAAATCCGCCTTGTATGTTGGGACATCAAACATAAGAATTGATCCACTTGTTTCCCATGATAAAACAAATGAAAATGTTTTCTGTGCAAGAAAATATTTAACGGCCCGGCAAAGTACTACAACAGATAAAAAAGAAATAGTTTATAGAAAAAAAGTGACTCCTGTCGAAAAGCATATTTTTAAAGCTTTAGTGAAATTATCTGACAAAGAAAAAAACAAAATTAGATATCTGTTTATATCCTTGTTATAATAAAAAAATAAAACATAAACCTCATTTGATTTATTTTATTAAATTATAGTGTACAAATGCCCTTTCAAAACAAGACACACATTCCCAGCGTCTTATGCAGCACACCCTGAGTGATTTGTAAGTGATACTTGGGCTAGCAGGTTGGTTTTGATGGGCTAGCAGTTCTTGAAACAGGGCTAGTAAAATCCTCCTGCTAAAAAGTCCTGGGCTAGTTAGCTGTAACAAAATTTTTTAACCCCTGATGTTTATTATTGTGATTTTCCAAGACCAAAAAACAAAAAATGTGTGTTTAAATATTTAAAAAAAAGGCACTGTCATGAATGTACTGAGTGTAGTTAGTTACTGATTAAATGTTATTTCTAAAAAACAATCGTATATGTCATTAAAACATAATATTTGTTTAACTTTGCTTTAAAAAATATTGTATAGCGGGTTATTTTCGATGATGTGAAATTTTGAAATTTTCATTGAATAAGGTATACAAAATATTTTGGCAGATTTAAAACTTTATTCAATACCTCTGCATGTTCACTTTTAAATTGGCCCGACTTTATTTGGCGATTAAGTTCCATTTGCGAAAAAATGTTTACCCCTCAAAATTAACCGGCTATACAATATATATATGCAAGGACAGTGTTTTATGTTATTATTTTACAAACATGTACATGGCATAATTATGATCATGATGATAGTTGCATTAGAAGATGAAATTTAAAAATGTTGATCTTTTCAGATATTGATTTAGGAGAGATTAGGAGTAATGGACTTGCCTCAGAAGCAGGTAGAGGATGATGCTAAGGGAGGTAACTGTGAACAGGTACAGGAAGTAGAGTTAGAGGCAAGTGCAAAGAAGATACAGGAGAGCTTAGGATTAATGGACTTGCCTCAAAAGGAAGTGGAGGATGGTGCTAAGGGAGGCAATTCTGAACAGGTACAGGAAGTAAAGTTAGAGGCAAGTGCAAAGAAGATACAGGAGAGCTTAGGATTAATTGACTTGCCTCAAAAGGAAGTGGAGGATGGTGCTAAGGGAGGCAATTCTGAACAGGTACAGGAAGTAAAATTAAAGGCAAGTGCTAAGAAGATACAGGAGAGCTTAGGACTAATGGACTTGCCTCAAGAGCAAGTGGAGCATGGTGCTAAGGGAGGTAATTCCGAAAATGCTGAAGTAGATGCAACTGAAGAAAAAATTGATGTTGATCAGAGTGAAGAGGGGACAAAGACTGAAGGACATAAGAATCAAAAAGAAAAAGAGAAGCGCAAGGTTAGTTTTTTACAAGCAGCATGTAGTACATTGGTACATTTTCACGTTTTTTAAGAGAAAAAATAGAAAACAATTATATATATATACAAAACCTAAAGATCATTCAACATGTTCAACCACACGTTAAAATGTTCAAGGAATTACATACATGTATTCAATGTATTGTGGCGACATATAAACATAGAAAAATATCAGGTTCATACAAAACCTAAAGATCTTTCAGGTCAAAAACTTCTAGAGTTTTCCTTATCCACATACAGCATTGTACAGTCAGGGATAATACTGGAATAAGATTTTTATTTACTTGAAAAAGTAATATTTTTTTTTATACATATAGGTTAATTATAATCATGATAATGTTTGAATAATCTCCCCTTAATTTTAACAGCTTAACAGCTAAACCACAAATTAAAATGTTCAACGAATTACATATTTTATAGGCTATGTATGCAGAGATTTACATAAGGCCATAATAAAAAATAGGTTTGTTTGCCCAAACGCTACCTACCCAGAAAAAAAATGCCTACTCAAATTCTTTTATTGTCCTGATTTGTAGATGTTTTTTTTAATCAAATAGGCATGAAGACTAATAAACATCTGATACTTCAATTTCTTTTTTTGAAAAAAAAAAGAAAATGCCTACCTACCTACCCCGTGTCTCAACCTTTCGGTAAGGTTTGGGCTCACCGAAATATTTTTAAGTGTGGCCTAACCACGAAATCAAATATCCATGAAAATGCAAATTTTCTTCAATCCAAGATTGATTGCTGTTTGTTTAATTCGGCATCAGCACAAAAAGTATATTGCAGTGACATAAAACATGATGAACTTAATGAAAAAGAAGTTGTGGTATGATTGCCAATGAGACAACTCTCCACAAGAGACCAAAAGACACAGACATAAGCAACTATAGCATGTATAGGTCACTGTATGGCCTTCAACAATGAGCAAAGTCCATACAGCATAGTCAGCTTTAAAGGCCCCAAATGACTAATGTAAAACATTTCAAACAAGAAAACTAATGGCCTAATTAATATATACATTACAAAGAAAGAAAAATTGTGTAACACATCAACGAACAACAACCACTGAATTACAGGCTCCTCACTTGGGAAAGGCACATACACTCCAAATGTGGCGGGGTTAAACATGTTAGCGTGGAAGTGCTGCACTTCATTCTTAAAATGTGAGCATGGTCAAAGCTATGAAATTAAATGTACCCAAAAAGAAGCATTCAATACATTTTTTCGCTATGATCATGAAAAAATCTTTTTTTTTTAAATTTATTTACAGCATAACCTGTGCACCTTTTTGTGATAGCAAGCATGGCAAGTGTCATCATGAATATTAAATTTTATTGTGATATGAAGATGAATTTTAGTATGACGCACAAGCATTGTTATCCAATCAAAATAACAGATTCTTCTGAAATATACATGTAAATTTTAAAATTGAGAATGGAAATGGGGAATGTGTCAAAGAGACAACAACCTGACCATAGAAAAAAACAACAGCAAAAGGTCACCGACAAGTCTTCAATGTAGCGAGAAATTCCAGCACCTGGAGGCGTCCTTCAGCTGGCCCCTAAACAAATATATACTAGTTCAGTGATAATGAATGCCATACTAATTTCCAAATGGTACACAAGAAACTAAAATTAAGAAACCACTAGGTTTCAACTTGACTATTAAGGTTTTACCATTGAAGGGTTCATCATTCATTGATATTCAGGATTCAGGTACACTGTTGAGATGTAATGACACAAATTTGACCAAATCCGAAACAAAGCGGACATTCGATCAAAGGCTGAATTTTATGCAAATTACTAAGTCAACACGGTTAAATTGTTTATTTTGTTTAAAAAAATACAAAGAGTAGTCAAGAATACGGTTGGATTGTTTATTTTATTTCTAAATAATACAAAGAGTTGTCAAGAATACATTATAACATTGACAACACATGATGTTTCTGTTTCTTGGCCAAACCTCGTTCAACATCGTATCCGAACTCTGGAAAAAAGGTCCTGAAATCCTATAGTACTGCATAGTCCGCACCCCTTCCATCAATTTCATTCCCAGGGTAAAAAACCGCGGACTATACACCCCTTTATACGGTAATACAAGACTATTAACAAAGGCCAGATGTATATAAATGTTATGTTATTATAAGGTATACATGGATGACTTTATTTTTAATTATTTTTTTATCCTTACAGAGTCGTGCTAGATCTTTCATCCTGAAGATAAACATTATGAACAAGATGTACGAGGGAGGAGACAATTTAATCACAACCAATAGTGCTGTAAAGACTGGTAGAAAACTTCATAAATGTGATATTTGTGCTAAAGAATTTAGTCAAAGTAGTAGCTTAAACCGACATGTGAGAGAACATACTGGCGAGAAACCTCACAAATGTGAAGTGTGTGGTAGTGAATTTGTTCGCAAGAGTAGCTTAAAGACACACATGACAACACATACTGGAGATAAACCTCATGCATGTGACATATGTGGTAAACCTTTCAGTCATCTAAGTAATTTACAAAGGCACGTCAAAACACATTCAGGTGATAAATCTCATGGTTGCGGCGTATGCGGTAAGAGTTTTAGTCAGCATGCTAATTTACAGAGACACATGTTAACTCACGCCAATACTGAAACTCATGACTGTGACGTTTGCAATAAACGGTTTAAGCGGCATACCAGTTTAGAGAGACATATGAGAATACATACAGGTGATAGAAATCTTCACTGTGATGTATGTGGTAAAGGGTTCAGTAGACTTGAATATTTACAGATGCACATGAGTGGACATACAAGTTCTGAATCACATGATTGTCATGTGTGTGGGAAAGTGTTCCGTCATCTCAGTAGTTTAACAAGACATGTGAGAACACACACACTAATTATTAACCCTATGAATGAGTCAGAGATGTATATGGTTTAATCTGTTTAGTCAATTCAATTCTTTATTTACACTCAGACACAAAATATGTGTTACATGAGGACAAATTACAAATCAAATACAATAAATGACAGAATAGACAGGTAACTATCAACAAAAGAGTAATTTCTAAAGATAATAGTGACGTAAACGTTCGTACAAGAACACTTCACTGAGATGTATATGGCTTAATCTGTTAAGTGACATAAACGTTCGTACAAGAACACTTCACTGATGATAATCAGTGCTTGAAAGTGATGTAAAGGATAACGTTTCAGTGACTTAAAGATTCACATGAGAATACACACTGTTCATAAACCTTTTGAACGTGATATATGTAGTAGTTAAAGTTTTAATTGGAACATATGTGCTAAACTTTTTAAGTATGAGATATGTAATTAAAGTTTCAATTCTGAGGAGAACCAGACGTGTGAAACTTTTAAAATTTGATATATGTAGTAAAAGTTTCAATCAGAGTAGAACACACATGTGTTAAACTTTCTAAATATGATATAAGTAGTTAAAGATTCAATCAGAGGAGAATACACATGTGTTAAACTTTCTAAATATGATATATGTAGTTAAAGTTTCAATCTGGGAAGAACACACATGTGTTAAACTTTTTAAATATGATATATGTAGTTAAAGTTTCAATCAGAGTAGAACACACATGTGTTAAACTTTTTAAATATGATATATGTAGTTAAAGTTTCAATCAGAGAAAAACACACATGTGTTAAACTTTTTAAATATGATATATGTAGTTAAAGTTTGAATCGGGGAAGAACACACATGTGTTAAACTTTTTAAATATGATATAAGTAGTTAAAGTTTCAATCAGAGTAGAACACACATGTGTTAAACTTTTTAAATATGATATGTGTAGTTAAAGTTTCAATCGGGGAAGAACACAAACGTGTTAAACTTTTTAAATATGATATGTGTAGTTAAAGTTTCAATCGGGGAAGAACACACACGTGTTAAACTTTTTAAATATGATATATGTAGTTATAGTTTCAATCGGGGAAGAACACACACGTGTTAAACTTTTTAAATATGATATGTGTAGTTAAAGTTTCAATCGGGGAAGAACACAAACGTGTTAAACTTTTTAAATATGATATGTGTAGTTAAAGTTTCAATCGGGGAAGAACACACACGTGTTAAACTTTTTAAATATGATATATGTAGTTATAGTTTCAATCGGGGAAGAACACACACGTGTTAAACTTTTTAAATATGATATATGTAGTTAAAGTTTCAATCGGGGAAGAACACACATGTGTTAAACTTTTTAAATATGATATATGTAGTTAAAGTTTAAATCAGAACACACATGTGTTAAACTTTTTAAATATGAGATATGTACATTGTAGTTAAAGTTTCAATTGGAGAAGAACAAACACGTGTTAAACTTTTTAAATATAAGATATATGTAGTTAAAGTTTCAATCAGAGAAAAACACACATGTGTTAAACTTTTTAAATAAGATATATGTAGTTAAAGTTTCAATCGGAGCCTAGGAGAATACACATGTATATGTTAAACTTTTTAAATATGATCATGATGATATAAGTGGTTAAAGTTTCAATCAGTTTAGTGAGTTACCTGAATGTTCACATGAGAACACACACTGTTGATAAATTTCTTAATATAATATTTTATCTGTTTGTTTAAGTTCACATGAGAACACACACTATTGGTTACTCATATGAGTGTGATGCATGTGGTTTAATCTGTTTTTTAAAGCTCACATGAGAACACACAATGTTGGTTACTCATATGAGTGTGATGCGTGTGGTTTAATCTGTGTGTTAAAGTTCACATGAGAACACATAAGTGTGATACATGTTGTTTAATCTGTTTGTTAAAGTTCACATGAGAACACATTGTCAAATAATGTTGGTTAACAATATGAGTGTGGTGCATGTTATTTAATCTGTTTAGTGACTTAAGGGTTCTAACTTCACATAGGAACACACAATGCCCTTATAAATTATACCCTATGATTGTGATATATATGTATGTGGTTTAATGGTTTAGAGACTTAAACCTTCACATGTGAACACACACTGAAGATAAACTTTATGAGAGTGACACACATTGGAGATGACTTTTTAATATAAATGTTGTTTAAATCTATGTCTGGTTCTTAAAATAGAAACCTCATTAGTAATGGTTCTTGCTTAATGAATGATTTTATTTCAATGACATCAATACTAAATCAAAGGATATAGGGTATCCATCCATGATCATCATACCTGCCAACTTTCAAAATGGCCATGGGGGTTTTGCGTGCAAGATGGCTGTCATGATCCTTAAAAACCTTCAAGGGGGCCTTCAAATACATTTAATGTTGTTTTTTGGCTTTTTCATACTTTTATAAGCCTGAAATCATTGTAAAATTAATTGTTTTGTTTAAATTGTGCAAAAAATTGCTCTTTGAAAATTTCAATTTGGGAGCCTCCATGGGGGAAATCCCCCGCAAATAGTGACAGTTGGCAGGTATGGATCATTAAAAAAAAGACACTAACAGAAAGCAAGGGAACTGTTCTTCATCGCAAAAACACAGTGAAGCCTTCAACATGGATCAAAACAAAAACTCTTCCATCACTACAAGTTTAAGACAGTCCATACAAACAGGTTTAGTGGAATTCCTTGCAAAAACAATTTCGGATGATCTAGACTTTGTAAGATGGAGCACCACAAAAAAAGAACAAACTGGAAAGAAGTACATATTCAAAGCATGTTAAATGACAAGTTTTACCATTTCAACAGTAAGTATGAGAATGATTGCCAAAGAGACAACACTACACATTAGTATAATGTTGTTGTACATCAGCGCTGTAAAACAAATTTGATCAATTCTTTAATTTTTGTTGAGCCTGCGACTTTTGTCGCAGAAAGCTTGACATAGGGACAGTAATCCGGCAACAACAGCGGCGGCATTAGCTTACTTATTAAAAACTTTATATTTTGGAAGGTGGAAGACCTGGATGCTTCATTATAAGTTCATACGTTGTATATAGAGGCCTAATTTTTCAAAGTTTCTGTCTTTCACATATCCAATATCCTTGACCTCATTTTCATGATTCAATGGCTACAAAAGTTGACGTTTTTTTTGCAATGTTAAATTCTCTCTTATTATAAGAAATAGGATAAGGACCGATTTTGGTCTCAAATTTCAGGTTCATCTGACGAAAGATTTTGACCACTTTTCAAACACTTTAGTGTCTATTTCATTTGATTCAATTAATTAAATGGTGCTAGTACCCGAAATATGTGCAATGTATTGTCAAAAACAGCCCAAATTTATGTAGCAGAAGCATTGTACTGACCAATAAATAAATAAAAGTTTACATTTTAACAATTTTGTAAAACTGCTTTATTTTGGGGCCAAAAAAGGGGTCTTAATGGACCTTAATGGACCTACTCCTTTGGTATGTGCGTACCTTGTAAGGTCATCATGACTGTCAGACAGTTTACTTGAACTCGACCTCGGTGGTCAAGTCCATATGATACATGTATCTCAGATACTATAAGCAATAGGGCAAGTAAATTATGTGTATGGAAGGACTGTAAGGTGTACATGTCCAACTGGCAGGTGTCATCTGACCTCGACCTCATTTTCATGGTTCAGTGGTTATTGTTAAGTTTTTCTATTTTGGTATGTTTTTCTTATACTGTATGCAATAGGTCTACTATATTTAGTGTATGGAATGATTGTAAGGTGCACATTTCTAGCTGACAGGTGTCATCTGACCTTGACCTCATTTTCATGGTTAAGTTGTCAAAGTTAAGTTTTTGAGGTTTGGTCATTTTTAGCTCACCTGGCCCGAAGGGCCAAGTGAGCTTTTCTCATCACTTTGCGTCCGGCGTCCGTCGTCGTCCGTCGTCGTCCTGCGTTAACTTTTACAAAAATCTTCTCCTCTGAAACTACTGGGCCAAATTAAACCAAACTTGGCCACAATCATCATTGGGGTATCTAGTTTAAAAATTGTGTCCGGTGACCCGGTCAACCAACCAAGATGGCCGCCATGGCTAAAAATAGAACATAGGGGTAAAATGCAGTTTTTGGCTTATAACTCAAAAACCAAAGCATTTAGAGCAATTCTGACATGGGGTAAAATTGTTTATAAGGTCAAGATCTATCTGCTCTGAAAATTTCAGATGAATCGAACAACCTGTTGTTGGGTTGCTACCCCTAAATTGGTAATTTTAAGGACATTTTGCTGTTTTTGGTTATTATCTTGAATAATATTATAGATAGAGATAAACTGTAAACAGCAATAATGTTCAGCAAAATAAGATTTACAAATAAGTCAACATGACCGAAATGGTCAAATGACCCCTTTAGGAGTTATTGCCCTTTATAGTCAATTTTTAACCATTTTTCGTAAATCTTATTAATCTTTTACAAAAATCTTCTCCTCTGAAACTACTGGGCCAAATTTAACCAAACTTGGCCACAATCATCATTGGGGTATCTAGTTTAAAAATTGTGTCCGTTGACCCGTCAAACCAACCAAGATGGCGACCATGGCTAAAAATAGAACATGGAGTAAAATGCAGTTTTTGGCTTATAACTCAAAAACAAAAGCATTAAGAGCAAAACTGGCATGGGGTTAAATTGTTTATCATGTCAAGATCTATCTGCCCTGAAAATTTCAGACAAATCGATAGTCAATTTTTCACAATTTTCATAAAATTTGTAAATTTTTACTAACACTTTCAACTGAAACTACTGGGTCATTATAGATGGTGATATATGTACGCAGCAAGAATGTTCAGTAAAGTTAGATCTACAAGCACATCACCATCACCAAAACACAATTTTGTCACGAATCCATCTGTGTCCTTTGTTGAATATTCACATATACCAAGGTGAGCGACACAGGCTCTTTAGAGCCTCTAGTTTTTATTGTCGAGCCTGCAACTTTTATTGCAGAAAGCTCGACAAAGGGATAGCGATCCGGCGTCGGCGTTAGCTAACTTTTTAAAAGCTTTATATTTTAGAAGGTGGAAGACCTGGATGCTTCATACTTTGTATATAGATGCCTCATGTTACGAAGTTTCTGTCAGTCACATGTCAAATGTCCTTGACCTCATTTTCATGGTTCAGTGATCACTTGAAATAAAAGTTCAGATATTTTGTAATGTTGAATTCTATCCGATTATAAGTAATCGAATAATTATATTTGGTATTTGCTTACCTTGCAAGGTCCTCATGCCCGTCAGACAGTTTTCACTTGACCTCGACCTCATTTGAAAAGTTTTTGTGTTTTGGTCTATTTTTCTTAAACTCTAAAGTAATAGGTCAACCATATTTGTTGTATGGACGCATTGTTAGCTGTACATGTCTGCCTGGCATGGTTTATCAGACCTTGACCTCATATTCATGGTTCATTTGTCTTTGTTTAGTTATCTCTTAGTTATCTTGGTTAATATTCAGTGGCGAATCCAGACATTTCAAAAAGGAGGGGGGTTTCCTAACCCTGGAGGGTTCCAATTACATATCCCCATTCAAATGCATTGATCGTCCACAAAAAAGGGGGGTTCCAACCTCCGGACCCCCCCCCCCCCCTTTTTCTGGATCCGCGCCTGATTTTAAGTTTATGTGACAGTTGTAATAAAGCTTTATACTTGGGACTATCATAATATCAATGGTTAAAAAAAAGGCGAGACATTTCAGCGTGTGCAATCTTGTCTCAAACTATAAGTAATAAGTCAACTATATTTGTTGTATGGAAGCATTGTTTAACTTAGCTGTACATGTCTGCCTGGTATGGTTTATATGACATTGACCTCATTTTCATGGTTCATTTGTCTTTGTTTAGTTATCTTGTTTAATGTTAAGTTTATGTGACAGTTTTTTTTATAAAGCTTGATACTAAGGACTATCAACATAATATCAATGATAACTTAAGAAATCGGGACATTTCAGAGTGTGCACTCTTGTGTTATATGCAATAGGTCAACTATATTTGGCGTATGGAAATATGTTGATGATCTATATGTCATTCGTTCAGGTTTTATTTGACCTTGACCTCATTTTCATGGTTCATTGATCAATGTTTAGTATTTGTGTTGTGGCCTGTTTTTTCTTTCACTATAAGCAATAGGTCACCTATATTTTAGGAAGAATTGTTAGTTGTAATGGCTGCCTGGCATGGTTCATCTGACTTTGACCTCATTTTCATGGTTCATTGGTTAATGTTTAGTTTTCTTGGTTTTAAATTGTTTATTTTATGAGAAGGCTTTATATTTAGATCTATCAACATAATTTCAATGATTTATAGTTAAGAAGGCGAGACATTTCAGCCTGTGCACTCTTGTTTATGAAATTAAAAAGATGTGATTTAATTTTAATGAGACAACTCATTTGTCACGAATCGGTCGATTCCGTAACTTTATCTAAAGACGGAAAAGGCGGATTGGCCATTGTGAGAACATCTTAAAATGATCAGTACGTTTGTGTCAACCATTTCCATCAATATATTCTAAGCTTCTATGTTACATAGATTATTTTCAATCTGTTTCAGGTAAATGCTTAAAATACGTTGATGAAACGACTTTTACAAACACATAACTGATTTAAAGAGTTATCTCCCCGAACCAAGGTCTTACACCTTAAGACACCAAATACCAGACAATAATAAATGTGATGTTTATAATGGTTTGGTCAGAATCGCTAATAAATTTACATATTGACATGAAAACACATATAGATTCATCATTAATCTGGTAACTGTAGTGTCTGTGGTAAAAGCTTTAGCTAGATAAGAAATGTAGTAGTAGTCTGCCCTTCTGAGTTGACATGAATTATATAATTATAAATAAGTTGTTTACAAAACTTTAATTTATTTAAATACTAAAGACATGAAAGATGATCTAACGCCGTAACGTTAACAGATTACTGTACACAGGCACTTGTTTCTATTCATACGTAACAGATTACTGTACCATGACAGGCACTTGTTTCTATTCATACGTAACAGATTACTGTACACAGGCACTTGTTTCTATTCATACGTAACAGATTACTGTACCATGACAGGCACTTGTTTCTATTTATACGTAACAGATTACTGTACCATGACAGGCACTTGTTTCTATTCATACGTAACAGATTACTGTACACAGGCACTTGTTTCTATTCATACGTAACAGATTACTGTACCATGACAGGCACTTGTTTCTATTCATACGTTAACAGATTACTGTACCATGACAGGCACTTGTTTCTATTCATACGTAACAGATTACTGTACCATGACAGGCACTTGTTTCTATTCATACGTAACAGATTACTGTACACAGGCACTTGTTTCTATTCATACGTAACAGATTACTGTACCATGACAGGCACTTGTTTCTATTCATACGTTAACAGATTACTGTACCATGACAGGCACTTGTTTCTATTCATACGTTAACAGATTACTGTACCATGACAGGCACTTGTTTCTATTCATACGTTAACAGATTACTGTACCATGACAGGCACTTGTTTCTATTCATACGTTAACAGATTACTGTACCATGACAGGCACTTGTTTCTATTCATACGTTAACAGATTACTGTACCATGACAGGCACTTGTTTCTATTCATACGTTAACAGATTACTGTACCATGACAGGCACTTGTTTCTATTCATACGTTAACAGATTACTGTACCATGACAGGCACTTGTTTCTATTCATACGTTAACAGATGACTGTACCATGACAGGCACTTGTTTCTATTCATACGATAACAGATTACTGTACCATGACAGGCACTTGTTTCTATTCATACGTAACAGATGACTGTACACAGGCACTTGTTTCTATTCATACGTAACAGATTACTGTACCATGATAGGCACTTGTTTCTATTCATACGTTAACAGATTACTGTACCATGACAGGCACTTGTTTCTATTCATACGTTAACAGATTACTGTACCATGACAGGCACTTGTTTCTATTCATACGTAACAGATTACTGTACCATGACAGGCACTTGTTTCTATTCATACGTAACAGATTACTGTACCATGACAGGCACTTGTTTCTATTCATACGTAACAGATTACTGTACCATGACAGGCACTTGTTTCTATTCATACGTAACAGATTACTGTACACAGGCACTTGTTTCTATTCATACGTAACAGATTACTGTACCATGACAGGCACTTGTTTCTATTTATACGTAACAGATTACTGTACCATGACAGGCACTTGTTTCTATTCATACGTAACAGATTACTGTACACAGGCACTTGTTTCTATTCATACGTAACAGATTACTGTACCATTACAGGCACTTGTTTCTATTCATACGTTAACAGATTACTGTACCATGACAGGCACTTGTTTCTATTCATACGTAACAGATTACTGTACCATGACAGGCACTTGTTTCTATTCATACGTAACAGATTACTGTACACAGGCACTTGTTTCTATTCATACGTAACAGATTACTGTACCATGACAGGCACTTGTTTCTATTCATACGTTAACAGATTACTGTACCATGACAGGCACTTGTTTCTATTCATACGTTAACAGATTACTGTACCATGACAGGCACTTGTTTCTATTCATACGTTAACAGATTACTGTACCATGACAGGCACTTGTTTCTATTCATACGTTAACAGATTACTGTACCATGACAGGCACTTGTTTCTATTCATACGTTAACAGATTACTGTACCATGACAGGCACTTGTTTCTATTCATACGTTAACAGATTACTGTACCATGACAGGCACTTGTTTCTATTCATACGTTAACAGATTACTGTACCATGACAGGCACTTGTTTCTATTCATACGTTAACAGATTACTGTACCATGACAGGCACTTGTTTCTATTCATACGTTAACAGATTACTGTACCATGACAGGCACTTGTTTCTATTCATACGTAACAGATGACTGTACACAGGCACTTGTTTCTATTTATACGTAACAGATTACTGTACCATGATAGGCACTTGTTTCTATTCATACGTTAACAGATTACTGTACCATGACAGGCACTTGTTTCTATTCATACGTTAACAGATTACTGTACAATGACAGGCACTTGTTTCTATTCATACGTAACAGATTACTGTACCATGACAGGCACTTGTTTCTATTCATACGTAACAGATTACTGTACCATGACAGGCACTTGTTTCTATTCATACGTAACAGATTACTGTACCATGACAGGCACTTGTTTCTATTCATACGTAACAGATTACTGTACCATGACAGGCACTTGTTTCTATTCATACGTTAACAGATTACTGTACCATGACAGGCACTTGTTTCTATTCATACGTAACAGATTACTGTACCATGACAGGCACTTGTTTCTATTCATACGTTAACAGATAACTGTACCATGACAGGCACTTGTTTCTATTCATACGTTAACAGATTACTGTACCATGACAGGCACTTGTTTCTATTCATACGTAACAGATTACTGTTACATGACAGGCACTTGTTTCTATTCATACGTAACAGATTACTGTACCATGACAGGCACTTGTTTCTATTCATACGTTAACGGATTACTGTACCATGACAGGCACTTGTTTCTATTCATACGTTAACAGATTACTGTACCATGACAGGCACTTGTTTCTATTCATACGTAACAGATTACTGTACCATGACAGGCACTTGTTTCTATTCATACGTAACAGATTACTGTACCATGACAGGCACTTGTTTCTATTCATACGTAACAGATTACTGTACCATGACAGGCACTTGTTTCTATTCATACGTTAACAGATTACTGCAC
This sequence comes from Mytilus trossulus, assembly GCF_036588685.1. Lineage (NCBI taxonomy): Eukaryota > Metazoa > Mollusca > Bivalvia > Mytilida > Mytilidae > Mytilus > Mytilus trossulus. The sequence goes on from NC_086377.1 coordinate 66,289,545, forward strand.
CATGACAGGCACTTGTTTCTATTCATACGTTAACAGATTACTGTACCATGACAGGCACTTGTTTCTATTCATACGTAACAGATTACTGTACCATGACAGGCACTTGTTTCTATTCATACGTTAACAGATTACTGTACCATGACAGGCACTTAATTGTTTCTATTTATACGTTAACAGATTACTGTACCATGACAGGCACTTGTTTCTATTCATACGTTAACAGATTACTGTACCATGACAGGCACTTGTTTCTATTCATACGTAACAGATTACTGTACCATGACAGGCACTTGTTTCTATTCATACGTAACAGATTACTGTACCATGACAGGCACTTGTTTCTATTCATACGTTAACAGATTACTGTACCATGACAGGCACTTGTTTCTATTCATACGTTAACAGATTACTGTACCATGACAGGCACTTGTTTCTATTCATACGTAACAGATTACTGTACCATGACAGGCACTTGTTTCTATTCATACGTTAACAGATTACTGTACCATGACAGGCACTTGTTTCTATTCATACGTTAACAGATTACTGTACCATGACAGGCACTTGTTTCTATTCATACGTAACAGATTACTGTACACTGACAGGCACTTGTTTCTATTCATACGTAACAGATTACTGTACCATGACAGGCACTTGTTTCTATTCATACGTTAACAGATTACTGTACCATGACAGGCACTTGTTTCTATTCATACGTTAACAGATTACTGTACCATGACAGGCACTTGTTTCTATTCATACGTAACAGATTACTGTACCATGACAGGCACTTGTTTCTATTCATACGTAACAGATTACTGTACCATGACAGGCACTTGTTTCTATTCATACGTAACAGATTACTGTACCATGACATGCACTTGTTTCTATTCATACGTTAACAGATTACTGTACCATGAGACAGGCACTTGTTTCTATTCATACGTTAACAGATTACTGTACCATGACAGGCACTTGTTTCTATTCATACGTTAACAGATTACTGTACCATGACAGGCACTTGTTTCTATTCATACGTAACATATTACTGTACCATGACAGGCACTTGTTTCTATTCATACGTAACAGATTACTGTACCATGACAGGCACTTGTTTCTATTCATACGTTAACAGATTACTGTACCATGACAGGCACTTGTTTCTATTCATACGTTAACAGATTACTGTACCATGACAGGCACTTGTTTCTATTCATACGTAACAGATTACTGTACCATGACAGGCACTTGTTTCTATTCATACGTTAACATATTACTGTACCATGACAGGCACTTGTTTCTATTCATACGTTAACAGATTACTGTACCATGACAGGCACTTGTTTCTATTCATACGTAACAGATTACTGTACCATGACAGGCACTTGTTTCTATTCATACGTAACAGATTACTGTACCATGACAGGCACTTGTTTCTATTCATACGTAACAGATTACTGTACCATGACATGCACTTGTTTCTATTCATACGTTAACAGATTACTGTACCATGACAGGCACTTGTTTCTATTCATACGTTAACAGATTACTGTACCATGACAGGCACTTGTTTCTATTCATACGTTAACAGATTACTGTACCATGACAGGCACTTGTTTCTATTCATACGTAACATATTACTGTACCATGACAGGCACTTGTTTCTATTCATACGTAACAGATTACTGTACCATGACAGGCACTTGTTTCTATTCATACGTTAACAGATTACTGTACCATGACAGGCACTTGTTTCTATTCATACGTTAACAGATTACTGTACCATGACAGGCACTTGTTTCTATTCATACGTAACAGATTACTGTACCATGACAGGCACTTGTTTCTATTCATACGTTAACAGATTACTGTACCATGACAGGCACTTGTTTCTATTCATACGTTAACAGATTACTGTACAATGACAGGCACTTGTTTCTATTCATACGTTAACAGATTACTGTACCATGACAGGCACTTGTTTCTATTCATACGTTAACAGATTACTGTACCATGACAGGCACTTGTGTCTATTCATACGTTAACAGATTACTGTACCATGACAGGCACTTGTTTCTATTCATACGTTACAGATTACTGTACCATGACAGGCACTTGTTTCTATTCATACGTTAACAGATTACTGTACCATGACAGGCACTTGTTTCTATTCATACGTTAACAGATTACTGTACCATGACAGGCACTTGTTTCTATTCATACGTAACAGATTACTGTACCATGACAGGCACTTGTTTCTATCATACGAAGGTCGACTATTTATATGGATAGTCTACCTTCGCATGCATAGAAACAAGTGCCTGTGTTACCTAGCTGTATTTGGCAAAACTTTTAGGAATTTGTGGGCCTCGATGCTCTTCATCATTGTACTTTTAGTGGTCTTTCACCTGTTTTATTCGAGCATCACGTCACCCCCGTGTACTGATTAGTCTTCTGTAGACGTCACGCTCATCTTGCGCAAATACAAAAAATCAATTCTGGCATCCATTGTCCAGGAAACACTTTAAATCTAATGTATCAATTTAAATTCATTGATGGAAATAATTTGACAAAATTTCAATGTTGGTAAAAGAATCAAGCGTTCGAATGAAATATTAATGATAATTACGCTCTGATTTTCTTTTTTCCTAACATCTTTAAGTTATTTATTCATTGGTTTTTATGATTGTGTGTTTACGATCTCTTTGAAAATATTTATGTCTATCATTGAAGAACATAAAACATATAGAAATTTAAGCTGATCCGATTTGACAGGGTCGACCAAAAGGCATATGGAATATATGAAAACAAGTGCATTGTCACAGATAAGCTCGAAATAGATGTTCCATTTTTTACCTTTTACATTGCAAAGGGGTCGATAGACATAAGTCGTTAGTGTGACGTTTACAAACTGTTGTATTTCTAACTTGGAATATAATGTGTGACGTTAAAAAACGGTAGTAGTTCTCGATCACAAGCCGTAGATTTTCTCACTCATAGAATAATGTCTGACGTTTGCAAGCTATAGGGATTCTGACTAGGATTAGCATGTCGAATATGCACAAGCCGCACACACCCTTTTGAATAATGATCAAGAGCCGTGAAGGAAATTAATCACTGATTAAATGGGTTAATGATTAAGATATATGCTAGATGATAAAAAAATGGTAATCAAATTCATGCTACAATGTATGATGATCAAAAGAAGAAAGTTAATCAAACTCATACATTCATAGCATAATGTCTGATGGTCAAAAAAAGAAAGTTGATCAAACTCACACTATAATGGTTGATTGTCAATAGAAAAAGGGTGATCACACTCATACTACAATGTACATGTATGATGGTCAAAAGAAGAAAAATGATCAAACTCATACAAGTAGTATAATATTTGATGGTCACAGATGAAAGTTGATCAAACTCATAGTATAATGTCTGGTGATCAATATAAAAAAGTTGATCAAACTCATAGTATAATGACTGATGTTCAAAGGTAAAAAGTTGATAAAGCTCATAGGAGAGTAGTCAAAAGAAGAAAGGTGATCAAACTCATAGTATAATGTCTGATGGTCAAAAGAAGAAAAATGATCAAACTCATAGTATAATGGCTGATGGTCAAAAGATGAAAGTTGGTTAAACTCATACAAGAAGTATAATATTTGATTGTCAAAGATGAAAGGCGATCGAATTCATAGTATAATGTCTGTTGGTCATAAGAGAAAAAAGGTGATCAAATGCATTGTATAATGTTTGATGGTCAAAAGAAGAAAATTAATCAAAACTTATAGTATAATCTCTGATGGTTAAAAGAAGAAAATTGATCAAACTCATAGTATAATGTCTGGTGATCAAAAGAAGAAAGTTGATCAAACTCACACTATAATGGTTGATTGTCAATAGAAAAAGGGTGATCACACTCATACTACAATGTATGATGGTCAAAAGAAGAAAATTGATCAAACTCATAGTATAATGTCTGGTGATCAAAAGAAGAAAGTTGATCAAACTCACACTATAATGGTTGATTGTCAATAGAAAAAGGGTGATCACACTCATACTACAATGTATGATGGTCAAAAGAAGAAAAATGATCAAACTCATACAAGTACTGTGGATTCATTTTTATTCGTTGGATACCAATTTTCGTGGCTTTCGTGGGTACAGGTGAACCACGAATTCATATGTTCAACGAATTACAAATTTCCTATACACTTTGTACACAGAAATCGACAAACCACGAATTCAAATATCCATGAAATTGTAAGTTTTCCTTAATCCACAAAAATTGATACCCACGAAAATAAGTGAATCCACAGTAGTATAATATTTGATGGTCACAGATGAAAGTTGATCAAACTCATAGTATAATGTCTGGTGATCAATATAAAAAAGTTGATCAAACTCATAGTATAATGACTGATGTTAAAAAAGTAAAAAGTTGATAAAGCTCATAGGAGAATGGTCAAAAGAAGAAAGGTGATCAAACTCATAGTATAATGTCTGATGGTCAAAAGATAATAGTTAATAAAACTCATAGGAGAATGGTCAAAAGAAGTAAGGTGATCAAACTCATAGTATAATGTCTGATGATCAAAAGAAAAAAAGTTGATCAAACTCATAGGAGGATGGTCAAAAGAAGACAGGTGATCAAACTCATAGTATAATGTCTGATTGTCAAAAGAAAATAATTGATCAAACTCATAGTATAATGTCTGATGGTCAAAAGCAGAATGTTGATCAAACTCATAGTATAATGTTTGATGGTCAAAAGAAGAAAGTTAATTTAACTCATAGTATTATGTTTTATTGTTAAAAGAGGAAAGGTGATCAACTTCAGTGTATATTGTTTGATGGTTTTAACAAGAAAGATGACAAAAATCGTAGTTTAAATTATGATGGTAAAAAACCTAGAAACGGTTCACACTCAGATTATAATGGCTGTTGATCAAACACCGTATAATTTTTTTTTCTAATAATTAAAAGGAGTTAAGCGCGCACTAAAAGTATAATGGCTGACTATCAAACACCATAAAACTTTTTTTCTACTTATTAAAAGGAGTAAGGCTCACACTAAAAGTATATTTTCTGTTGCTCAGAACTTTTAAGGGGCATTACATTTAGAGTGCAATGTCTGAAGTTCAATAGTCACAATTAGGTTGAGCAACAACAAATTCATTCCAATAGTTGGTCCAGAGGGAATTTGTTCTGAGTCTATCATTTTAAATCGAAATTTCAAAATTGTATGTCATAATGATAATTGATTTGTAGAACTTATTAACGTTAGATAGATTCAAAAATTGCAGTTTTATCTTTAACATTAATCTTGTTTATGTCATATATGAAAAAAAGAGATATAAAAAATAATATCATTGATTAATATTTTCGACTTGAATAATGTGAGTTTTTGTTTCATTAACAATTCAAATGCAATTAACATCTTCAGCATATATCTATAATTATAATTATTTATTGTACGGTGAACGTGTAGAAAAGGGTACATTCCCGGAGCCAGTAATTTAAACGAAAACTAATATCCACACATACATTAATTGGTAAAAACATAATTATAAAATCAATAAACAATTAAGTTCAAATTAGCAATCGTTTGACTTTTAAAAGCAGATCAAATTCGAAAATAAAAGTTCATTTTAATCTATAGGGGTTGACATGAAGGTGGAAAACTTGTAAGAAAAGAAGATGTGTTATAATTGCTACTGGTTAGACAACTCTCCGCAAGGGACCACAGTAACACAGAAATTACCAAGTATAGGTCACCATACGGCCTTCGACAATGAACAAAGCCCATACCACATAGTAAGCTAAAAATGGCCCCTACAAGACTATGTAAAACAATTCAAACGAGAAAACTAACGGCCAAATATATGTACAAAAAATGAACGAAAAACAAATATATAACACTTAACGATTTGTCTTTGCCTGTAAACAAATCTTTTAAACACATATACAGCAATATAATAATGGGAGTGTTTGTTTTAAGTGAAAATGCAAATGCAATTAACATGTTAAGCATGAAATTTATAATTCTGATTCTTTATTATATTGAAAGGGCAATACAGTTAACGTGTGGAAAAGGGTAAATCCCCGGAGTCAGTCGTTTAAACGAAAACCAATAACAATACATAAATTAATGAGTAAAAACATATTTATAAAATCAATCAACAATTAAATTCAAACAACTAGCAATCGTTTGACTTTTAAAAACAGATCAAATTTGAAATTAGAAGTACATTTTAATCTATAGGGGTTGTTATGAAGGTGGAAAACTTATTAAAGAAAAGAAGATGTGGTATGATTGCTAATAATGAGATAACAGTAACACAGACATTACAAACTATAGGTCACCGTACGGCCTTCAACAAAGCCAATACCGCATAGTCAGCTATAGCCCCTACATGACAATTTAAAACAATGCAAACGAGAAAACTAACGGCTTTATTTATGTACAAAAAATGAACGAAAAACAAATCATTTAAACACATATAAAGCCAAATCTATATTTCATATTACACAACATAAATTATGTCATGTTCAAGGACACAAACCTAGAAATGTATTCAACATAGCCATTAACTACTTGAACTGTAGATTTGAAATGTTTTCTCAATTGTAATTGCCTTTAACAAGTAGTTATCAAATTAAAGGTACCAGGATTATAATTTAGTACGCCAGACGCGCGTTTTGTCTACATAAGACTCATCAGTGACGCTCATATCAAAATATTTATAAAGCCAAACAAGTAAAAAGTTGAAGAGTAATGAGGATCCAAAATTCCAAAATGTTGTGCCAAATACGGCTAAGGTATTGGACAAAGTCAGTTACTTGCGATGAGAACCATCCAAGACAGTTTTTCTAACAAGCGGCATGACTAAAGACGATCTTGAGCATTTCTATAAAGATTATGACATGATAATTATACTAGTTTTAGAAGATAATTGTTAGAAGAATATTTTCAGAATAAACCAAAGTCTACTACCGTTCTAACAGACGTTAACAACATATATATCTTTCCAATCCAGTTCATGTAAGTCAATATGAGTATGGATGTATCAGCGGCTATCTTACTCGCTACGCAAAACCAATAATGCAAAATTTAAATGTTGTTTTATTTCGTAAAGACTACAGTTAACCAACACCCTTGTATATTGAGTAAAGCGATGCATGCCTTTCTTTGAGGACGATTCACTGACTCGTTATGCATTTATGAAACCTAAATAAGCTTTGTTAAGCAAACACATTTGAATGGTATCAATATCAATAGCCTGGTGATGCTGAAAGTACCCTATATGGATAGCTATTTTCTATAATTCATGTTAATGTTTAAACGATGTCATATATGTGTTACCGTATATGATAGAATTAATTATCTTCATATTTCAAACAATATAAATTGATAGTCTACGCAATATTAATTGCAAAATAAAACTTTTATCTTTCCCATCTTGTTACAGTTGTCCATCAAGTTTGAAACGCTTATGAGAAATAAATGACAGAAAAAATAAATAGTTCAAGTGAAATATAGAGACGTTATGAACATAAATCCCGCCAATACAGTGAAAACGAAGGCAAGACTGAGACTGCGCAGCATGATTTTTAAAAAATGATTTCAATTATATATCTGAAATACTTTTAAAAATGATAGACAATGTTAGCTGTTTTTACTGAAATATACCATACAATCATTACGGTAGTGTCTATTTTCTGTATTTTTTACTTTAAAAGGTCAAACAATGTATTCTGTATTTGAAAAAAAAGGATTGAGCTCTCAATAGAATAACATGTTGGTGCCTCAAAAATTGCAAAACATAACAGCTTTGTGCACGCGCTACTTCATTAGAAAAATGTTTCTTGGTAGAAAAATCAATTTCAATCGAATTTTCAACGCATTCTTTATAAATTTGGTAATATTGAGTCGTGGAATTATTGCATGAGTATGTTTTTAAAGGGGATAATTGATGAAATGTGTATTTTAATTGTTACCATAGCAGGCCCACATAAGTAGTGGATACATTTTACATTTAAAACGGTTGTATAAGATTTCCACTCTGCATGATAACCATATGAGCCTATAACTAAGACACCCATTGCTAAATTCAGATAAGATAATCAAACGAAAAAACTTTATGATAGCGTTCAAACATTGCAATACATATTTCATCAGTTATACCGATAAAAAAGAAACACATACAATAATTCAACGACTTATTATTACCAAATTTATAAACGATATATATGTAATTATTGTATGCGTTTCCTTTTTATGGTGATAATTGGTGGAATATGTATTGTAATTGTTACTATAGCAGGCCGACATAAGAAGTGGATACTGTTTAACATTAACTATGTTGTACAAGATTTCCACTCAACAAAAGTAACATATAAGAATAGTATTGAGACCCCATTGCTTAATTAAGATTCGATAATTAAATGATTATAACACTTTATGATAGCGTTCAAACATGTTGAAGACATTTTCATATAAATCATTTCGTTTTGATATTATCATTTTTGGAACTGTTTCTTTTTTTTCTGTATTTCTTTATACCTTGTTTTTCATATAACCATAGTCGAACGCGTACATGGTTTAAAAAATAAACGATTAGTTACAATAAAATAAGAATGAAAATGTTAATTAACAAAAGATATCAGTTTGAACAATCTTATTCATGTCCATTATCAATTACCTCATTTCACTACTTTATAACAAGCGCAATTTTCATTTATTTGCCTGCAATAATTCTTGCATGTATTTCCCATTTCACCACTGATGACGTTAACTTAAAACACCTGATGTGTTAATTTTCCATTGACTCAGACTCTGAATGACCAGCAGCACGAACTTTGAAAACTTGCGACAGCTCCTTCGATTTTGAAATGATCCAACTACCCTTTGTTATGAATATACCCCGCCATATATATCTTCAGTTCTTTGTTTATTGAGCAAAGCGATACATTTCTTTTAAATGGCACTTTATTGACTCGGGTTTGTATTTAAGAAAACGAGATCAGCCAAAATACTGTCAAACTCATCAATCATAACAACTACTGATTAAACATTCCAGAATTGAATCGTTTTTTTAAATTCTGATGTAAAAACATTCCATGATTTGAATTTGAAAGTATTTTTCAGTAACTTTAATTGTTAGATCTTTCAGGAGAAGAGGTCGAACGGGTACTGTGTATTCCGTGCTAGTATTATTAAAGAACTTGTGAAAATAGGTAAATCCCTAAAGATGGTCATTTTAATGAAATGACAATTATATACATAAAATTAATTGGAACAAAACATCATTACAAAATCAATTAACAATAAAATTGCATCTATCAATGTTTAACTTCTCATCAAATTCGAAAAATCGACCGTGTATTTGGTAGAATTTTTTTTACCTGCAATAAACCAGTTTTCGTTGCTTGTAAATCAACTCATTTAAGGGACCGTTCAATATTTATCAGATGGATGGACCGGAGCAAAATGGGGCGGGGCAAGCACTTTTTTGTGAAAATATTTGGATGGGCGAATACATTTTTTAATATATACAGTGGATGGGCTAGAACTTATTTTATTCAAACAAATTTGCTCTCAATTTTATCGTGAAAGAACGTCATCTATATAGCGGAAAGTAGAGTTAAAGGATATTGCTAACTTCTTATCTTTCTTCCTAAGAAGTTCCTGCATGAAGTCAGCCTCATAATAATAAAGAAACAAGTCAGCAAGTAGAGGGGCACAGTTTGTTCCCATTGGGATGCCGACAGTGTTGAAAAACACGTCCTCCGAACGTAACAAATATGTTGTCAATCAAGAAATCAAGCATCTTGATAATATCGGTTTCAGAGAATTTTTTGTTTGAATCAGAATGGTTCTTTACAAAGTATGATTTATCCCTCCCTAAGACAAGATACTTGTATCTACGTCTGCCATTCTTTTTTATGAAGCAAAGTAATACCAACTCTTTTAATTTGTCTTTTAGTTTGGAATGTGGAATACTTGTGTAAAGAGTAGAAAAGTCAAATGTTTTAATACTGTTACAAAATGAAAGAGAGTTAGATTGTATGTACTCTAAAAGATCTTTGGAATTTTTAAGTATCCACATCTGATTCACGCCACCTCTAGAATAGGCAGTTTCACAATAACTTTGAAGCCCGTCTTTGATTGCTGATACAATGGATGTTAATAATTTAGAAAGGGGTTTCGTGGAGCACTTGGAAGACTCAGCAATATACCGTTGTTTGTAAGGACACTTATGTAGTTTAGGTATCCAATACAGTGATGGAAGATCCAGTTCTTCATCTTTGGTTGAAATACCAAAGGAACAAAGAACAGACCTATGATTATCCAGGATTTCCTCTTTGGTAAGTGTCGTGAGGGTATATGTTGGGTTTCCAAGTGAATCGTCTATACCTAACTCGTTTATCAAGCAATTAATGTAATGACTTTTACAGATAAAAACGATGTTATTTGGGGCTTTGTCTGCGGGGACAACAACATATTCATCATGGAGGTCAGATAGGTGTTTAGCAACATTTGGATCTTTGAAGATTGACGTAGCATGGGCATTGATGGACCCATTCAGTTTCTTAATTCTGATTTGTATTAACGACCTCACTGCCTTAATCCATTCGGATAGAGTGTCTACGTCTTCCTTCTCGCGCTTAGCCCATTGCCTGGCATAATCCTCGACTGAATCCATCAAAATTTTAAAGTTGTGTTTCCAATTGATGGATTTAGGCTCACGATATTTCGGACCTTTCGATAACACGTTTCGTAGAGAAGTGTTATTACAATGTTAAGGTCACCGGTAATAACGTGACCAGCAGGATTATATGTGAATTGGGAACTAGCACAAGTGCAATCAGGAGGTTTAGACTCGAAGTCGTCAATATCGAGATCCTGCAAAACTCGTTTGTAATTGAAAATTTTAGTTGCAATAGGTTTGGTATAGGTATAAGAAATTATTGGTACAGACTGGTCTTTGAAATAAGGAGGTATTTTCGATTGAACTGATTTATGATGAAGGATATTGCCTAGGTTGACGCCATCGAGACCTTTGTTGGCAAAGGAAAGATTTAGAAAAGATCTTTTCTCTTTTTCATCTTTTCCAATGCGAACTGGCTTGAAAAGTCTGTGACTAGCAATATCCGAAATTATAGCTTGTAGTTTGTATTGGTTTGAATGAGGGTTTGTTACAGTGGATTCCAAACATAAATTGAACAGAGAATGAAGTTTTGAAAGGGGTAATGAATAAAGTTTCGTGCGAATGTGATGAATACCTAACGGTTTTTGTATGCATGGCAGCAAGTCATTAATAGAGACATCATGCAGAGAGGGTGATGTATAATGACGATGGCCATGACTACGTCTACGTCGAGGAGTCGAGTTGAAAATATTCATCACATTCACCGAGTTACACGAAGGACTAGATAGAATACCTATACCATCAATTTTGTCATTGCAGCCATACGGTGTTGCAGTTCCCAATTGTCTAATCCAGTAGTCTTCTTTTTGTCTACGGAGAGTCGTTGAAAGATTAGGATTGTTCGAGCTATGGTATATTTTTTCAATAACTCGAACTGTCATAGAAACGATGGAATGATCGGGCTGATTGAAATGCTGGTATAGAATGTCTTTAGCATTGAGGTTAATGTCTGATCTATGACCGCACATACGTTTGTTTAGCCTTCCTTTCGTTTCACCGACGTATACCAAGCCGCAAAGGTTGCACTCTAATCCGTAGACGACATTTATCGATTTACAATTCAGATCATCGTAACTTCTGGTAAAATATGACTTCTTGGTCAAATTCCTAGTGAATTCAGCATCTGTAATTAAAATAGCACAAGTTTTGCAGCCTTTGGTCTCACATTTTGAAATGCGACAGTATTGTACTGTGTCATCAAAAACCAAAATGTCTTTTAGGAGAACTGAACAAGGCTGTATATGTGTAATATTGCTGTTGTCACTAGGACGAAGATCAGAATGAGTCGTGTTTGGGTTATTTGTCATGTCTGGTGATGAGGGGACACCTGCCGTATCAGACGACACCGTGTCCATGGTGACGTCTGTTTCGGACCTTTTTATACTGGGCGACGTCCGAGCCAGTTTCCTGTTAGTTCTTCGTAAGTTCATGCAATTGTAGTTTTGCTACTGGGCGGATGATGTCCTCGGGGACAAAATGTCCACCAGCAGAGACATCGACCCAGTGGTATTAAAAGAGGGACGAAAGACACCAAAGGGACAGTCAAACTCGTAAATCTAAAACAAACTGACAACGCCATGGCAAAAATGAAAAAGACAAACAGAAAAACAATAGTACACATGACACAACATAGAAAACTAAAGAATAAACAACACGAACCCCACCAAAAACTAGGGGTGATCTCAGGTGCTCCGGAAGGGTAAGCAGATCCTGCTCCACATGCGGCACCCGTCGTGTTGCTTATGTGATTACAAATCCGGTAAATAGTCTAATTCGGTAGGTCAAATTCATGAAAGGGAAGGGGATTGTAGTTACGACGTAAGGAACATATCCGATATCATTTGTGAAACGGTTATTCCATAACGGTCAACCAACTCGTGATGGCGTCCGTAAAATTTACGAAGGGATGATTTCAACTTCACCATTTGGAACTCTTGGTTTAATAGCTTCCTTGTGAGCAGTAACCCTCTATCAAGAAAATCATGATAGGAAATGCAAGCACGGGAATATCGTATCAATTGGGAGATATATACCCCGTATGCAGGTGCTGCTGGAATGTTGCTACTTAGAAATGGAAAGTCCACAATTGGAAAGCTGAAATCATCTCTTTTGTCGTAAAGTTTTGTCTTCAACCGACCCTCATTGTCAATTTCTAGATGTAAGTCAAGATATGAAGCCGACTTAACTGTATCTGTAGTATCCTTTATCTCCAATTCGATGGGATAGATGCGATCCACATTGTCACCAAATTTTGAATTGTTTAGTGAAAGAACGTCATCTATATAGCGGAAAGTAGAGTTAAAGGATATTGCTAACTTCTTATCTTTCTTCCTAAGAAGTTCCTGCATGAAGTCAGCCTCATAATAATAAAGAAACAAGTCAGCAAGTAGAGGGGCACAGTTTGAATAATATAAAATAATATAAAGTTACATTAGAATCGACATAAACAGAGGAACCAGAAAACTGTGAAGTAGATGTAAGGGGTATATGTATAGATTATAACATGCCCTTTTCCATATTGGCCCTGGTATCATCCCAAGACTCCCATATCGGCCTCGAGGGTTTAGCCGAGGGCCGATATGGGTCGAGGGATAATACCCGGGCCAATATGGAAAAGACATTTGATAATCTTTTTATCACATATTTAAGTTCTGCAGAAAAGAGAAAAAAGGTCAATTATAATAATTTAAATGATACATAAAAGGTAAAATCTTAAGCAGTTCATCACAAACGTGTCGTTAAGGATGCGAAAATGTCGAGTCATTAAGAACAGGGCACAATATCAATATCTCTTTTTTGCCCCGGGCAATTATGAGATTAATGCATATGCAAAACCTAAGGTATTCATAACAAATATGTGATTTACTTAATATCGATATCGATACAATATCGTTGATATTGTCGGTATTGTAACTACATCGTGTCTTGGACATACCTCTTATTTTCCTAGTATTGCCTAGCGGTATTTATATTCAAATATTTGTCATTGACTGAGGTTGATAAAGATAAGGAGTTAATCAGCATTCTTATGGATTAAGAAAAGCGATATATGCCTTTTTTGAACGACAATTCACTGACTCCTGATTGTATTCTAGAAAACGACCTTCATTAAAAAAAAACCACTTGAATGATATCAAAATCCATAGCCTGATTATGGTGAAAGTACTATATATGGATTGTTAATAGTTGTAACTCATGTTATGGGTATAACTTATTTCATATTTATGATATTTTAATTAGCTTCATATGTCATAAAATATAAATTGATAATTTACTCGAAAAATTATTACAAATGATTCTTTTATCTTTTCAATCTTGTTATTTTACAGTAATGCATTGAGTTTGATAGATTAATGAGAAATTAATGACAAAATATAAATAATCAAAGTGAATTATGGAAAAGTTAGTAATATACATTACGCCTATACAGAGAAAATGAAGGTGAAACCAAGACTGCGCAGCATGATTTTTGAAAAAAACGTACAATTATAATTGATATACTCGTTAAAATGATAGACGATTGCAGTTGTGTGTAATGAAATGTACCACACAATCATAACAGTGGTGTCCATTTTCTCGGTGTTTGTCTTAAAGAACACAGGTAAGATTATTATTGTCTTAAAAATGCAAAATCAAATTCTTTTTGAAATAAATTTCGAAAAAGGAAATCGGCTCTCTATAGAGTTGCTATTTGCAGTCTTCAAAATTGCAAGACATAAACCATGCAGAAAGTTAGTTTTAAAAGAGGTATCAAAGGTACCAGGATTATAATTTATGTATGCACGACATGTGTAGACAATATACAAAACTAAAAGTCTCATTTAAAATTGTACGTCTGAAACATCATAGCATACCAAGAAGTATGTAACGTGTAACGGTCACCATTTGATTGCCAATTTAATAGAACTAATAACTATTTTACCGAAAATTAAGCGTTCAAGAAATCTTAAAATGATGAGAAACACTAAATGCAATTGTATCCATAGCTGCATTTGATTAAAAAAGGGTGTTTTTCATCAATGTTTAATGTACATTGTTTAAAATAGAATGAAAGAAAATAAATAACTTTTAAAAGTAGACGTTATATTGAAGCATGAAATATATCAGTACCATACAAGTGATATAATTTTGCAGGTTGTGCATTTGGGTATTCATGTTATAAATTCAATGCATCATTATGGACACCTCGTGAATGGATTAAAGACCTAACTAACGGTTTATGTGAAAACTACTGTAAAGATGCTGATATAAATAATGCCTACTATGGAACATCTGTAAGTTTTGTTTGCCTAAAAAAACATAAAATTTATGATACTGTACATGACGTTATGACACATGCTTCCTGTTTTCATTCGGTTTTTAAATTGTGGTAAGCTAAGAAAAAACCGTGAATTTGCATAGATATACACCCACACGAGATAAAATCCATGAATGATCAACTTGGTCTATAAACTAGAAATATCAGTATATGCTATTAAAATTTTGAAAAAAAACTTCAGAATGGATAGATTTCCGAATTAAAACTTGACATTAGTAAATGTATTTATGTAATTGATATGTCAATTATATATGAATCAAAGCTGATATTCAACATTTAATTAAGTTTGTTTTTATAATGAAACTAATGCTTCCTCTACCTCAGACAAGGATACCTTAGATCTATTTAGTAGGTTCTTGTTTTTGCCATTCAGCTTCCCAATAATGTTTTCATCATTGGCTTTCAAATATAAAGTTTGGAGCGTTCCTAAATAATGTTTATATCGAAAAGCTCTTCGGACCCATGGAAGTTTTGACTTGTCCATCTCTTTGTATTTGTGTTGTCAGTGTTCTGACCATGACGTTCTGCTAAATTTCAGACGTACGAACCTACCTCATGACATTTATTTCATGCACCACATGTTGTGCACAAGATAAAACATAACAAACATTTTATTAATTATAATACATGATCGCACATCCCAGGAGAAAAGTATCCCTGAAAGCCAAAAAAGGATAACTTGATAAATGTGACTACACTTCCAAATACTAAAGCTTGACATTTGTTGCCCGCTCATTCGGGATTAAACATTCATTTCTTCATTCAAACGGAATTTAAGATTCCTAATGCAGTATTCAAAACGGTCAATAGACGATACTTTATCAGCTTTGACGTAATTCAACCAAATAATTTTGCAGCAGGAATCTAGGGTTTTCATGATTATCAATTACACTGAGACCATCACATATTTCATTATTTGATGGTTTTTTTTCTGTTAAAACTAAAATCAAATTTCAAAAAATCCGAAGATGTGTTTTGAATATAAAGGGTCGATTGACTTTAAATAAAATGAAAACAATAATATAATGATGTTTCGAACATTGCTTGCTTATAAATGAACATATTAAATATACATATTATGTACCTAAAGAACATGTGTAAAGTGACCTAAAAATAAAAGAATTATATATTATATTGGTACGTCTTTCGAACCTTTCTGAAATATTTGGTTCTTTTTTTTTTTTTTTTTTACATATTATTGGATACTATCTTACTATTATAGACAGGGAAAGCGGTACACTACTGTTGTCTTTATTTGTTAAATATTACAAACTATTTGATAGTCTTAGTTTTATATCGAGCCTCGAGACATAGCGATAAATTTTTCCGTCGTCAGTGGCGGCGTCCATTAATATTCACTCTAGGATTAATGTTTTTGAAATTGTGATTATTTTCTGAAACTATGGGGTATTTTTACCAAACTTGAACAGAATAAAGATTGTTTATGATCATAAGATAGTATCCTGAAATAAATTTTGTAAAAAAAAATCCCGTTTTTCTGTTTTTTACTCATAAATGGACTTAGTTTTCCTGCCGGGAAACATCACATTTACTTCGTGGTAAAAGTTTTTAGAATTTAAATTACATTCTTAAACTATCCTGGATTTGTTCCAAACTTGGACAGAAGCTTGCTTATGATCATTAGATAGCACCCAGAAGTAAATTTGGTAAAACATAATTTCCCGTTTTTCCGTATTTTACTTATAATTGGGCTTAGTTTTTCTGCCAGGAAACATAACATTCACTCTGTGGTTAAATGTTTTTAAATTTTCTTTAAAAACCCTTGATTTGTATAAAACTTGGGCAGAAGCTTGTGTATAAACAAAGGCTAGTATCGAAAAGGAAATGTGTAAAAATGTTGTATCTGATTTTTCTGTATTTTTCTAATACATAGACCTAGTGTTTCTCAAATTAACATTACATACAGTCTGCAGTTAAAGTTTTTAAAACATTTATTAGATTCATGAAGTATCTTGTTTTTTTACCAAACTTGGTATGAAGTTTTTTACAAACAAAAGATAGTATCTAGAGAAATATTTTTATTATTGTTGTTCCTCGTTTTTGTTGAGCCGGTGATTACCAGTAATTGTAGGCGGACACTGGATTCCGCGGAACCCTTACGGATTTTTGATAGTGACGGCATGTCATAGAATCATAGCTTCGATGGAACAAAGAAATATTAATTTGAATATGTTATCTTTTTCTTTTTTCCTTCAGCTACATAAAACAAAAATAACCAATGTTATATTCAACACAAGTTTTTAATTAAAAAGGTAGAAATGTCAAAAGTCTTTACAATAAGCGGAATGTAAACGTCAAACATGTCGATGTGAACATTAAATTGTTTTATAATGTGTTGTTACATCATGAACTTGGTATAAAACTGAACTAAAATTTTCATTAGTTCCTTTAGTGACATCATGCACATGATGCATATAGTATAGAAGACTTCATTTGTATTGTCATTTATTTTATATTGCAGTACAGCGCGTGCCTTTGTCGAGAAACGGAACCGTTGGCGATTGACAAAAAGGATGATGATGAATGTAATAATGACTGTCCAGGTAACAATGACGACACTTGTGGAGGAAAGGTCAACTCTAAAGTATTGTCTGTCTCGGGAATAGGTGAAAATCAGGGTAAGTATACTTTCAAAGAAGTGAGCTGATACATGTTTATATAGTTGAAGATATATTCAATAAATTTCTTCATTTTATTCTACCTTTTGATATAACACCAAACAACATACAATCATATTATCAATAATGTGTCTGCATATAATGAAATACTTTATGTTTGACAACGATAACCATTATTCTAAAGATAGTATAGAGTTACTGTAGTAAATTCATTACCCCCATATCCTGTTACACCTCGTTTGCTCTAATTAATGCACAATTTGTAACTGGCTTACAGGAAGAATTGGAAGGAAGTTTGAACTTTCACTTATATGAAAAAATTATATGGTTGGTAGGTGTGGCTACATCTTCCTTTTGTCACTTATGTAACGACTATTCAAACTTTACTACTGAGCGCTGTCAGTAAGAAAAGTGTGAGGTTACAGCGAAATTAGATTTGCCGTAGTCAAGAAAACTCCATCCCAAAGATTTATCAATTTTGAAAGACTTCTGCGGTCAGTTTACAATTGTATTGACTAAATGAAAGAGAGCACATACATAGATTACAATTTAAGCAGATGATTGGCAAACACGCTGAACAATCTTATGATAAATGTTTTTGTTTTACTCTTTTTGAGCTCTAATCTTATCTTAATAAATAATGTTAAAAGTCTCATCCAAATAGTCTAGGTTTTGATTAATTTCAATCTTTATTAAAAATATCATTTTTTTTTTAGAATTATGACCATAAACATTGAAACATATAAAACCAAAAGCAGCAATGTTTCATGCATAAAATTATGAATGTATTAATAATTGCCAAGGAAATACTATGAAACTTTTGTAAGGATATCGTGTACACTGTAGGCTAATAACTGTCCAGGAAATAGGTTAATATGCAGGGAAAATTGAACTTTGAAAATAGCATTGTGAATGTTTGAGAGATATCTATGACAGCAAAATGTTTGCATCCAGCAGAAACAACAAAAAGACATGCTGATTTTGTCAATAATGTGTCTACGTATTGTAACCTCCGAAAACGATGAAACTGGCTTACGAAAGCACAAATATAAGGTTCATGAATTTATTATAATGGATTCATATATTCTATTCACATTATACATATATCGAAAATAACATTAATTATTGGCAACGCTGAATAGTTCAATATTTGTGGAAAAATAGAAAAACACAAAACATCATAAGTCTAATGAAATGCAGATATTAATTCAATTAAATTTAACTTGAAATAAAGATTGCTTTTTCAAATATCAATTAAATACAATAGAAACATTAATTTAACCAAAGCTAGATAAAAGCTTTAAAAACTTGATTATCTCCCTTTCTGAATATTACAATTCACAACATTTCTCAAATCAAAATATGAACACAAGAGAAAGTCTTCAAAGTAAACAACATTTGTTTATGAATAATCAATAATGTTTCAATTAGAAATATCAAAAATTAACTATACATAATCATAATATCGATCAAGGGCACATAATAACAATTCAATATACATACCCTAAATAAGGAAATGGCAGACAATTTTACTGTAATAATATCATCCTCTAGTATGAAAATCACATTGATCTACCTGTGAACAATATTTACTTTATCAGAACCTTTTATATTTAAAATGTAAAACACATCTTTCATAGTATAAATATTTCTCAACAATGCCTATCAATTAGTTCAATAAAACTATATTTCAAATTCAAATGATTAAACAAAATTTCAAAATCATATTTGCATTTGCAAAACTTCAAATAAAAATATAGAATGTTATTTACATGTACATATCATATTTTTGTTCTTTTTGTATTTTATAAAACTCTTTTATATCAAACAGTCATATTCAAAATCAATATAAATATTTACAAAATACACCAACCTTAAATCTTCAAATATTCTTGTTCACAAAACTGAGACACAACTACACCTGTCGATCAGTTATTTATCAATGGTAAAAACATACAATGTAGTGAACAGTTTTTACCTGTACACTAATTACTAGAATGAAGTAAATAATATTTTGAAATACCTTTAAATAATATTTGGACAAAATAATCAAACTGTATCATAAATATGATTTGATAAAATATATAAAAGCTAATATAAAATTATCTTTTCTCTTTTTTCCAATTTTATTTAATTTCCAAATTTTACTTCAATTGTTTAACTCTATACAAAGATAGATAACTCAAACATTTCTAATGTAATACAATGTATTTGACATGTTACAAAACTTCAAGACCTGAACTCTATATATACAAAGAGAGGTAACTCAAAAATTTCTAATATAATTTTTGGCATGTTACAAATCTGCCTAGTTTTCTTTTTGTTGCCCTCAACAAACAATATAAAAATACACAACTACATATTCAATATCATTATCATAATTATTATAATGAACTAGCATAAAAATATTCTGATCGTTTGACTATACAAATAAAATATAATTCTCTCAAAATTAACATTGTTCAACATAAATCTAATTGTTTGACATATTATGCTTTAACCATCCTTCTTGAAGTGTTTGTCCTAAACTCTGTCCAAGACTAGTTCCTAATGCAGCAATTGCTTCGCCCAATTGTTCAAATTTCACTGGTTCTATGTTTCCATGAACAGATGTTTCTTTTAACAAAACAGACTTCGGCAAGTTAAAAGGATTTGAATGTTTTCCAGCGTTTGTCCGTTTTGATCTCCTTATTGAATTGTCATCATCTACTGTAGTTACCTCTTGTTCATCTTCGCCAGATTCCTGATGATCAATTTGAATTGGTAACGCATTCGGGTCAACAATGGTCACATTCCATCCTCCAAAACTCGAATTACTGTCCTCAGTAATATCTGAACTTGAGTTTTGCATCATGTCTACTTTTCCTGTGTCACAAATTTCTCTTCTAGTGACATTTCTAACGGGACCACTACCATCCGCCAACTGAATTCCATACACATTGTCTTTAAAACGGTGAACAACTCTGTATGGTGTTGGATGCCAATTGTCCTGCATTTTGTTTCGTCCTTGTACATGTTTCTTCAATAAGATGTTGGAACCAATTTCTATGGACTTGTCATCTGTTCCTCTGTTCATAATGTCTTGTCTTTCACTTGCTTTCTTGTGAATGTTTTCATTAGCTGTCTTCAAAGCTTCAGTCATTCGCTTTTGATGATTAGCTAAATAAGTGTCTAAATCGGTGTCTATTTCTGTCATATCATTATGAAAAAGATTGTCAATAGGGAGTCTCGGCTCATGACCAAACATAAGAAAATATGGAGTATATCCAGTTGAAGAATGCGGTGTTGCATTGTACATAAAAGTTAGTTCTGGCAAATACTCGGGCCATTTCGCTTTCTTTTCAGGCATTAATGTTCTTAATCTGTCATGCATGGTCCTATTAAATCTCTCAGTTTGAGCGTTTCCTTCTGGTTTGTACGGTGTTGTGCGTGATTTCTTAATGTCGTATATCCTACAGAGTTCACGTATTACTACACCCTCAAAATTCCTACCCTGATCACTGTGTAACCGTTTTGGTATCCCTAGTTTCAAAAACCAGTCCTTAACTAATACTTTAGCGACAGTTGTTGCCTTCTGGTCTCTCGTCGGAAATGCTTGTGTGAATTTAGTAAACACATCAGTTAGTACTAAAACGTTTTCTCTACCATCCGAAGATTTCTCCAACACTGTAAAATCCATAGCTAAAATATCTAGTGGTTTACATGCTATTAACGAACCCATTGATGGACGAACTTTTGGTAACGGATTTTTAGCAACCAAACAACGTTCACATGTTTTGATCCAATGTTTTACATCATTCACCATATCTGACCAGTAACATCGTTTATGCAATAACGCTAATGTTCGTTCTGTACCTTGGTGTCCTGATAGATTGTGTAGTGTTTCAAGAACATAGTGTTTCAAAGTTTCTGGTATAACTAACTGTCTACACTCACCACATTCTATGTCATTTATCTTTCTGTATAAAATACCATTGTCTATCACCAATGAATCAAATTTCCTCAGTAACTTCTTCACTGGTTTCGTTTGTCTGGTCAATATCTGTGTTGTCAGTTTACCCTGCTCTACAAAATTTAAAACAACAGAGAGAACATTATCACTACTTTGTAATTGTTTTATTTCGTTTGCAGTATACTCTGGAAATGTTGACATTGTCTCTATTTGATCAGTCAAATTTATTTGGTTTATATGGATGTGTTGTACATCATTGTTTTTACACTCTCGCAATTTGCTTAAAGAAGAACTTTGTACGATTTGTCTGATATTTGTCTCAACATCTAATGCATTCCTGCTCAATACATCTGCATTGACATTAGATCGTCCTGATCTGTATTTGACCTCATAGTCAAATTGTGCAAGTTGAGAAACCCATCTCATTTCAGTCGCACCCAATTTTGCAGTTTGCAGGTAACATAAAGGATTGTTATCGGTATAAACTATAAATTTACTTCCTATCAAATAGTCTCTAAATTTTTCGGTCACAGCCCATTTTAGAGCCAACATTTCAAGTTTCATAGAACTGTAGTTTTCCATGTTCTTTTCATTCGGATGTAAGCTGCGTGATGCGTACGCTATGACAACAGTTCCTTGTTCTTGTTCTTGCGATAGAACAGCGCCTAAACCTTCTATACAGGCATCGGTTTCTAAACGAAACGGCTTTTTAAAATCAGGAAAGCCTAAAATTGGTGAACTAACTAACTTCTGTTTTAGCTCTTCAAACGACTCTAAACATTTCGCATCCCATTTTTCTAGAAATTCTTTCGCACTTAGTAATTTAAACTGTTTTGATTTTCCCTTCTTTCCATTTGTTTTTGTAATGAGTGAATGTAACGGAGCAGCTATCTTACTGAACTTTGGAACAAACTTCCTATAGTAACTACATAGTCCTAGGAATGAACGGAGTTCTTTTTCGGTGGTAGGTACTTTCCAATCTTGTATTGATTTTGTTTTGTCTGGGTTTGTTTTGATGCCATCTTGTGAAATAACATGTCCTAAGTATCTTACCTCCTTCTTGAAGAAATGACATTTTGACAATTTTAATTTCAAACCATGCTGTCTTAGTCGTTGAAACACAAACTCCAGGCGTTCTAACTGTTCTTCTACTGTCTTTGAAAAGATAAGAATATCATCTAAATAAATCAATAATATTTCAAAATTTTTGTCATTAAAACATGCTTCCATTATCTTTTGAAATGTAGCCGCACTATTAGAAAGTCCCATCGGCATTCTTAGGTACTCATAAAGACCTCCCGTTCCAACACGAAATGCAGTCTTATGTATATCTCTTTCATCGGTGGCTACCTGATAATAACCTTGGGATAAATCTAAAGTAGTATAAAACTTTGTTCCGTGTAAAGTGTCTAATGCCTCCTCGATTCTTGGAAGTGGATATGCGTCACGTATTGTCTTTTTATTCAGTAATCTGTAATCTACGCACAGTCTAATAGACTTGTCGTGCTTGCGTACTATTACTACGGGTGCAGCATAAGGACTACTACTCTTACGAATAATGTTTTGATTTAACAATTGTTTGATATGTGCTCTAACTTCTTCCATTTGATTAGGTGGAATGCGTCTATGTGGAATCGCAATTGGTTTCTCGTCTGTTGTAAGAATTCTATGCTTTACAATGTCTGTATATCCTAAATCTAAATCGTTTTTGCAAAATATATCGGTATTCTTGTTTAACAAATCTTTAACTTTTTCTATTTGTTCATCGGTAAGGTTTTCCTTTTCTATGTCGAGGTCATTCAATTGTATTTTCTTATTCTCTGTATTTGTTGTAGCTTGCTTACAAACAGCAATATCTATTTTCTTTATTTGAACATTAATTTGAGTCTGATCTATAACAATGTCAATATTGTCTTGTGACACCTCGTGTATCAGTGAAGCTGAATGTAATGTACCAACTCTTGTTTTCTGACTAATCCATACATCTTCCAATCCTATATTAATCATACGTACCGGTACTGTTCCTTGACTTATCTCAGCATAACTATCAACTACCATAATGTTTCTCGGTAAAGAGCCTTGGTTACCTTGTAATGACTGAACAACTGCACAATACTTTTCATTATTGTCTTTTTGTCTGGTTGTACACATTACTGTCTTCATTGAATTTCCCGGTATATGTACTGGATTGCTACCTGCTATCTTAACAAAAGATATTTTCGGAGAATCTAGTATTTCACAGTCAAAAGAATTATTGTATACAGTTAAAATACCTGACAATTGCTTCCCAATAAGAGCGTTTATTTCGGTTTCATTATAAACTTCTAAAGCTTCTTTCATCTTCATAAAGAAATTACTTCCTAGTAAAAATGGTAATTTACAAACGTTATTAGTGTCTTTCACAACAAGAAAACCAACCTTCGGAATCATTGTTTTCGCTACTGAAATATTGAGTTCAATATAACCTAAATATGGGATTGGTAAATCATTGGCTCCAGTAACTTTCATCCATTTTGTTATATCGTGTAGTATTGGTTTCTTTTGTAATAATGTTTTAAAATATGTTTCAGTAACTGTTGAAACCTGGGAACCAGTATCTATAAGTGCTATAACTGATTGATGTTCAACAATAATTTCTGTCTCTGGACTTTTACTAGCAATGTTTTTAAAAATGTTACTCTGAAATGAATTGGAGTCTACTTGTACTGTAGTGTCTTCTACTGATCGACTCACCGCAGTAGAAGCTACTCTTTTACCTCTTCTGAGTCACTAGGAACAACACCACCTCGACCTTGATATCTGTTACCTCTTTGGTTATATCTACCACGATAACTTCTTCCTCTACCTCTAAATTGTCCTCGAGTATGTGTTTTCTGTGTATCTTCGTCACTTCTTTGTGCTTGAAAAGCTGATGGACATTCTGGACGTTTATGACCCTTACCACCACAATTATAACAAACAATTGGTTTATGGCTATCATATACATCATTGTTTGTTGAATCACTATATGTTTTAACATAAGACCTGTTAGACAACCTATCAATTTGCTGTTGTTGCTTTTCTAACATTTCCTGTTGTTTTGTGAGAAGTTTTAATATCTCGGAGTTGTCTTTCGATATGTGTTCTGATTTTATTACTTGATTGCTAACAACTTCGGCATCTTGCATTTGTAGTTTTACTTTCCAACTTTGTGTATTTTCATTTACCCAAAGTAACACTTCCTGTCTAAACTCAAGAAATTTCATTGTTTTGTGCTCATAACTGAATCGTTTGACTTCTCGTTTCAAGTGTGGTTCTTTGATACCTTCAATAAATCGATCTTTAAGAACTTTATCTTTGTCACCCAAAACTGTGTTATCTCGCTTGTTTATTTGGTCAAAAATTTTCATTAGATTCAAAGAATAGTCTTGCAAAGTTTCATTCTCTTTTTGATTTCTTTGAAAAAATAGCTGTTGTAATTGACTTACTGAATCATCACCATCATAAATACTATGAATCAAAAGCAAAATTTTATCAGCAGAATCTCTTTCTAATAACGGTCTAAGTCTTATCTCATCTTTAGCTGGAGATATTAGATTTTGCATAAGAAAGTCAATTTTGGCTTTTTCGTCTGGTATTGTAACGAGATGTTCTCGGGCATCTTCCAACCAATCACTTATAATCGGATCTTTGTCTTTTTCGGATCTACCGGATAATTTTGTAAACGGTCTGTCTTTTGCAACATATACAGTTTTTGTTGATTTTTGTAATTGTTCAATGATTTTGTTATTATGTTCTAATTGTTGCTTTAACTGTAAGTTTTCACCTTTTTCCTTGTGCATATGGTATAATTTCTTACTCAATTCATCTACTTCTTTCTGTAACTTTTCTTCTTTAGTTTCCATCTTGCTTGAAATATCTAGTACTTTAACCCTAGAAAATATTGTCTTAACCAACGTTGCCAATTTATAAGTATATATATAATTATCCTGTCGACGACGCCATTTTTGTAACCTTTTTCCTTGTGCATATGGTATAATTTCTTACTCAATTCATCTACTTCTTTCTGTAACTTTTCTTCTTTAGTTTCCATCTTGCTTGAAATATCTAGTACTTTAACCCTAGAAAATATTGTCTTAACCAACGTTGCCAATTTATAAGTATATATATAATTATCCTGTCGACGACGCCATTTTTGTAACCTCCGAAAACGATGAAACTGGCTTACGAAAGCACAAATATAAGGTTCATGAATTTATTATAATGGATTCATATATTCTATTCACATTATACATATATCGAAAATAACATTAATTATTGGCAACGCTGAATAGTTCAATATTTGTGGAAAAATAGAAAAACACAAAACATCATAAGTCTAATGAAATGCAGATATAAATTCAATTAAATTTAACTTGAAATAAAGATTGCTTTTTCAAATATCAATTAAATACAATAGAAACATTAATTTAACCAAAGCTAGATAAAAGCTTTAAAAACTTGATTATCTCCCTTTCTGAATATTACAATTCACAACATTTCTCAAATCAAAATATGAACACAAGAGAAAGTCTTCAAAGTAAACAACATTTGTTTATGAATAATCAATAATGTTTCAATTAGAAATATCAAAAATTAACTATACATAATCATAATATCGATCAAGGGCACATAATAACAATTCAATATACATACCCTAAATAAGGAAATGGCAGACAATTTTACTGTAATAATATCATCCTCTAGTATGAAAATCACATTGATCTACCTGTGAACAATATTTACTTTATCAGAACCTTTTATATTTAAAATGTAAAACACATCTTTCATAGTATAAATATTTCTCAACAATGCCTATCAATTAGTTCAATAAAACTATATTTCAAATTCAAATGATTAAACAAAATTTCAAAATCATATTTGCATTTGCAAAACTTCAAATAAAAATATAGAATGTTATTTACATGTACATATCATATTTTTGTTCTTTTTGTATTTTATAAAACTCTTTTATATCAAACAGTCATATTCAAAATCAATATAAATATTTACAAAATACACCAACCTTAAATCTTCAAATATTCTTGTTCACAAAACTGAGACACAACTACACCTGTCGATCAGTTATTTATCAATGGTAAAAACATACAATGTAGTGAACAGTTTTTACCTGTACACTAATTACTAGAATGAAGTAAATAATATTTTGAAATACCTTTAAATAATATTTGGACAAAATAATCAAACTGTATCATAAATATGATTTGATAAAATATATAAAAGCTAATATAAAATTATCTTTTCTCTTTTTTCCAATTTTATTTAATTTCCAAATTTTACTTCAATTGTTTAACTCTATACAAAGATAGATAACTCAAACATTTCTAATGTAATACAATGTATTTGACATGTTACAAAACTTCAAGACCTGAACTCTATATATACAAAGAGAGGTAACTCAAAAATTTCTAATATAATTTTTGGCATGTTACATATGATCAAATCGTATACATTATACAGATTTTTTTTAGCTTTTGGTGAACATTTGTTTACTGCATAAATAATAAATGTACATAGTTTATAAAAGAATGAAAAGAAAAGACATCGTTTTTCAATGACAACTTATATTGAACGTATGAAAATGCATTGGTACCGTATCAAAATGTTCTTATTTCGCAGGTGCTGCAGAGGGTTATTCATGCTATAAAGTCGATGCATTATGGATAATAATTAGTCTTTGGAATGAACACATAACTAACAGGTTATGTGAAAGTTACTGTAAAGATGCTGCTGCAGCAAATTATGCATATTCTGGAACATTTGTAAGTTTTGTTTGCCTAAAAAAGAACCATAAACGTTATTTGCGTTTATTTACATGACACATGTTTCCTATTTTCCTGGGATTTGCAAATTATGGTTAGCTAAAAAAAAAAGATATACACTAGCAGAAGATAAAGACCATCAATGGTCATTTTGATCTATTGAAATTGCAACCAATGGTAAACTTTTAAAACTCTAGCAATATCAGTATCTGCTATTAAAATATTCAAATAACCTTCCGAATGGATAGCTTTTCGAAGTAAAATTTGACATTAATAAATGCATTTGTGTAATTGATGTCAATTATATATGAATAAAAGCTGATATTCAATATTAAATTAAGTTTCTTATTATAATGAAACTAATGCTTCCTCTAACCCAGGCAAAGGAACCTTATAACTATTAAATAGGTGCTTTTATTTTCCATTTAGTTTCCCATTCATGTTTTCATCATTGGCTTTCAAATATAAAGCTAGAAGCGTTTCTTAAGATTTTTATCCAGAAAACTCTCCTAACGCATGAATATTATAACCTGTTTATCTCTTTATATTGTATTGTCAGTGTTCTGACCATGACGTTCTGTGAAATTTAAAACGTACGCGCCTACCATAGAACGACGTTTCCATGCATCACATGTTGTGCACAAGATAAATATAACAAACATTTCATAAACTGTATAACATGAACGCACATCCCAGGAAAAAATTATCTCAGAAAGCCTACAAGGATACAAGTAGATAAATGTGACTAAAATTTCCAAAAACGAAAGCTTGACATTTGCGGCACGCTGATTCGGGCTAAACATTCATTTTTCATTTTCATTTCTTCATCCAAACGTAATTTAAGAATGACAACGCAATATTTAAAACAGTCGCACGATACTTTCTCAGCCTTGACAATTCTCAACCAAACTACACTGAGACCATCACATATTTCATTCATTTGATGTTTTGTTTCTGTATGAATCAAATTTCAAGAAATCCGAAGATATGTATTGAATATAAAGGGTCGATTGACTTTAAATCAGATGAAAACAATAGTATAATGGTGTTTCGAACACTGCTTGCTTATACATGAACAAATTAGATATACATAGTATGTAGTCATAGAACATGTGTAAAGTGACCTAAAAATAAAAGAATTTTATTTTTTTGGTACATTTTTCTATCCTTTTTGAAATATTTGTTTTTCACATTTTACTGGATACTATCTAACTATTATAAATAGTAATAGCGGTATACTACCGTTGCCTTTATTTGTTACATATTACAAAATTTTGATAGTCTTTGTTTTTGTCGAGCCTTCGACTTTTGTCGAAAAAGCGAGACATAGTAGTCCTACGTTCCGTCGTCGACGGCGGCGACGGTGGCGTCCATTAATATTCCCTCTGGGATTAAAGATTCTGAAATTGTAATAACTTTCTTAAAAATCTGGGATTTCTACTGTACTTGGACCGAGTAAAGCTTGTTTATGAAGATTTGAACGTGTTTTCTTTTTCTTTTTTCTCTCATCTACATAAAACAAAAATGATTAATGTTATATTCAACACAAGTTTTATTTTAAAATGTAGAAATGTCAACAAAGAGGGAAAAAACGTCAAACATATCGATTTAAACATAGGTATATTTGATCTTATTTTGTCATGAACTTAGTATAACACTAAACTTGTAGTTTCATTCATATTGCAGGACAGGTCGTGCTATTGTCGGGAAACGGAACCGTCGGCGTTGGACAAAGTTGTTGATGATGAATGTATTTATAAATGTCCAGGTAACAACGAAGACATTTGTGGAGGAAAGGTCAACTATTTGCTGATTACTGTCTCAAAAATAGGTGAATATCACAGAAAGTGTACATTTTAAGAAGTGTGCTAATACATTGTTATAGATTATAGAGTCGATGTCTTAAATTCATTACAAAATATCCTATTACCCTTCGCTTTTTTTAAATCAAGGCACAAGTTTATCTGAATTACAGGGAGAAACTTCATTTAAAATATTTATCAATTTTGTAGAACTTCGGGAAATGTTCGGTCAGTTCTATTTCAACACACGTTTTCATTAATCGAAAAATAACACATTAATAGATCAAACATTTTCCACAGGAGTGCAAAACACACTGTTAATATTAGTTGGGAATAAACTTTTTTTTATGCCACTTGAGCTCTATTAACAATCTTAAAAGATAAAACAAATAGGCAAGGTTTTGTTTAATTTTTATCCTGATTGTATTCTAGTATTCATCAAGTCATAGAAATATGCCAAAAAAAGCTTTCACATATGTCTTCAAAAACAGCAATTGTAACGATATGGGCCACGTCTTTAAACTTTAGTTTTGGGATTGTGACTAGCTCAACAATATAAACACGTCTTACGTTAAGTATAGTTTTCTTTATAAAGTTTTGATAATACGATTAAGTAGTTAATTAATAAATCCTTGCAATCTTCGAACTTATATTGTTACGACAAAATATATACAAATATGATGCGCATGAGTCCTTTATTAAAAATGAAGGGGGGGGCGACCACGTAAATCTTTCATTTACATGTCTATATTCCAAAATTTGTCCTTTCAAACGTTATATAGGCTAACTGTATTTAAACTATAATAAAAGAGAAACGAAAGATACCAGAGGGACAGTCAAACTTATAAATCGAAAATAAACTGACAACGCCACGAAAAAAAAATGAAAAAGACAAACAGACAAACAATAGTACACATGACACATCACATAACATTAAAGAATAAGTAACACGAACGCCACCAGACACTAGGTGTGATGTCAGGTACTCTACATGTGGCACCCGTCGTGTTGCTCATATTGTAACAAATCCGGTCTAATTAAAAGCTTCATTACAAAACAAAACATGTCAATCAAATAAAACTATTCATTTTACTAATAATCAATACAAAATACGAAATTTCAATAATTACATTAAAAGTAGTAAAATGTTAGTGATACCGGATTTATGTAATTAAAACACCAATACATAATTATACAAAATATACTGGAGCAAAACACAATTAATTTCCATGCATGTCTTTTTCTTTTATGGTCTTCATTTACGAAAATCTTTAGCAGAAACTGCAGTGTGCCGGAAATCTTATTATGAGATAAATCTCACAAATATTATTAAAACATACGGAAGAATATCAAGATACAGAGGGCACTAACAATACCATGAAATAGTATCACAGATCCTGATTCTTTCCATTTTATAATTCGATATTCAAATTAAGATGAATTTCACGTTGTTTATACCTACTTCATGAAATAGTAATGAGATGAATCTCACAGACAAATAGTAATTTGTCAATATAATTATTAACAGTTGTATTGCACACGTATTCATGAGATCAATCTAACGAGTACAAATTGTGGACGCTAATTCAATGAAGGTGATTTTATGACAACGAATGAAGTATGAAAATATTTGTTTTTAATATTTTGCGGAGGTCGAAATTTCAATTTGGCATTTGCTGTCTGTACAAGCTGTTTTTTCTCTAAGCCACATAGCGTGTTCGGCTGGTTCACCAACTATATAAGCAAGATACGACCTATTGCTGTGTATACGTTTTTGTGTCAGTAATCGTTAGACTTTCTTTTTTGTGTATGTGATTCGTAGTACATATCGACTTCAGTGAAATTGATAAAATTCTGATCTTTGAACCTAGCTGGTAACTTCTAATAGCGCTTTGGGAGAGACGGAGCTGCGTTACAGTTTCTTTTCTTCTGAGACAGCGTGCATGATTAACATGATCATGATATCAATCATAATCGAAGGGTTTGGCTCCTTTGTTTTATTTTTCTATTTTTTATTTTTGACAAGATACTGATTTTCTTCGATCTATAATGTCTTTTTCTCTGTTGGTATATCGTTAAGTTTTAAAACCAACATTATTTACAGATCGAACAACTGAAACTGTAACTGAGAAAAATATCCAAATGACTGGTGCAACATCTTTGTCTACAAGAGTCTCAGCGAAGGCAGAGTTCATGAACATGATAACTAGCGACACATCCTCGGCGATTGCTACGAAAAGTACGCATTATACTACACAGGAGTTATCCATTACAACATCTAAAAATGCAAATAATGATATTTCATTTGTTATGACTGAGACATCAACACAAGCAACAACAGGTATTGCACATGTTAACACAAAACATTCTTTTTTTGTCTGGACATATATAGTGTACAAATACTCTACCTAAAATGTTTACACTTCAATGACAAATTTCATAGAAATGTACATCGTTTTACATCAATGTCTTTTACTCTAATAAAAAGGTTTCTCTCTTGGATACATAACCATTGCATAACCTACTGAAATATAATGATATAACTACTACAATAACCAGATAACAATAAAAAAGATAATAAAAAAAAAATAAAAAAAATGTATTGTTTAAAAGAGAATAAAAGAAAATAAATCATTTTTAAAAGTAGACGTTATATTGAAGTATGAAATTTATCAGTACCATACCAAAGTGATCTAATTTTGCAGGTTGTGCATTGGGGTATTCATGTTATAAATTCGATGCATTATTATGGACATCTGGTAATTCGACTGCAGACCAAACTAACGGTTTATGTGAAAACTACTGTAAAGATGCTGAAGTAAATTATACCTATTCTGGAACAATTGTAAGTTGTGTTTGCCTCAAAAAGATAAATAAAATTTATGTTTATGTACATAACACATGTTTCCTGTTTTCATTCGATTTTCAAATAATGATTAGCTAAAAAAAAAAGAAAACGTGAATCAGTATAGATAACACCAGCAGAAGATAAAGACCATCAATGGTCAGTTTGTTGTATTGAAATTGCAACCAACGGTAAACTATTTAGACTCTAGCAATATCAGTATCTGCTATTAAAATATTCAAATAACCTTCCGAATGGATAGCTTTCCGAAGTTAAATTTGACATTAATAAATGCATTTGTGTAATTGATGTCAATTATATATGAATCAAAGCGTCAACATTTAATTAAGTTTGTTATTATAATGAAACTAATGCTTCCTCTAACCCAGGCAAAGGGACCTTAGAACTATTAAATAGGTTCTTTTATTATCCATTTAGCTTTCCCTTAATGTTTTTATCATTGGCTTTCAAATATAAAGCTTGAAGCGTTTCTAACGCATAAATATTATAACCTGTTCATATCTTTATATTGTGTTTTTAGTGTTCTGACCATGACGTTCTGTGAAATTTAAGACGTTCAAGTCTACCATAGGACTATTCCATGCATCACATGTTGTGCATAAGATAAAACAAAACAAACATTTCATAAACTGTATTATATGATCGAACATCCCAGGAGAAAGTTATCTCAGAAAGCCTACACGGATACGTCAAGTAGATAAATGTGTCTAAAATTTCCAAAAACTAAAGCTTGACATTTGCGGCACGCTGATTCAGGCTAAACATTAATTTCTTCATCCAATCGGAATTTAAGATTGACAATGTAATAATTAAAATAGTCCGATACTTTTTCAGCCTTGACGATTGTCAACCAAATAATTTTGTATCAGAAATCTAAGGGTGTCAGGATTATCAACTACACTGAGACCATCACATATTTCATTCATTTGATGTTTTGTTTCTGTTTGAATCAAATTTCAAGAAATCAGAAGATATGTTTTGAATATAAAGGGTCGATTAACTTTAAATCAGATAAAAACAATAATATAATTGTGTTTCGAACACTGCTTGCTTATACATGAACTAATTAGATATACATAGTATGTAGTAATAGAACATGTGTAAAGTGACCTAAAATGAAAGAATTTTATATTTTATTGGTACATTTGTCGACCCTTTTTGAAATATTTGTTTTCACATATTACTAGATACTATCTAACTATTATAAATAGTAATAGCGGTATACTACCGTTGCCTTTATTTGTTACATATTACAAAATTTTGATAGTCTTTGTTTTTGTCGAGCCTTCGGCTTTTGTCGAAAAAACGAGACATAGTAATCCTACGTTCCGTCGTCGACGGCGGCGTCCATTAATATTCCCTCTGGGATTAAAGATTCTGAAATTATAATAACTTTCTTAAAAATCTTGGATTTCTATCGTACTTCGATTGAATAAAGCTTGTTCATGAAAAAACATCAAATTGAACGTGTTTTCTTTTTCTTTTTTCTCTCATCTTCATAAACTCAAAATGACTAATGTTATATTCAACACAAGTTTTATTTAAAAATGTAGAAATGTCTACAGTCTTTACAATAAGAGGAATAAAAACGTCAAACATATCGATTTAAACATAGGTATATTTTATCTTATTTTGTCATGAACTTAGTTTAACATTAAACTTGTAGTTTCATTAGTTCCCTTAGTAACACCATGCCTATGATATATAAGATTTCATTTGTATTGTCATTATTTTTTATATTGTAGCACAAAGAGTGCTATTGTGGGAAAACGGAACCGTCGGCGTGTGACAAAGATGTTGATGATGAATGTACTAATAAATGTCCAGGTAACAATGAAGACATTTGTGGAGGAAAGGTCAACTATTTTCTAATTACTGTCTCAAAAATAGGTGAATATCACAGAAAGTGTACATTTTAAGAAGTGTGCTAATACATTGTTATAGATTATAGAGTCGATGTCTTAAATTCAGTACAAAATATCATATAACCCTTCTTTTTTTAAATCAAGGCACAAGTTTATCTGAATTACAGGGAGAAACTTCATTTAAAATATTTATCAATTTTGTAGAACTTCGGGAAATGTTCGGTCAGTTCTTTTTCACCACACCTTTTGATTAAACGAAAAATAACACATTAATCGATCAAACTTTTACGACATGAGTGCAAAACAGACTGTACAATATTAGTGTATGTAAAACATCAACCGGCAGAAGAAAATTCCCAATAAATTTTTGCATATCTAATATTCAATCTCAAACAAAAACACATTTAATTTATCAATATTTACAATATATCTTTCTAACTTTCGTAATATTCATAATTCTATACTAACGAAATAAAATATTTGCAAGAGTAGGATGTCCCTTCGGTTGTGCGATATGATCAAGTAGTAACTTTCATCTTCATCTCGGAGTGCCTTTATTTATAGTACAGAACATATCTATTGTATCTATTGTATCTACTGTGGATTTGTTTTGGTTCTGAACATGCGTGCAAAATTTGACACTAGACGTTTCGGTTTCGTTTTGGTATTGTTACTGTGATTTTATTGCTGAAAATGTTTCTTTGTCTATTCCTACTACATGTAGTACGTGTGTTTCGCTATTAACCTTGTTTTTCATATAACCACAATCTTTCGCTGTTTATTGAGTTTTATGTGAAAATCAACAACAAAACGGTCGGAATTATTAAAGTAACAAAAGGGAAGGCAATGATAAGGATGTTACTTGAAATACTACATACATTTTACAATAAGGAACACATTTATAAATGTATGACGAAAGGCATTTCATTTAGATAGCGAAACGATCACAATCATGTATAATTGGTAGAACTGGAGAAGGCTATTATGCATGAGAATGAAAATGCATTAATTAAGAATAAAAATATGAATATGTCAAAGAGACAATAATCCGACCAAAGAGTAGATAACAGCCGTTAAAATACCATGTTTTATAAGAACAAAGTAAGATTGCTATTAAAATTATTAAAAAAAATCATTTTGGTTTATTGGTATGTTTCGAAGTCCTTTGAGCTGTTCATGTTGCTGAACTATAGTTGAGTATTTTGAGGGTCAGCGAAGCCCGCCTGCAGATGTTGAATTTCCCCCCTGCTTTGTAAACCAATGTGTTGCCTGGTTTCGACTCTATGATCGAATTGTTGTCATTTTGACACATATGTAGTTGCAATCCCACGAAACATCAAATAAAAAAATGATACAAAAACTTAAAACATATAATTGTATGTATGCAGACAATATACAAAACTAAAAGTCTCATTTTAAATTGTACGCCTGAGACATCATATCATTCCGAGAAGTATGTAACGTGTAACAGTCACCATTTGATTGCTAATTTAATAGAACTTATAACGATTTTACCGAAAATTCGGCGTTCATGAAATCTTAAAATGATGAGAAACACTAATGCAAGTGTGTCTAGCTGCATTTGATATAAAAACACTTGATGTTTTTCATAAATATTTAATGTACACTGTTTAAGGGCATACGATACAGTAGAGATCCCTCGTTGATTTTTTCTTAAAATTTTGATAGAAGGTCAATTTCAATGTGTACTTTTCAAATATGAAAAGAAAAAAGTACCTTCATGACTTACTTTTTGAGATTATTTGGTTTTAAATTTGCATATTTGGAAGAAAATCCCTGAAATTTCATAAATTATGACTTTTAAAGAAAGTAACGATACTTTTGAACGAAAAGTCATAACTTCATCGGGTTTTTTGTAAAATATTCCCTTGATCCGTGGCATCAACCTGCTTAAATAAGTTTAAGGTTATATCAAATCATCTTGTTCCGGATTTAGAGTGCTGCATCCGAAATAAAGAAATTGACCATATTTTTGCGTCTTTTCGGAAGTGCAGAAAAAATTTGATCGTTGATTTTTTCCTGAAATTTTGGCGGAGTATTCTTGAAACAGTACTTGATTGATTGCAAAAGAAAAAAAATGGGGTCCATGTGCTTGTTTTTTCAATAATAGTCATAAACCTTAATTTTTTACGACGTCTGTCAGTATGGCGCTAAATAACGTTAAATTAAGTTTTAATCGCAACCACGTCGTGTACTCATTCCCGCCGTACACGAGTTCGCTGTCAAGTATATGCAGGTGTTTTTCAAAGCGTTGTTACTTATCATAAAAAATTATAAGATGGTTAATCATGAAATTGAAAAACATTTGTGCTAAACATTTACGAAACGAACTTTGGACAGGATCCTTTTCATAATAAAAAAAAAACTATAAAAAAGGATTCTATATCAGATTGCTTTGTCAGATGTACGGCAAAAAAAAAATCAGATAGAAGTATACAGGTGCATCTCCGTCCAACATAAGTTCTAAATTGCTTCATGTACAGTAAGAGGATAGACAACATTATTGACATGACAACATGTGAACCAACTATAAATTAAGTGAGGCGATACTATAAATTGATAACAGTATTACCTTCAACAATGACAAATCCGATACCGTATCGTCAACAGGACTTAAAAATGTCCCGACGTATTTTGATTTTTTTTACATTCAGAGGATAATCATCTCTCAAATTTTAATTATAAGCAATACTTCTTGTTTTATAGTATAAAGAGCTGGTTTCATTTGTACAATTTAAGTCATGCCATTATTGCCTCAATCGACCGAAAATGAGGTTGTAATATAATTGTTCATAGGAAGTACAGCAGCCGATATAAGAGAATAACATTGCACGATGTCTTTATCAATAGATAAGTTACATAACCTTTTTTACGGCGTAAACGTATGAATATCAAACAGGAAACTTACGGCCTGATTTAAGTACACAACAATGAACAAATTCAAATATGATGAACAATACCAAACAACACCATTTAATTACAAGCCCTTTTACCAGCATGTGAACGGGCGTTTTCTTCTTTTGGTCTATTACATCCAGTTTCATTTACATAAATAATAACTAACGTGTGACAATTCTGTATCTATTGGTTATATTTTTCTTAAATTCAAACCAAAAACAACACCAATATATTTTTTTGGAATTTTTTTAACAGATTTTTATTGACAGATTTTCTACATACACATACAATATTATATGTTTTTAAAAATATCACTTAAAATCGGCAATTTTCTTTATGTGCCAATTTCAAGCCAAGAAAAGGATGAGACACTCTCTTTGTTTATTATTTTATTTACGAATATGTGTGTTATACAAACTTGTCCACCAATGAGGGTCTCGCACATGCAGTCGGTTTTGTTATTTCATTGATAGTCTGTTTGATTTGGCCTTACAAATGACAATTCTCCGTAAAATTTGGAGGCTGTCAAATGCAAAACAAACAAAAAAAGAAAAAAAAAGACACAAACTTAATAATTTTGACTCCGATGTTTTTCAATTCAAGATATTATTATATTTCGACTTCATAATCAATAAATGAAAATAAATGTTCTCGTCATGAAAAATATTGCACAGCAGTACAACACGCCGTAGTAATGACTTATGTGCATGGATTTCAACACCAGACCCGATTCGGCCATCATATTTTGTTAAATTTTTCTCATTAATCACGGGTTCATACGTTTACTCATTTCTTTAAGTTTCATTAAAATAATGTTTGGATGTCATAAATGTGCAATTAAATATTTGCCACTGGACGTTAAGCCGCTACCAATACTCACAATTAGCTATTGCAGGTCGTTTTGTTACGAATTGTGTTATTGGTAAAATGTTTTTCAGTATGTTACAGTTTAAGCAACGAATAGTAAGATAGACCCCATTCCTTGCATTTTTTCTTTCTCTACGCTGAGCAGATTCCGCTCGGCCGTGCTGTTTTGGCAGTTATTCAGTGCCAGACTAAAAAGCTCCACAATTCTTTTTCCGTCTTTCCATGTTTTACTGTCAGTACTCTCTTCTGTGTCTATTAACATTTCTTCAATTTCGTCATGCAAAATTGTATTTGAATTGATTTATTTTTGTACATCTCAAGTGTTTCCTTTAATCTCACTGCTTTTCGGCGGATTTCTCCGTATTTTAGAAACGGCATGGTCACTTTTTTAGCAGGTACTTTTTTGAATTTCACACAATCGAAATTAATGACGTCAGTGAATATTCCGCGAAATATGACTTCTTTTAGAGCGACTTCGCGAAATATTAACGTTTTTATTAGAAACATCGCGAAATTACAACGTCCTGGTTTCTAACGTCGCGAAAACAACACGAACAGTTTTGAAAACGTTATTATCTGCCCCTGCTACTGTATCGTATTCCCTTAAAATAGAATAAAAGATCATTTTTTTTAAAAGTAGATATTATATTGAAGTATGAAATATATCAGTACCATATCAAAGTGATCTAATTTTGCAGGTTGTCCATTGAGATATTCATGTTATAAATTCGATGCATCATTATGGACATCTGGTAATTCGGTTGGAGACCAAACTAACAGTTTATGTGAAAACTACTGTAAAGATGCTGATGTAAATCATACCTACTCTGGAACAATTGTAAGTTGTGTTGGCCTCACAAAGATCCATAAAATTTATGTTTATGTACATGACACATGTTTCCCGTTTTCATTCGATTTTCAAATTATGCTTAGCTAAACAAAAAGAAAACGTGTATCAGTCTAGATATCCACCAGCAGAAGATAAAGACCATAAATGATCAGCTTGGTCTATTGAAATTGCAACCAACAGTAAACTATTTAAACTCTAGCAATATCAGTATCTGCCATTAAAATATTTAGATAACCTTCCGAATGGATAGCTTTTCGAAGTTAAATTTGACATTTATAAATGCATTTGTGCAATTGATGTCAATTATATATGAATGAAAGCTTCAACATTTAATTACGTTTGTTATTATAATGAAACTAATGCTTCCTTGAACCCAGGCAAAGGGACCTTAGAACTATTAAATAGGTTCTTTTATTTTCCTTTTAGCTTTCAATTAATGTTTTCATCATTGGCTTTCAAATATAAAGCTAGAAGCGTTTCTAAAGATTTTTATCCAGAAAACTCTCATAACGCATGAATTTTATAACTTGTCCATCTCTTTGTATTTGTGTTGTCAGTGTTCTGACCATGACGTTCTGTGAAATTTAAGACGTACTACCATAGAACTTTTCCATACATCACATGTTGTGCCCAAGATAACACATAACAAACATTTCATAACTGTAAAACATGATTGCACATTCCAGGAGAAAATTATCTCAGCCTTTTGTCAAAAAAGCGAGACATAGTAATCCTACGTTCCGTCGTCGACGGCGGCGTCCATTAATATTCCCTCTGGGATTAAAGAATCTGAAATTGTAATAACTTTCTTAAAAATCTGGGATTTCTACCGTACTTTGACCGAGTAAAGCTTGTTTATGAAAAAAAAACATCAATTTGAACGTGTTTTCTTCTTCTTTTTTCTCTCATCTACATAAAACAAAAATGACTAATGTTATATTCAACACAAGTTTTATTTTAAAATGTAGAAATGTTAACAGTCTTTACAATAAGAGGAAAAAAAACCTCAAACATATTGATTTAAGCATAGGTATATTTTATCTTATTTTGTCATGAACTTAGTTTAACATTAAACTTGTAGTTTCATTAGTTCCCTAAGTAACACCATGCCTATGATATATAAGATTTCATTTGTATTGTCATTATTTTTTATATTGTAGCACAAAGAGTGCTATTGTGGGAAAACGGAACCGTCGGCGTTGGACAAAGTTGTTGATGATAAATGTATTTATAAATGTCCAGGTAACAACGAAGACATTTGTGGAGGAAAGGTCAACGATTTTCTGATTACTGTCTCGAAAATAGGTGAATATCACAGAAAGTGTACATTTTAAGAAGTGTGCTAATACATTGTTATAGATTTTGGAGTCGATGTCTTAAATTCAGTACAAAATATATTACCCGTCTTTTTTTTTTAATTAAGGCACAAGTTTATCTGAATAACAGGGAGAAACTTCATACAAAATATTTGTCAATTTTGTAGAACTTCGGGAAATGTTCGGTCAGTTCTTTTTCACTACACCTTTTGATGAAACGAAAAATAGCACATTAATCGACCAAACCTCTACGACATGAGTGCAAAACACACTGTACAATATTAGTGTATATAAAACATCAACCGGCAGAAAGAAAATCCCAATAAATTTTAGCATAACTTATATTCGATCTCAAATAAAAACACATTATCAATAGTATCAATATATCTTTCTAACTTTCGTTATATTCATAATTCTCTAACGTTCAATCTATCCTAACGAACAAGGTACTGATATCGATATTTTTAGTGAATACAAATCTGGTAACATATTGCAGAGTATTACGTGTATAAAGAAAAACGCCATAAACGTGACAGTAAATATCATATGATTATCAAATACTCTGAAATAACCCGACCTTACTCTTATTTTGATATATTTTAGATAAATGCTTAGCATGATAAAATATGTATCAAAGAGTCTCACACACAAAATACAATATGAGTCCAGCTCATAATACTCTCATGCACTCTGAACTTATCAGTTACCATACTTTTGATATTTGTATTTAACATATTAAAATCACTAACAGACATTCATACAATCTCATTTGGTTATATATTTGCCATTTTTATTCCAATTTTTATGTTTTGGGGGTTTTAAGCTTATATCAATAACAATCAGCACTATAGACGAAAAACAATGTTTAGTTTTTAAAATAAAGTGTAGTTTTCTTGATGAAGTTTTGATAATACGATTAAGTTTTTTACTAATCCTTGTAATTTTCAAACTTATATTGTTATAAATACGATACGCATCAGTCTTTAATTCAAAATAACGGGGGAAAAACACGTAAATCTGTCAATATCTATATCAAGTCATGTCTATATTCAATTAATTTTCCTTTCAAACGTTATTTAGGCAACTGTATTTAAACTCTAATAAAAGAGGGACGAAAGATACAAGAGGAACGAAAGATACCAGAGGGACGTTTAAACTTATCAATCGAATTAAACGGACAAAGTCACGACTAAAGATGAAGAAAACAAACAGACAAACAATAGTACACATGACACAACATAGAACACAAAACAATAAGTAACACGAACCCCACCAAAAACTAGTGGTGCAGATGAAGCGAAAAAGTAAACACATCCTGCTCGACAGGTGATACCCGTCGTATAGCTTCTATTATAACAAATCCAGTAAATAGTCTAATTAAAAGCTTTATTACCACAAAAAAAACATATTAACAAACAAAACTATCATTTGCTTTTCTACATTGGCTAGAGCTATAGGGGAGAGTTGAGATCTCTCAAACATGTTTTATTCCGCCGCGTTTTTGCGCCTGTCCCAAGTCAAGAGCCTCTGGCCTTTGTTAGTCTTGTATTATTTTTATTTTAGTTTTTTGTGTACAATTTTGGAAATAGTATGGCGCTCATTATCACTGAACTAGTATATATATTTGTTTAGAGGCCAGCTGAAGGACACCTCCGGGTGCGGGAGTGTCTCGCTACATTGAAGACCTGTTGGTGACCTTCTGCTTTTGTTTTTTCTATGGTCGGGTTGTTGTCTCTTTGACACATTTCCCATTTCCATTCTCAATTTTATGATACTAATAATCAATACAAAATATGATATTTCAACAATCATATTAAAGTAGTGAAAATGTAAATGTTGCCGGAATCATATAATCGTAACACCAATACATAATTATAAAAAAAAATATACTTGAGCAACACACACTTAATGTCCATGCATGTCTTTTTTTCTTATATGATCTTTATTAACGAACATCTTCAGCGGAAACTGCAGTCAGCCGGAAATCTTACTATGAGATAAATCTGACAAATATAATTAAAGTCTACGGAAGAATATTAAGATACAAACGGCACTAGCAATACCATGAAATAATATTACAGATCCTGATCAATTCCTTATGTATGAGTCGATAACCGAATTAAAATGAATTTCACGTTGTTCTCAGCTATTACTAGTAAATAGTCATGAGATAAATTTCAAGGACAAATAGTAATTTGTCAATATATGTATATACAGTTGTATTGCACACGTATCTATGAGACCAATGTAACGAGTAAATATTGTGGACGCTAATTTAATGAAGGTGATGTCATGACAACCAACGAATTATGAAAATAAAAATGTTTAAAATATGTAGCGGAGATCGAGATTTAAATTTTGGCATTTGCTTTCGATCCAAGCTGATTTACGTTTGCTTTTCTTAGCTGTAAGGTACATGCACTCGTAAGATACACCTAACGACTTTTTTTGTTTACGATGTCTTACATTACTTCCCAGCCTTAAGAGTTTTTTTTTTCAA
Source organism: Mytilus trossulus (assembly GCF_036588685.1). Taxonomy (NCBI): domain Eukaryota; kingdom Metazoa; phylum Mollusca; class Bivalvia; order Mytilida; family Mytilidae; genus Mytilus; species Mytilus trossulus. The sequence goes on from NC_086377.1 coordinate 66,331,952, forward strand.
GTATTATTGTGTATTAATCAAGTTTCAAGACAATGTCATTACTCTGGTTGTATTGTCTATAGTACACGTGCATGCGTGTTGCAATCAATTTAGGTCTATTGATAATGAAGATTTGTAGATAATTTTAAGATACAACTATTGATCGTTAAATTTCTTACTCGAAACGTATTGTTTATTGGAATTCGAGTTCAACATGTGTACGTTAGCGCGTTCAGATAGTTGTCACAATGAAACGAAATGTGTGTTAGGGCAAACTCTATAATACAATACGGATATTCACAGTTGTATATTAACTAAACCAATATTATTTCAGTCATTATCTTGGTGTGCATGTCAAGTCACGGCTGCATGAGTCTTACCCAATATATTTCATTTATTTCTTTGCAGCTCATATCACATCGTTCGATTCTTATATTGTATTGATTAAAGATATATGTGTATGACCTGAGGGGATTTTTACAACTGTTCCCATGTTGTAAACCCATTGTCTCCAATCAAGTATGCAGTTCAGACCTTAGAGAGACAGCTCTTCGAGTTATATTTTAATCCCCCTTTTTTATATGATAAACAAAACTGTACTTTTACAATTTTTAAAGCTATGTGTACTGTAGGAATTCTGTACTTTACAAAGGGTAGAACATACATAAATCTCTTCCGTGCTAATGTAGACACACATGATAGTAATGTTATTTCATGCATTTAAAAAAATTATGTATTTGACAATTTAACTGTTACAAAAGAATCTGTATTTAAAGCAATTCAACTGTTTAAAACATTAATTTTGAGGCAATGCAACCGTAACAGGTTTTTTGTCTACTGAGACAGTGTGCATGATTAACATGCTCATGATATCATTCCTAATGGAAGGGTGTGGCTCCTTTGTTTTATTTTCCACTTTCTTTTTTGAGAAGATACTGATTTTCTAGGATCTATATTGTCTCTTGTTCTGTTGGTATATCGTTTAGTTTTAAAATGCAACATTATTTACAGATCGAACAACTGGAACTGTGACCGAGAAAAATACTCAAGCGAGTAGTGCAACATCTGTGTCTACAAGAGTCTCAGCGATGACAGAGTTAATGAACATGATAACTAGTGACACGTCCTCGGCAATAGCTACAATAAGTACGCATTACACTACACGGGAGTTTTCAAGTACAACATCTCAAAATGCAAATAATGATATTTCATCTGTTATGATTGAGACTTCAACACCAACAACAACAGGTATTGCATATGTTTACACAAAGTAACCTTTTTGTCATGGCATATATAGTGTATAAATACATAAACCTAAATGTTTACATTTATATGACAAATCTTTTAAGAAAAGTACAGTTTTTTATTGTGTTTTTTGTATCTCAAACACATGTCTATTGCTCTGATAAAAATGTTACTGCCTTCCCCACACAACCATACTGATCGTTTAAGGGCTGTATAGCCTGTCAAGGTCGGTAAAAAAACTGCCATCATTACACAACCATGACAAATCATACTGAGGTTTAATGATATATAGTAACTATAATAACAATAAGCAGGATAAAAAAAAATATTCTTAACATTATTATACATGTTTAAATGATTTTCATGAATTCATCTTATTAATAACATAATGAGTTACCGTTATCTTGATGATAGTAGTGGTTCATCAGATCACTAGAACGTTGATGGGTGGTTTGTTCTGTTGTGTGTTGGTATATCTTTTATTATGTAAGTTAAAATTATTTATAGATCGAACAACTGTTACTGGGACTGAGAAAAATACCCAAGCGACTAGTACACCATATGTGTCTACAAGAGAATCAGCGATGACAGAGTTCATAAACATGATAACTAGTGAAACTTCCTCGGCAAAAGCTTCAAAAAGTACTCCTTATACTATTCGGGATATATCTACAACAACATCTCGAAATGCAAATAATGAGCTGGCATCTGTTATGACTGAGACATCAGCACAAACAACAACAGGTAGTCCACATGACGACACAAAGTTACCTTTTTGTCATAACATATATTGTGTATAAATACATCACCTGGAATGTTTATATTCATGGCGTCTTTCTATCTTTAATCATATATATGTTACTTTGAGTTATGATATAATAATAGCAATTAACCTGATAATCAACTGAATTAAAAGGATTAACATTGTTATACATATTTAAATTTCATTTGGGGTTTGTTGTAAAAGCTCACCTGAGTGCAAAAAATAATTGATATATGCCTTGGGCGAACATCTCAAACTTTTAAATGATAGATTTTAATCTATATTATCCCGGTTGCTGTCTTATCTGTGTATAAAATATTCATCATCAGGTGTATTTTTTACAAAAAAAAATTGAAGTACTTATATAAATAGAATGCTAAAACGAGTCGACCTTCAATGTTATAAACTTTAAAGATATGTGGTGCATATGATATCAACGTTGAGTATAAGGTGTAAGTCTCAAGTTTTAAAGACCATGTAAAATTGTTGTCATATTAATGACTTCTCAACCAATTATTGTCTCTTGTCCTCCTGTTAAATTCGGCTTCTTTTTAGATGTCAATGGTATCATTGTAGGACTATCAACTGAAACTGTAACGATAACACATATCCTTTTTTGATAGATCTATCACGAGATTACAAGAGACAAACAACAAAAACAAATAACATCATTTTATTTTAAAATATTGTTTGGAGTGCAGAGAAATTGTTATCAATAAAATTGTGTTTAATTAAAAACCTATATTGCAGTTTTGTTAAATTTAGAATTTGTTTCAAAATTTTGTTTGATAAAAAATATGTTTATAATTAATCGTTGAAGTTTGAAGCAATTAGTTGAAACATAACGATATATCATTATAACTATTTCAACGAACGAATTATGAATGTTTTCATTTAATCATTATAATTATGATTGATTTGTGGATTTGCATAAATATATGCAGTTGTGTCATTACATTCATAAGGAGAATTATATAATGAACGTTGATGTTTTGTAGCATCTGGAGAATGGAGTACGTGGAATGATTGGAAGTTCTGTGAAGTAAACTGTGTTCGGGAGGATACAACAAATGGGACACAGAGGAGACTGAGAACATGTAATGGCTCGAAATGCTCAGGTAAAAACATGGAAGAACGACAATGCTCAAGGCCAGGAATATGCAAAGGTATGAAAGCTTTAAATTATGACATACAATAAACTTGTGTTTATCCCTAATATTAAGTTAATACGCCTTACGTATTAATAAGTTTCACTCACCGATATTATATTTTTCATTTCAAACTTCATTTTGTGGAGCATCGTAGCCCAGCCTGAATATTGCTATGTTTTGTCTAATGCTTCGGTGGCATGCATCAGAGCATTTATGGTCAGTCTTATGTAGTAAAATGAATTTTCATCATCTTCCTGATACATTATATTTCATTTTGTGTTGTTTCTAAATATATATTTATCGTATTAACTTATATCGAAATTTATGGTGGATATGGTTTTGTCAAAAAGACACAGATAATATTTAAGGAAAAGTTTCATAGTTTAAAAATAAATAGCTTTCCATGACACTAGTATATATTGATAAAGATTAATTGAGGAATCAAAAAAGCAAAGAGAATATAAGGGTTAATGTGCTTGTTTTTGAGATATTAGCCGTTTGAGTTTTGGCGGGGAAATGTTCTCTCTTGATTTTTCATTGACCAGTTAAAGTACACGAAGACTATTGAAAAACAAATAAGATTTTACAACACTTTTATAAATGGCTTATAATCATACATGTAAAAGATTTATCAAAAGAAAAATGACGGTCCATTGCCAACTTCTTTTGTAAGGCATTCAAATGGATTTAACCAGAGGATTTCAAACAATCTGGCAAAAACTCCGAAACATCATTAAAAAGTTAATATGTTAATGAAGAACTAACAGCAAAATCTTGATTATATAAGCTTAAGCTTGAGTCTAGCGTTTTCCTGAAAAAAAATATTCCTATGTAATAATTTAAAATGTATCAACTTACCAGTCTGTTTCAGTTCATTGTCATTCACGTATCTTGCTCATACATACTTTAATAGTTAATTTACAAATAAATCATTACATAAGATAAAATCACTGTTCACTTTGTAATTTTAGGAATGAGACCAAGGAAACTGTTATGTAAATGCCCAAAAAGGTTAATTAATACAAAATGGCACAGCCTTGATGGAAAGAATATTACAGATGCCGAAGTAAAGAAAATGGTCCTTGACGATTTCAATAAGAATATAAAATCCGAGATCTCGGTTGACAAAAAAACTGTCTCAAAAGAGATACGGAAGAAAAACTCATCAGTAGACAAAAGAAAATCTTCACAATCGATAGGATGGGGCTGTATTGTTTTTCTCGTTCTTTCAATGGTTTTCTTGATCGCAAAAGACATACTCAACTGTTGTATTCACTTCCGGTCACGCTTTGGCGGCAGAAAACGGAACCGAATTAGACCAATTAGTATCACCCAAGATCTGATAGATAGTACTACGCCTTTGAAAGAAAATGTCAATACCGCCGAAAGTTATTACGCCAGCAGATGTGGCAATGATTTTCATCCTGACGAAATGAAACGTGAAACTTACCAGAGAAGAAGGGACGACAACAATCCTCTAGGCAGAGATGAATGGCTGCAGTACATGTAACGTGTTTTACTGTTTGACTTTCCTTAATACTTTTGAAACTGTGCTAATCAGAATGATTGCAAAACAGAGCAGTTTCTTTCTTTACTAAATGTTCTATGATTTGGAAATTTGGTCCTCTTTGAAGTAAATATTTAGTTTATAAAAGAGATTTATTTTCTTCAAACATGTCAATTTTCAAGTTTTACATATATAGCTAAAGTTGTTTTTGACATACACCAAACAATGAACCTTTAACCCACTCTTTCCCCAAAAATAACAAATTACAATAAGTCAATAAGTTAGCAAATAAAACATTATTTAAATTGTACAATGTCTCAACCAGACGTCTTGATCTAGGAACCCTATATCTAGATACATTTGTAAGATAAATACTAGAAAAATTAGCCGAGTGCTTTTTTCGTCAGCTGAATATAGAGTTATAACACAGTACATTATATATTACAGCAAAGCCCTCAGAGCAGGGGTGTTGTCTCAATAGTCCAATAGTATGAGGTCGAATTCCGTATCTGTTGTAGAGCTGTCACTTTTGCAGACGTATTTCTGTCACTAGTACTGTATCTTAAAATCATTTACGATAAATATTTATCTAACGTGAATTCAGTTTCATTGTCATGCCAAATTTACCATGTACTGTGTTACAAGTTTGGAGTCTACTGACAAGGAAAGGTAACACCAGGCTGAATCAGTTAATTATGTTTCATCAGAAGTAGATAATTGAGTTTTACTGTCCTTGAAAAGGTAAATATCATGAGAGTGTACATTCTCGGAGGTGATGAAATGCATTGTTAAAGTTGCATTTACATTATTGCAGAACAATATTAAACAAAGTCATTATTTTAATATCAAAAACGTTGAATCCCATACTTTAGACAATAAACATTATAATTCTGAAAGGATTATAGAGTGCAGTTGAATCATTATAAAATATCTTATTTCATCTTGTTTCCTTATAAAATGTAAATAAATATACGTGAATGGTCAACAAATAAAAATGGGATTAAATTGAACGTCAACTGATGTAAGTTGCTAGGGTTAAGCTTAAGGGAAAGCAATTCTTGTTGTGACGTAGTAAACGATAATCAATAAAAATGAAACATTAGTTTTGTAGATCGTAGAAAAATATTAGGTCAGTTAATATAAATATCCTTTAACTCTACTTTCCGCTATAAAGATGACGTTCTTTCACTAAACAATTCAAAATTTGGTGACTATGTGGAACGCATCAATCCCATCGAATTGGAGATAAAGGATACTACAGATACAGTGAAGTCGGCTTCATATCTTGACTTACATCTAGAAATTGACAATGAGTGTCGGTTGAAGACAAAACTTTACGACAAAAGATATGATTTCAGCTTTCCAATCGTGAACTTTTCATTTCTAAGTAGCAACATTTCAGCAGCACCTGCATACGGGGTATATATCTACCAATTGATACGATATTCCCGTGCTTGCATTTCCTATCATGATTTTCTTGATAGAGGCTTACTGCTCACAAGTAAGCTATTAAACCAAGAGTTCCAAATGGTTAAGTTGAAATCATCCCTTCGTAAATTTTACGGACGCCATCACGAGTTGGTTGACCGTTATGGAATAACCGTTTCACAAATGATATCGGATATGTTCCTTGTGTCGTAACTACAATCCCCTTCCCTTTCATGAATTTGGCCTACCGAATTAGACTATTTACCGGATTTGTAATCACATAAGCAACACGACGGGTGCCGCTTGTGGAGCAGGAGCTGCTTACCCTTCCGGAGCACCTGAGATCACCCCTAGTTTTTGGTGGGGTTCGTGTTGTTTATTCTTTAGTTTTCTATGTTGTGTCATGTGTACTATTGTTTTTCTGTTTATCTTTTTCATTTTTAGCCATAACGTTGTCAGTTTGTTTTAGATTTATGAGTTTGACTGCATGTCCCTTTGGTATCTTTCGTCCCTCTTTTGTCATCTCAACATGATTGCTTTTCTCACTATCAACATACCGGCTCAAGCGAGAAAATCAATATTGTTGAGATGACTAATTATAATCAATAAGTATTAATAGTATTAACGATGACTTGTATAGCCTGACTCACAATGACGCTGTAACCTTAATATTTTTAATTGCCACCAGGATTTTTTTAAGTCAAAATACTGGTAATGTCAAACAGATACTTGTAGAATACTCACGTCTCAACGGCGGCTGTTATGTCAACACGTCAGGTTTGTAATTTTGAATGCTTTTCAATAAGATATTCTTATTATTTTGAATTAAATCTGCGTATGGTGTTAAACAATGGTAAACTACTGTCAGCGTTTATTTAAAATAGTTCGAGCTGATTGGTTTAAATGTTTTGAATTTAATAAATAGTTTTTTTTATGATTAAGTGTGTTTTGCCTTATCTATTTTCTTTTACTAAATTATATGGTTTTAGAACATACTCACACCTTCTCGTCCAATGAAAAGTCATTTTTTTGCCCTCTAATTTTTATTGTACATGGTTTGCCATGCACTATGAAATGCAAAACATGAATGACTTTTTATTGTCAGTTAGTTATGAAAGTGAACTCTTAATAAGTGCACTAATGAAGTGTACAACCACCTGAGGCATTTTCCCTTGGAACACAGCCTACTGATTAAAGATGAAAGAGCAAACATTAAAACAAATTATTTTGAGTTTTGCTAATTATCATGAATTTTCTAATGGTAAACATAATATAGAATAAACAAAAACAATGGGAGTAAGGATGTAGGTAAAATAATATTTATTTGTAACTGGGCAGTTAAGGGATTTTTTTTCTTTCTAGAAAACAATTTCAGACTGCTGATATATAAAATATATATATAAATGATTTTTGTCTACGGAGATACATAATACATATTAAGTTATCAATAAAGAAGTATGCATTTAACGCAAAAAAGTATGCATTTAATGGTGTGAATTTAAATGCTTGTACAGAGTTTGTTTTTATTTATAAAAAAAATCAAATTTTAAAAAGAGGATTTATATAACATTGTGTTACTTTTAAAAAAAAATATCAAACGTTATAAGTATTAAAATTTACCTGAAGCAGAAGAAAGCAATTTATCCATTCGGTCCTCACAAACTATGTCAGTGCTATTTCATTTCATCCATTGAAATAATTACCTATGTTTTACATTTGGTTAATTATAAAATGTGAACTCTTTTCAAGGTTTGAATATCACAATGGGAAATGCTAATTTTGTAAGGTCACTCGAAAGTAAGAATATGTTCTAAATTGGTCAGACAATACTTGGTCATGATTTATGAGGATTTAAGCCCTCGGATTCGCCTTGGGCTTAAATCTTCATAAAACATGACCAAGTATTGTCTAACCTATAATTAAAATTCTCACTTGAACAAGTTGATTTCTCATCTGTGGGGTCATTTCACCGAACTATTAACAAACACCGATCAATCAATCTGTACTGTGTCTATTTGTTACTTTATATAACGTAACGCAAATGTTCAACAAAAGCTTAAGTCAATCAAATAAAATATTTTTATTAGGCATTTGATTTAAAAACCATAATTGGACAGGTTATATTTTTGATACGAAATTATTTCAGTTTGAAAACACTTTCGTTAAATTTTCAATATATCATGATTATATAAATCGAAAAACTATAAAAAAAAAATTAAGGTTTTATTTTATAATCTGTTGTGTTCGTATCAAATTCTGACTGTCAATCCAAACATGAAGACATATTAAAATATTAGCAAGGAAAAGATTGTAAAATGTATACAGTAAATTTGAATTGCGTAAACGTTATTATGATTCACTTTTCCTTTAGGACAATGTGTAGGTTAAAAAGGACAATCAGACTGCGCAGCATGATTTTTGAACTTTTTGTTTTTTTTTGTTTTTAATAAAGATTCTTTTCAAAACAGATAAACTTGTACTGTTGTCTATGCTGACATGTACTCCGGGTGCGAGAATTTCTCGCTACATTGAAGACCTGTTGGTGACCTTCTGTTGTTGTTTTTTTTCTTTGGTCGGGTTGTTGTCTCTTTGACACATTCCCCATTTCCATTCTCAATTTTACTATTTATCTAAAGGGTGCAGGTAAGATTATAATAATCGACAACTCTTTAAATTATTAGCGTTTAAGTTATATTTAATTTCAAATCGGGAATTTGAGTTTATAAAGATTTTAAATGTACTGAGATAAAAACTTCTTGATGGTAGGGACTTTTTTAATTGCAATTACTTACGATAACTCTAATTTCCGCTTACGCAAATTGTAATTAAGGAAAGCTCTTGAAATTTCAAATTCTGATTATTTCAACCTGTTTATCTATCGAGGGTATAATTATTCAAAACATTGTATGATTATAATATAACAGTTACTTGGAATTTGGATAATAAGCTAGAGATAATGACAGATGAAATTCGCTTAACACATTTTTCTCTGATACGGGTATTCTCTTAAATGTGTATAATATTTGTTAATGCTTTGTGTTTTTGCGTAAAATATGTGACTGTTGTGGGGGTTTTTTTCGGAGGTGGGGAGGGGGCTTTGGTCGTTATTCTCTGTACACTCTATTGTTTCTTTGCATGCAAAACAATTGACAGGGTATGTATCGCAACTGTTCGAACAAATCATAGTTGAGATAAATTCCATTTCAACAACCGAATCCGTGGTTAAATTAAATTGAGGAAGGTTTTGTATGTGATTTATTAAGAGTAGTAAGATCATAGGAATACTATAGTTATGTCATGTGCAATTGATAACCATATAATATTATCCGAACTTGCAAAAAAGTTTGATTTTATTAAATTGCTAAAGTGAAGAAATAAAATAATTTTAACAAGAATGTGTCCAAAGTACACGGATGCCCCACTGGCACTATAATTTTCCATGTTCAATGGACCGTGAAATTGGATAAAAAATATAATTAGGCATTAAAATTAGAAAGATTATATCATAGGGAACATGTGTTCTAAGTTTCAAGTTGATCGGACTTCAACTTCATAAAAAAACAACCTTGACCAAAAACTTTAACCTGAAACAAGCACTTTCTTTTTCTATGTTCAGTGGACCGTGAAATTGGGGTCAAAAGTTTAATCTAACTTTAAAGTTAGAAAGATCATATCATAAGGAACATGTGTACTAAGTTTCAAGTTGATTTGACTTCATCAAAAACTACCTTGACCAAAAACTTTAACCTGAAGCGGGACAGACGGACAAACGGACGCACAGACCAGAAAACATAATGCCCCTTCTACTATCGTAGGTGGGCATAAAAAACAAAACATATTGAACAAGAAGGTGTCCATAGTACACGGATGCCCCACTCGCATTATCATTTTACATGTTCACTGGACCGTGAAATTGGGGTCAATACTTAAATTTTACATTAAAATTAGAAAGATCATATCATAGTGGACATGTGATACTTTTTAAATTGTTATTTGGATGGAGAGTTGTCTCATTGGCACTCACACCACATCTTCCTATATCTATGTGTACTAAGTTTCAAGTTGATTGGACTTCAACTTCATCAAAAACTACCTCGACCAAAAACTTTAATCTGAAGCCGGACGAACGAACGGACGAACGAACGGAGGCACAGACCAGAAAACATAATGCCCCTCTACTATCGTAGGTGGGGCATAATTACCTTTTTTCATACGTTTTAATGAAAATTGTCTGAAGTGATAAAAGATTAAGAAATTAATTGTTTAATTTAAGCTTATGATTGAATCGAAGAAATCAATATTAGAATGCAAAATCAATTCGAAATATAAGGTAGATCTAATCGGTTGTATTAACGGATGTATAAAAAAAAACGTTGCTCTGATATATTTGTTTTTTCTGTTTCTTTGCTCAATAGTACCAGGATTATAATTTTAAACGCCAGACGCGCGTTTCGTCTACATAAGACTCATTAGTGACGGTCTGATCAAAATAGTTAAAAAGCCAAACATATACAAAGTTGAAGAGCATTGAGGACCCAAAATTCCAAAAAGTTGTGCCAAATACGGTTAAGGAAATCTACTCCTGGGGTAAGAAAATCATTAGTTTTTCGAAAAATTAAAGTTTTGTAAACAGAAAATTTATAAAAAAGACCATATAATTGATATGCATGTCAACACCGAAGTGCTGACTACTGGGCTGGTGATACCCTCGGGGACGAAACGTCCACCAGCAGTGACATCGACCCAGTGGTGTAAATAGTTATCAAAAGTACCAGGATTATAATTTTATACGCCAGACGCGCGTTTCGTCTACATAAGACTCATCAGTGACGCTCTGTTCAAAATAGTTAAAAAGTCAAACATATACAAAGTTGAAGAGCATTGAGGACCCAAAATTCCAGAAGATTCAAATGACAATTTGAGAAAAAATGGATTTTATTCTTTTGCAAACCAAACATTCAAGTATGATAGTCGTTATCACAAAATGTTATTATTTATACAATGACAAGATTTGAAAACATTGTTATAACAATATATAATTTTATAGAATTACATTTTAATTTGAAAACATACTAATTTCAATTGTTGTCTGAGACTTGAAATATCAAGCACATGCGTCGACAAAAAGATCTTCAAACATTTAATTCAGTATAACAAATGTATATATCGTACCATATACTGTATAACATAAACCATTATCCCATGCATCATAAAACAAAAATTGCATTATTCAATAACTTATCAAATTATCTCTTCACCATTCTTAGTTGACTTATACATTATTGCACCAGTCAAAAGGTATTCAAAATCTACACTATTGCTTCAAAGAAGTCCTTAATCAAATGGCAAAAGTCAAAAGCTGTACCGCATCAAATGATAAGATAACAGTAGTCAAATTCCTGATTTGGTATAGGCACTTTTATATAAATATAACATGATCATCCTTTAGTTTATAGCAAGTAAAGATATGAACAGTTGACATCAAAGACAGGAAACTTAAAACAATTAAGTTTTGTTAGATAAGGTAAGGAAACACTCGTTTTCGATGAATATTTTCCCCATACACGTATCCAATTTAAAGGTTTATATGTGAATAAGATAACACAGATACTAAATTCACGGTGGGTATGGTTGTCCTGCGAGAGAATGTACTGTGCTGGTGATTTGGTCCTGACGGGTGCTGGTGATCAATGAAAAAATGTAAACAAAGACGAAAATGATGATTTTTTACGTTTTCACTAATAAAAAATGGAAGAAAACAGTTGAGATTTTTCAATTTTGTGTCTTATGGGTTCATATGTAAACCATTAAGAAGTTGACACTTTAAACTGTTTCAGTAAGCGTAACACAAAAATGCTAATTTTCAGAAAATCTCGAACTGAAAAAATTAAACAAAAAGACTTATAGAGTCCGCTTTCTATACCGCAATCCATACGACAAAACTATTTTGTAAAAAAACATTGCAATTTATAAAAATTTAGCATTTTCTCAATTTACTCATGTCCTAATACTGTGCTGGTGGGTCCTGTCATTGTGCTGGTGGGTCCTGATACGGTGCTGGTGATTTTAGATTAGAAGTTAGTCATATTTGAAACAAATGTTACAAAATCAATAAAATTGGGCAGATACTTGTTGTCAATAGGATCTATTACTCCTATTTAGGTCTTGTGCATCCATTTTTTTTTATTTTTTATTTATTTTTTCAATAGTCAGGATTTAACATCACCCTTACAGCACCACCTGACTAAGGTTGTACAGGGTTTCAAATATATAACAACATAGGACTATTGTTTTATCAAGAATAAAACAATCAAAAATATATTTTTTTTTTAAAATCTCTTTTTTTCCCCTCTCTCTCTTTCACTCTCTCGCTCTCTCTCTCTCTCTCTCTCTTTCTGAGACTCTTTCTCTCTTTTTTCACAATCTCTTCATATAGAAATATCTACATTATATAATAGAAAAAAAAAGTTTACATGTGCTATGCATACATTACATGTTGGTTGCTCTGTTCCATAAATAGGTGAAAAAGATATATATTGATATAAATTTTGTTGTTTAAGATTACCATTCAGGATAAATAATAAGCATAGGGGCCCAAAGTTTTTCAAGTTCAAAAACTTTGTTGTATTTTTTTGCTGTATATAACTCTAAATTATAAAAGTTTTTCAGTCTATTTCTTAATTCAATTGCATTTGGAAGCTTTTCGTCTAGCTTACATTTATAAATGTATTTTTTGGCAAAAATTACAAGAAAATTTAAAAATAAGCTTTCTTCTACAAAACCAAGAAAAAAGTTTTTTTTTGTTAAATTCAATGTTAACATAGAAATTTTTCAGACAAGCACAAAACAAATATAAAAAATTTGATGTCACTTGACAATCATAAAATAAATGTCCAATAGTTTCATCTTCACATCTACAAAAAGAACATAACTTTGTATCTTTGATTTTAATCTTATATAAAAATGTATTTGTAGGAATAGTCCTATGTAAAAACTTATATTGGAAATTATACAAATATGTATCTCTACAACCTTTCTAAAGTATACAAAAGTATTTCTTCCAGTCTTCAATGTTAGAATGCAGCTCATCCTCCCATTTTGAAAATTTTACATCTGGAGGATGTGCACATTTTACAATAAGATTATTATATATGAATTTGATATTTTTACTCCTAGTAATTTTCTCCAAAAAATTATCCTGTGGAGTAAAATTTTCTAAGTCAGTGTCAGTGTTTTCCCTAATACACTGTTTTACCTCCATAGGGATATTTGATATCAAACTGTAATAGTGCATATAATTATTTGTCTGTACATTTTGTTTAATCTGATCAAATGTGAAAAAATCTCTCCTTTGATTATCAAAATGTGACAGAGGTTTTGCACACCAGCAACTCCCCATCTGTTATATAATGGGAAATCTTCTGTTTTCACAAAATTTAAGATATCAAGCGAGAGACACTCCTTGACATCAGTTTTAACATGTGGTTTTGATGAGTGTAAAGCTTGAAAGACATCTTTCCAAAAAGGATTGCTGAGTTGATTTCCAATCTCCAAAAGTTTGAAGTTTTGTAAAGAAAAAGATCTTGCACTTCCAAATTTTTTCAATATCAACTTAAGAATATTTTGCCAGTCCCCATTCAAATTTGCAAAATATCTTTTCACCCAACCGACTTTAAGATAAAAGTTGAAAGATTGTAAATGAATCATTTTCAAACCTCCCTCTTTTTTATCTGCAATCAGTGTATCACGTTTGATTTTTTCTGTTTTTCCATCCCATATAAAATTAAAGAATAATCTGTTGATTTCATTCAACATGGATTGACCTATATTGGGTAAAGACGTAAGCAAATGAATCAATTTCGGAAGTGCAAGAGTCTTAATAACAGTAATCTTGCCAAGTAGTGTAAGCTTCCTATGCTGCCAACTTTTCAACAATTTTGAAATATCAATGATTTTTGCTCTGAAATTCAAACTGGGCATACACTCTAGATCTAAAGAGAAATTTAATCCTAAAACCTTAAAGTTTGAACAGGACCAGCTTAGATTTTTTTCAGGACACAAAACCAAGTCAGAATATCTCTTACTTCCAATCCACACAACTTTTGTTTTAGTTGTATTTATCTTTAATCCTGAGACATTGTGAAATTTTTCAAAACAGGAAAGGGTCTCCTTTAATGAATCTTCACTTCCATCCAGTGTAAGAAACGTATCATCTGCATACTGACTAATGAGTGGCAGATTCCCATTTATATTCACCCCTTTTATTTTTGGATTCCCTTTTAGCTGTATGGCAAGTAATTCCACCCCAATAATAAACAAATAGGGAGACAACGTGTCCCCCTGGCGACAGCCTCTCTCAAGGTTGAAAAATTGGGACATATTACCATTATTAATGACACAGCTCTTAGCATCTGCATAAAGCACATCAAACCATTTACAAAAAGAAGGACCAAAATTAAAACTAATCAAAGCCTGCTTTAAAAAATCCCATTCTATAGAATCAAAGGCTTTTTCAAAATCTACTAGTAATAGCAATCCTTCTATATCATTTTTTTTCTAAATAGTGCATTAAATCATATAGAAGTCTAGTGTTCTCTCCTATGAATCTCCCTTTCATAAAGCCCTTTTGTGTGTCACTAATAATGGCGAACAGTACCTTTTTAGCTCTACAAGCAAGAACTGCAGATGCAATTTTCATATCTGTGTTCATCAAACTGATGGGTCGCCAGTTACCCATGTACCTCCTATCTTTCCCTTCCTTAGGAATACAAGTAATAATACTTTGGTATTGAAAATCTGAAAAATGGCCCAACTCATATCCAAATTGCAGAGATCTAAAGACAAATGGACCAATATCTTTCCAAAAAAATTTGAAAAAATCCACTGTAAATCCATCAGATCCAGGAGACTTGCAATTTTGCATCTGTTTTAAAGCTTCCCCACATTCCCTAAAAGATAAGTTTCCCTCACAAAGAAGTTTTTGTTCTGCACTGAGTTTTATGTCATGATTAAAAAATTGATTGTCATCACTACTGAATGACTTAGCCGTATAAAGTGTCCTATAAAACTTCTCCTGTTCAAACAATATTTTAGATTGGTCAGAAATTTGATTACCTTGGTCATCAATGAGTTCAGTCATGGTTTTATTTAAGAAGGCTTTCTTTTCTAACTTACAAAAATAGTTAGTGCATCTTTCTCCATTCTCATGCCAGTTGACACGAGAACGGAGAATGAGGCCCTCAACTAATGTCTGTCGTCGCTTCTCTAATTCACACTTTTTCTGATTAAGTGACGTCATATTAATTTCGCAAGGGTTTAGATTTACACTGTTTTCTAAAGACTGGATTTCTAACTCCAGTCCCTTGAAAACATCTTTTTCTTCCCTTGATTTTTTAATACAATAGGTGATAGTAAGACTACGAATCTTCACTTTTAGAACCTCTAAAAATAGCTGATCACTACAAGATAACTGAACATGAAGAAAATCTTCGAAATCACCCCCAGAGAAATACTCAGAAACAGTGTCTCTGATGCAGTTTATAACTAAATCTCCATATGCAGGATCTCTTAAAAGCTGAGAATTAAATTTCCAGTATCCTTTGCCCCGCTTAGCTAAGGATGCTGTAAAAGTAAATATAATGGCAGAGTGATCTGTCCTGTATCCAGGAATAATTTGTTGATTCCATCAATGTAAAAATGTCCTCAGATACAAGATAATAATCAAGACGGCTCTGTTTAATGGGAGATTTCTGACGCCATGTAAATTTTCTATTACTAGGATAACAAGTCCTCCAAGGATCTAACAGTAAAAGTGTGTCCTTAATTTCATCAATCTTTCTCCTGGAGTTAGGGTTTCTGTCATGTATTACATTATAAGTATCATCATTCTTATCCTGCACTACATTCCAGTCACCCAAGAAGATGAAACTTGTATTCGAAAATATCATAGTTTTCTGTAGGATATCACAGAAAAAATCTGGTTTATCTGTGTTATACCCATATAAACATACCAAAGTTAACCTTTGGTCGTATAGAGTCAAATCTAATATGATGTATCTTCCATGTTGGTCTATAAGAGACTCATGAACCTCGTAATCATAACCACCCCTCAACATGACACAAACTCCAGCACTTCTACTATCACCATGACTGAAGTAACACTGATGACCCCATTCATCCCCCATAAAGTTTCAATATCTTTTGTACTGTGTGTCTCTTGAAAACACACAATCGAACAATTTTTTGATTTCGCCCAGTTAAAGACATCAGATCTTTTCTTAGCACTAGAGAAAAGACCCCTAACATTCATTGACAAAATGTTTATATGATTATCCATTATGTTATATTGACTTGAGATACAATATTTTTGTCTATACACAAAAGCAAGCAAAACAATGTAATACAATGAAATAAACTTAAATAAACTACATTTGCACAATCATTTACACAATCATTCTCTCTCACATTCATACTGTTAAGATAACCCACATCCATTTGGCTGTTTAATATGTGTTTTGAAATGATCGTAACTTGTATAACATAGTTACATAAAAGGGCAACTAGTTATCAAAGGTACCAGGATTATAATTTAGTACGCCAGACGCGCGTTTCGTCTACATAAGACTCATCAGTGACGCTCATATCAAAATATTTATAAAGCCAAACAAGTCAAAAGTTGAAGAGCATTGAGGATCCAAATTTCCCAAAACATGTGCCAAATACTGCTAAGGTAATCTATGCCTGGAATAAGAAAATCCTTAGTTTTTCGAAAAATTCAAAGTTTTGGAAACAGAAAATTTATAAAAATGACCACATTATTGATATTCATGTCAACACCGAAGTGTTGACTACTGGGCTGGTGATACCCTCGGAGACGAAATGTCCACCAGCAGTGGCATCGACCCAGTGGTGTAAATAGTTATCAGAGGTACCAGGACTATAATTTAGTACGCCAGACGCGCGTTTCGTCTATATAAGACTCATCAGTGACGCTCATATCAAAATATTTATAAAGCCAAACAAGTAAAAAGTACATCTTTCGTCCAATATCAGAGAACAGTATATAGTATCTAAAATAAGAATAGTTTTATTAAGATATTAAATGCCCCTTACATTGATGCCTCAACAATGATCAAAGCCCATGCCGCATAGACATGTTTGTCAGCGCTCCACATACCCCTCCCCACTTCCACCCAACCAACCCTCCTAATTTCCTTCTGCATTGTTACAGTGGTGTACCAACAAAACAATTTATCAAATTAAATAATTACACAAAGACACACATTATTGAACAACGAATGCTCCTAGGTACTGAAAGCTACTTCAAAGCCGCATTTTCAACTAATAGATAAACCATGTTCTCATATAAAAAAATCTCAATCGTATCGATTAAAAATCTCAAAACTTAAGATCACATTTAAATGTTTGAAGAAGCAGAACTTTAAAAGTGTGCAGTGAATCTTGTGCTCACAACAGTTATTGTCATAATTATGTTTACATGAAACTTACAAAGGAATTAAGAAGGTACCAAGAAATGTTTTACAGTTCAATTTAATTATCATGAATGGAAGGTGAATGGAAGCTGTGAGGGTCAAAATATTAAATTGCTTATCAATGTTGCTGGACCCAGTTTCGTTGTCTGATCTGAATGTTCTGAAATGTGCAAGGTAGAAAGTACGGGGCGCCGAATGGGACTCTTGTGGTTTTGTACAAAATTCAATTCTGTCATAGCAAAATCATTTTTGTCTTACAAAACTATGTGCTACAGACTTGTTTTGTGAGAACTTCAATTTTGTGATGACAAAATTCATTTGTGTAGACAAAATTCATTTATGTAGACAAAATTCCTATTTGTCATGACAAAAGTCAATTTTGTCTAAAAGGTATGCAAATATAAACATATTTGCATACAAAATTGACTTTGGTTACCTGATATGGAAATTAAATCACAAAAGTCAATTGTGTGAGGTAAGATTCAATTTTGTGAGACAAAATTAACTTTTGTGAGACAAAATTAACTTTTGTGAGACAAAATTAACTGTTGTGAGACAAAATTGACTCTTGTGAGACAAAATTTAATTTTGTCAATTTTGTTGAGACAAAAGTCAATTTCGTTAATTTTGAAGAGACAAAAGTCAATTTTGTCAATTTTGTTGAGGCAAAAATCAATTTTGTTGAGACAAAAGTCAATTTTGTTAATTTTGTTGAGACAAAAGTCAATTTTGTCAATTTTGTTGAGACAAAAGTCAATTTTGTCAATTTTGTTGAGACAAAATTCAATTTTGTGACGACAAAATTCATTTTTGTTGAGACAAAATTCAATTTTGTGACAACAAAATTCATTTTTGTGACGACGAAATTCAATTTTGTAACAACAAAATTTACTTTAATGAGACAAAATTGACTTTCGTGAGACAAAAATCAATTTTGTCAATTTTGTTGAGACAAAATTCAATTTTGTCAATTTTGTTGAGACAAGAGTCAATTTTGTCTCACATTGGTCAATTTTGTCTCACAAAAGTCAATTTTGTCAATTTTGTTGAGACAAAAGTCAATTTTGTCAATTTTGTGTAACAAAAGTCGATTTTGTATGCAAATTAGTTCACAGAAACCAAACTAAACTAATTTGAATACAAAATTGACTTTTGTCGCCCAATTTTCAAATAAGGTAACAAAAGTCAAGTCTGTGTAACAAAAATGAATTTTGTCATGACAAAAGTGACTTTTGTCCGCTGATAGATAATTTTGTATGACAAAATTTTAAATTTGTAGTATGATACAATTTTGTTAAACTGAACTCATTTTTGTTGAACAAAAGTCACTTTTGTCCGTACAAAATTGAATTTTGAGTACAAAACCACGAGAGTCCCATTAGTTATATTGCTTGATGAACATTTTAACAGTGGTCATGTTTGTTGATGAATATTGTTTTTCCTAGATTCACTCTTGAAAAATCATTTGGTAACATTTTGTCAAGTAATTTCAGAAAAGATGTTTTTGTAATTGCGGACGCCAAGACAATACACGAACCTCAAATGACCCCTCGACACAGGTGAGCTTATATATGATCTTATAGCGATTCAGGTTGATAACCATCTGAAATTAAGCTAGTTTTCGTGTGTGTGTAGATTTGTATTGTTTT
Source organism: Mytilus trossulus (assembly GCF_036588685.1). Lineage (NCBI taxonomy): Eukaryota > Metazoa > Mollusca > Bivalvia > Mytilida > Mytilidae > Mytilus > Mytilus trossulus. The sequence continues at coordinate 66,351,166 of NC_086377.1, forward strand.
AAACTGTTATGACCCTTTAAAGTTTAATGTAGGTGTTTAATCTAAGAATTTCTTTTTTAAACTCAATTGGTAGTTTGAAGCTATTGATTGATTGATTGTAAGTTGCTTAACGTCCAGTGGCAAATATTTCATGCATATTCAGGACGAGAACAAGTTCACAATAAATACAATAGGTAGGTCTTGTCATAAAAGAGGCCAATAGTCGTGGAATTTTGGACTGCCACTGGAAAATGAGGATGTATTGGATAGGAACAGAAATTTTGCCTTGCAGCAGGCCACCTACGGACCCCTCAAAGAGTTGCTGCAAGGGTTATTAACATGCAAAGAGCGTGGCACTCTCTTTACACGAGACTTTTCGTCTAAAAACAGTAATGAACTATAAAAAATAATGCTTTGCAAGAAGTTTCCCCTTGATATATGTACAAAATTATGTCTCTATTATTCATTGTCTGTGCTGTTTTGATTCTTTATCAAACATATTTATTTATTTTGGAATTTTGAAATGAAAAAGCTAAGAAATCTTAGTTTTGTTAGTGGTCTCTAGGTTATCTCGTCTTCATTCTCTGACATATTCTAGTCTACCCTTTCATAAAATAGTGATTTGTTTTAGTGTTCTATCAAACTTTCGAAAAAAAAAAACCCTGATAACCGTTCAGACAAAAAAGTTATGTTGTAAAAATCTTACAGATACAGCAAGTGATTCTTAATGGCTATAAGATACATTTTTCTTTTAAAATACAACTTTTTAATCTTACGGGAAACTAAGCTTAAAACTTTTACTGCACCCTCGCTCTTACTTATCCCCACCCGCCCCCCCCCCCTCCACCCCCACCACCCCCAAAAAAACAAACAAAAAACAAACAAACCCGCAATACTATTGTCATTCTTATAGTCAGCACTCAATCGTTCACCAAAAAATGTGTTTTAAGCTGCTAAAGATTCAAACGCTCAGAAAGTCCTTTGTTCTATATTTTTTCTCTACATTTTTATGCAAAACGGTAACCTTTAACATTTTTATTTAATTGGTTATTGTTAAAGGTATTACGATGACGTATGGTTATTAACACATTCTTCCTTTGGTTTTTTAAGGAAACTTCTCCATTGACAACAAACATACCACATCATCTACTTTATATAAGTATTGTATAAATTACAACGTATTTTGGTGATCTTGCAAAATAATCGTAATCCCGAAAATCGTCAACATATTTTCTTATCTTAAAAGGGGACAAGAAGGGTTCCATTAACAGGCCAATAAATAAGATTACAGTTAATTAAAAAAAAAAATAAAAAATAGGGATATTTTTTCTTGCATAATAACAGTAAACGGATTCAATACAATGTCAATTTCAAGAAAGCAGGCAACAGTTAGTTAGTCAAAAACAGTACAGCATCAATGATCTTGAATATATACCACTTTTAACTAAAATATAAAGGCACAGAACCAGGACATCGGAGCACAGAACCAGGACATCGGAGCACAGAACCAGGACCGTTTTTCTTATCACCAGCACCGCGTCATGACAATTCCGTTAAACGAAATTGCACGACTTTTGCAATATAATATTGTTGTAGTATACTTTGCATGGAACTTATGACGCATCAGAGAAAAATTAAGCAACAAAACAGTCGTTTTATTGCCGTTCTGATACAATGTAAACAAACCCACCAGCACATAATCAGGACCCACCAGCACCCGTCAGGACCGAATCACCAGCACAGTACTTTCTCTCGCAGGACAACCATACCCACCGTGAAATTAGTCAGTGCCAAATGAAATTCGTCTGATGTTTTTAGATTGTAAAGTGGTGTATCATTCCTATAGATTTTATCAACCAGTTTAGCATTTACCAACCCATGATAATGCCATGCAAGAAATCAATATTCTGGAACATTTGTAAGGTTTTTTATGTTTCCGCACTCGTTAACGTTTTAACATGACGTGTCTTGGTGTCCTTAGGTTGCTTTTGTATACAAAAGATGTTTTTTTGGTCAATTTCATTTTACCCCAAATTAATTTACAAAAAAACGCCTTCAACAGTTAAAAAATAACATATTATCTTATCTTTTCCGTTTGAAAATTTCATCAACATAATTATAGCCTTTTATTCACAGGTTAGTTAACCTATTCATTTCCATAAAGAGAATGTTACTTAAGATTTCAAAAGAAATGAATATAACAGTCTTATTCGGAAAAAATGTCGGTTATAGTTTAATGGAAAGGCACAAAAAAAAACACAAATATTTTAGAGTTTTTTTCAACGATACATTGTAGTATATACCTTAGTCAAATTGTCTAGAATCTCAACTTTAACCAAATAAGTGAAGTTTTGACAGGATCACGGACAAATTAGAATTTGTTTATAGGTTGAACAAACCATGGTCGTTTATTACTCTGAAATTCAAATTTACAAGCAATATAGTTCAATTTAGTTGTCATTGATCAAAGTTGTCTTATTTGTTTTGATCAAATCAAAAACAAAATATACAGAATGTACAATGAAAATGTATACTAGGTTCATGAGACGTAATACCATCAGTAGACAATAAAATGTAATGATATAACAACTTGTGTACTGTGGATTCATTATTATTCTTTGGATACCAATTTTGTAAAATTCGTGGTCACCCAATTCCCACGAATTCAAATGTCCCACATATAAAAAGTAAAAACACAAAAATACTGAACTCCGAGGAAAATTCAAAAAGGAAAATCCAAAATCAAAAGTCCAAACACATCAAACAAATGGATAACAAATCTTCAATCGGAATGTAGACAAATTTTGACAAAACCACGAAATTAAATATCTACGAAAATGCAAGATAGTTTTCCTCAATCTACGAAAAATGCTACCCACTGAAATAAATCCAAAGTAATATGTTATCAGCCTGTTGCGGTAACAATACTATTTCTTCTTTTTTATAAATTCAATTCATATAATTATCTACTTTGTTTCAGTCAAATACATGCTATTGTCGAAAACACATACCAACCTGGATCGATACAAAATCAAAATGTACATGTACAGACCATTTCCAATGTATTCCAATTGAAATCTCGACATTTTGAGGAGGTTTATTCAACTCTAATCAGCGGCTTACAGTTTCAAAAATAGGTAATTATACAAGATAACGTATATTGAATTAAATTCAAATTTAAATGGTCAAAAACCATCATCCCTACTCTTTATTAAACTAAGGTAGTGATACAATCGGAATATGGAGCGCAGACACACAATACTGCAAAAAAATGTATCTGATACCAACACCGGTTTTTTGCTAGATTCGTGTTGTTCGTTCCTTGTTTTTCGTTATTTTTTAATTTAACTTTTCTTTTAAAATTTTATTTCGTCTAAAAAGAGTTGACCGAACCACATATCTGCGCTATATATCAAAATTGTGAGCACGATCAACACTTTACTGATTTATGACATTCGAACAACGCTATACTACTGTTGCCTTTATTGATTACTCTTTAAAGCTATCAAAAGACACAGTTCATGCTAATGATTATATGTTCATGCCTCAATCATGAAGTTTGGATATAAACTCATCATCGATACCAGGACTAAATGTTGGTATATACGCCAGACGCGCGGTGGAGTAAGAATCGATATTTTGTTTGTTTTTGATTGTTTTATTTTAACACTGTCACAATAGCAAACATAGCTGATTTATTTTAAACGGTAATGAATATTGAGAACATTTATTATCGCATATGCTAAAAAAGGCCCCGACATATGGTATTGGGATACATGGCGAATGTTATCAGCCAATAAAAGCAGAGGATTCTGCAGGAAAATACATGTAATGTAAGTATTGTAAGTTTTATATAATATTTATTTGTAAATAAATCACATGAATCAGGCCGTTAATTTTCTCGTTTGAGAAACACAAAATTACCTCCGCTACAGTCCACAAAAAAACGCCATTAAAGTCCACAACAACAAGTGCCGCTAAAGTCCAAAAAAAAGGTCCAAACAAAATTTTTTTAATTGAAATATCAATTCGCTCTTTTTTTTACTGCCAATAGTATAGATCTAATAAAATGCATGGTCTTTGTTCTTGAGAAGAATTTCTTATCAGAATAATTACATTAGATGTATGTTTCATTATAATACGTTATTCTGATTGGCTAATTGCACATCACATGTTATTCCGTAAGCAGTTGCATGAGACAATAACATTTCATCCATGATGACACGAGGTCCCACAATAAAGTGCACAGGTGAATTTAAAAATTTAACTTCATGAAAATCGTGTTTTTATAATCCTAGCTAAAAAGTGTAATTATAAGTATTGAATGCTTCTTTTTGTTACTTATATAGGGTTGTAAAAGCGTTGACCGTGCGTACATTTTAACGCTTCCGCGCTTCATACAAAATGTACTTCGGTCAACGCTTTTACATCCCAATAAATTTACAAAAAGAAGCATTCAATTCTTAATTGAATTTTATGTTTGATACATGAAAAGATAACAGTTTCCGACTCTGATCCCCACAAATCTGATCTTTGTATTGCGATTTCCTATCAATCAAACAGACAGCATTTCGTAAAAGTTATCTAGCTATTATTTAGTAAACATTTGTACATCTACAAAAAAACTCCAATATATCGCTCTTTTTATTTATATGATGGACACATTTACATATCTTGGAGACTATAGTTGGGGTCCTACTAAAAAGAACCCGGGAGAACCCGGTTGAAGCAAAGGCACCCGTGGAAAAGAATAAGCGCCCGGGGGAAATATAGAGATATTGTATTGGCATGATACAACTTTGTGTGGATGAAATAAGTTATGCACTTTTATTCTTTTTTAATTTTAGACAAGTATTTTACTTATCAGATAACAGACATTTGTTTGTACTAAAGCACAAAAACAAGTATGAATGTTTCAATTTTAACAACAGTATATGAAGACTATTTCGAAAGACAGATATAATGGATCACAGTTTATGCAGAGGATTTTCTAAAATGTAAGACATCAAAAGACATGTTTTTTTCAAAAACGATATCAAAATGAAAAATGCAAAAAACAACACAGATAGATATCAATTTAATCCGCTAAATTCTAGATACTATTTTATGATCATGAACTAGCTTCTGTCCAAATTTGGTACACATCCAGGGTAGTTTAAGAAAAACAATAAAATTTTAAACACTTTAACCACAGAGTGAATGTAATGTTTCCTGGCAGAAAAACTTCATTTATAAGTAAAATATGGGAAAAATGGATTTTTTTTTTACAAAACTTACTTCTGGATATCAACTTAATATTATCATAAACAAGTTTCTGTCCAATCGTCCAAGTTTGGTACACATCAAAGTTTTCTCGTTTGAATCGTTTTACATTTTCATTTCGGTGCCATTTATAGCTGACTATATGGTGACATTAAAAAAATTCTTTAAAATATATGAAACATAAAAAGATTTAGTACGTGAACTCATCAAAATGCATGAATGTGTGGAATTCTTTTTCATTATGTTGATTAAAAAAAACCCAGTATGGTTCAAAGTCTATTTTTGAGATTTACAGACCATTGTGGCTGCCGTGGAGCCTATCAGACACTGCATGGATTTCTTTTTTATGTTTCATATATTTGTAAAGAAAATTTCAATGTCACCGTATAGTAAGCTATAAATGGCGCCGAAATGAAAATGAGAAAACTTTGATTTGTACCAAACTTGGACATAACCTTGTTTATGATAATATTATTATTTAAGTTGGAACCAAAAGTAAATTAAAAAAAAATCCATTTTCCCCGTATTTTACTTATAAATGGAGTTAGTTTTTCTGCCAGGAAACTTTACATTCACTCTGTGGTTAACGTGTTCAAAATTTTGTGATCCATTATTATCTGTTTTTTTAAATAGTATTCACATATTGTTGTTAAAATTGAAACATTCATACTTGGTTTTGTGCTTGAGTACATAAAAAATGTCTGCTATCTGATTTAGTAAAATACTTGTCTTAAATTAAAAAAATGTGCATAACTTATTTCATCGACACAAAGTTGTCTCATGCCAATTTAATATCTATATATTTTCCCCGGGTGTTTTTGTTTCTTTCCCGACGCTTTTTCTTCACAAGGGCGCTCATGGTCGCTGTTTAATACAACCCCAAATATAGGCTCCACGATTAGTCAGTGTCTCCAGCATAAAAAAAAAAGTGCGATATATTGGAATTTCTTGTGGATGTACAAATGTTTACTAAAGAATACGGAAAGTGCACCACAACTAGATAACTTTTACGAAATGTTGTCTGTTTAACTGATAGGAAATCGCAATACAAAGATCAGATTTGTGGGGATCAAAATGAGAAACTGTAATATTTTCATTTATCAAAAATATAATTTAAGCTGATAAGACATACTTTACAAGATCAAAAGTCCATGCTTTTACTTAGATCTATACTATCGGCAGTATAAAAAGAAGCTAATTGGTTTTTTATAATAAAAAAAATGTTTGGACTTTAACGCTGCTTTTTTGTGGACTTTAACGATGCTTTTTTGGTGGTCTCTTACGGTGCTTTTTTGTGGACTTTAGCGGATCTCTCTTGTTGTGGACTTTAACGGCGTTTTCTTGTGGACTTTAGCGGAGGTCATTTTGTGGACTTTAGCGGAAAGTTTGTGGACTTTAGCGGCAATTTCTTGTGGACTTTAGTGATGTTATGAACTTTAGAGGAATTGTGGTCTTTAACGGTGCCACATCGGTCAACTATCTTTGCAATGATTGCAGGGTTTAAAATTTCCCCAGGCACATAAGTATCAATAATTGATTATCAGTACTAACTTGTGCATGTGTATCCTGGTTCCCGGGACTACGTTCCAGGTATTAGCTATTAGCATACTCTTTCACGAGATATAAACAATTATTTTTTCATGAATATTCTTCATCATTTTAATATGTTACCTATTCTATAACAAAATTCAAATTCCAAAATTATAGCTTGCAAACTACAGCAGGTATAGAATTTGTTACACGCCATTATTCCGACAGCCCATTACTCCGACAGCCCATTGGCCCGACAACCCATTAGTTCGACAACCCAATAGTCCGACAACCTATTGCTCCGACAGCCCAATACTCCGACAACCCACAGGTCCGACACTTATCAAGCCAAGTATTAGGATATCAGGGTAAAAAAAACTTGTCTGTCTGTATTATTACGTTTAGATATGTAAAAAAACACTCAATTCGAAATCTGTATATAGAATAGAACAGAAAATATTATTTCACTTTCCAAATTAAAGTGTATATATTAAACAGTACAACCAGTGATGGTGCGTGCTACTGATGATGCTCCCGCACAAATACTTCGTTGTTGAGTTGTGAATCTGAAAAAGCCTCACATCGTATAGGTGACTTCTATAAACCTTGATCATTGATTGACGTCCTTAATTCATCCAATGACCGGGACAGATTATGTGAAAGTTTGTCTGTAACGACACTGCTCACTACTTACTTATTATAGAATTTAAACTGTAGGGTCACCAATGGTTCTTAATGCTTTTAATAATGAAATAATACGAAAAATTAATCAGGAATAACCTTTATGTTTTGATTTATATTATTGATATAAATCATATTACATCGTGTTATTCATGATTAATTTTTCGAATTACTCGAATTACTTTATTTAGGTATTGAGAACCTTTGGTAACCCCACAGTTTAAGTGTCTTTAACAAGTACAAAGTGAGAAGTGGTCGTTAGAGACAAAAGTTCACATAATCTGTCCCAGTCAATGGGATAATTTAGGACGTCAATCAATGGCCACAGCCACACTGTTTTGAATATGATTCTATTTCTTTATGTAGTTAATATTGATGAAACCTCACTCTCCTGATACGAGAAAGGGGGTAACCGACGATCTAGTGAAAGAAGGTAGATCAAAACACACACACAAAAAAACACAGCGAACTAGAACAGCACAGGTTGAGAGTGGACACACAAACGATGAAATGTAAATAAAAAGAAAAATACTCAGACACGTAAAACGATAGAGGGAACAGGGTAAGGACTGAGCAGTTGCAATAAGTATGTGTATCAACTCCAATGTACTAAGACTCATATCCCGCACGAAAAGAATAATTGGGATCAAAACGGACAACCACAAATATTATAAAGAACGGAGTTGGTCTTTTTTAGAGAAAATTTACCCATACACGTAAGAAAAATGTATTGTCGGAATAATGGGCTGTAGGAGTAATGGGTTGTCGGAATAGTGGGCTGTCGGAATAATGGTTGTCGGACTAATGGGATGTCACCAAATTGGTTCTAGAATTTGATAGGAAATTATCGGGTCAATTCAGGTAAAATATCTTTATTGGCAGTGGCTATTTTGCCGGTGTCCTATAGCCATTCTTCCCCCATGCCAATTTTTCCGGGGGGGGGGGAAACTGGATCGATCCAATATTTCCCCGCGGAAAAATTGGCATGATCCAACTTTTCCCCCTCAACGTTATAGGGGGAAAACGAGGATCAGGCCAATTTTTCCCCTTTGCGGCATGATAAGCTATTTATAAACTTATAACGTCGGCGACGTCAGTTAGAAATTTTTATCCTGAAAAAAGAATATTATCTTTTTTGATTAGTTTAGCGGTACCAAAGCTTCATCGTATTAATATAAATTGATATGTATTTATATACACCATGTAAACATACACACGAAGCACATTCTGATGCAGTGATCACATCCATTCTCAATCGTGAACCCTTGGTATCATTGACCTACTGAATACAACCACTTCTGGTCAGTTTGAAGATTTTGACTTTACATGATAAATCATTTTTGTACCACAAGGTAAAAGTACCCATCAAAGGCATGGATAGAGAAAAATACTCATCTCCTTTAAGCTTTCATTCAGGAGAAGAAGTCCGATAAGTGTGAAACTTCATCAAACCTAGGGGAGATATGAACCCCCTCTCCAACCAGCATGGGAGACGTGCAGTGGAAACTTGGATCGGAAGTACAGGAACTACCTCTATTATTGTGACTCGTTGTACAAGATCTACAAAAATATTCCACCTGCCCTAAAGGTGTATATGTTCCGGACCATATGAGTATCTGGACCATACGCGTATGGTCATGACCATATGGGTATATACTCATATGGTCCGACCATACGCGTATGGTCGGACCGTACGCGTATGGTCGGGGTAATCAACACATATACTTTAAACTCTTCATTAGTTGTGACCCTTCTGATGTTACGTCATTAAAATGTCATTTTATGTTTATTAAAAAAAAAATATTTAAAAAAAACAGTTTCGCACAGTTAATATTTCTTACTATTTGTAAGTACAATTATAAAAAGATGCCAAAATTAAATGAACATATTGTACATGGATTTTTATTGTTTAAAGTAGGTGACATCACCGACAAGGATCATGATATTTTTTAAAGATCATGATACTTTTTAAGACATTTTAAAAGTTAAATAATAAAAGTGTATGTTTCTTTATTTTTTCTATTCTTTTTTTCTATACTTCTACTTAATCTTAATTATAAGACGGTAAAATAGCATGTAAGAGCCATGAAATAGCCACTGTCTTTATCTAATTTGATCTGTGAAATTCATTTTACGATATTGGAGATCTAGAGTTTCTCAAAAACACCGTAGACACATCGGAATTATCCGAGTCGATATCAATGCACGCAGCCAAAACAAGCAATCTCAGAAAAACTACATGTATGGTACCGTGTGAATTTCATTTTAAGTATACAAAAGCATACACGAATACAATTAGCGATGAAAACTAAGATCAACTGACTGTGGCATCAATATTTAATGTTTATGTAGCTTTTGACATGTAAAATTAATACATTTTTTTGTAAACACATTTGTTTTTAAGATAAAGTTTATTGTATTATTTCTATTGTATATTTGAAAAAATACCTATATGGTCCAAATACTCATATGGTCCGGCCCGTTAATAACCAAACGAGTATAATACTCATATGGTCCGACCATACGCGTACGGTCGGACCATACGCGTATGGTCGGACCATATGAGTATACGCATATGGTCATGACCATACGCGTATGGTCCAAATACTCATATGGTCCGGAACATATATATAGGGTCGACCACTATCTAGCACTTATGATACAAATATCCACCGGAGTTACACGGACCTGGTAGTAAGTAATAAAAGGCCACCGTACGGCCTCCAAAAGAAAAAAAACATATATAGCCAGTCGGCTATAAAATGCTCCTACCATACAAATAAGGGAACAAAACAAACAAAACTAACAGGCTTATTGATTACAAAATAATTTACAAAAAAAACAAACTCAAACGACATGAACCAACAACAACCACTGTAACCGGTACTACATGTTCCTGGCATTCGAATGGGCATAAACAATGTGATGGCCATAAACTCAACCCTCCCCAATGAACCCAACCTAGGACAGCACACCGCAAGAAAAAAAATATCAGTGGAAATTGGCTTCACTAAAAATGTTGATACGTTGAACAATAATCACTTACATAAAAACAATAGAAACAAAACACCGAAATAAAAGTACTCGCAGTTACTGAAACTTATTTCAAAGCTAGTGAAAATATAGACGGACTAGTGAGCATAGAAAGACTGGTGAACATGTGAACAGACGGATGAATATGTAGACAGACTGGTAAACATTTGAACAGACGGTTGAATATGTAGAAAGACTGGTAAACATGTGAACAGACGGGTGAATATGTAGACAGACTTGTCGACATACAGACAGACATGCAGTTGAGAATGTATAAAGACTAGGGGACACAAAGAAAGACAGATTAGTTGAAACATAGATAGACTGATAAACCTGCAGACAGACTTTTGTTTATGTAAAAGAACTAAAAATTTGTATCTATAAACCTATTTCTAACACTGTTCGTGTTAATTTTCAGACGTGTATATATCTACAGTGATATCTATAATATAGGGGGAAAGATTGGCATGGGGGAAAAGTGACTATATGTATACGTATTGTCAATTTTCCGCGGGGGAAGAAAGGCAATGATCCAAACTTTCCACGGGGGAAATATTGGCTCATGCCAGTCTTTCCCCCGGGGGAAAAACTGGCATGGGGGAAGAATGGCTATATAACACCGGCTCTAATTAAAATATTTTGATTCAAGCCGGCAAAATGGCCTATTTCTCTAAAAATGGCTGTTTTACCAGCAATATAGTTAATTTGTTATTTTGTAGGTTCTTTGTAAAGAGTGAAATTTAATATTGACTTTTGGAAAGTACTATGAAAGTGTGCAATGTCAAAATTAAAGAATTAAATAATTACTGATATACCAGTAGTTAAATATGAATACAGCAAACAATATTTAAGACACATAATCGTTTCAAAGCATTTATCAGTAAAACTTTTAAGTATATATAAATAATTATAACGAACTTATAATCATAAACAAATATAAGTATTGAGCATCCCTTTGTTCGAATGAAGTCATATCTAAACAATCATGTAGTTGAAATTATTTCTTAAATTAGTCCGTGACACTGACTATATAAATGCCGATGCGCCAATGCTCATATGAGGGAGGATAGTAAGAACCTTTATCGGGACTCCGGGATGGGGTGTTTTTAAGCTCGGGATTTCGGGATTGACCCTTTCATGATCCGGGAATTCTTTTTTTTCGGATTTCAGGATGTCGGGATGTACTTTATTTAAATTCGGGACCTCGGTTTTTCGTGTTTTTAAACCCAGCTTGGATTTCGGGATCAGGACCTCTCCTACCCCTTCCCCACATATACATGAGGGGGTCTTGATCCCGAAATCAATGGCTTGAAAACATGAAATATCGAGGTCCCGAATGTAAAGAAATTTAAATCCCGACATCCCGGAATTCAAAATACAATTCCAGGATCCCGAAAGGACCAATCCCTAAACCCCGAGCTTAAAAAAATCCGATCCCGGAGTCCCGATAAATGTCTGACCCCTCACTTATACATGCATGTATAAGAATAAAATCTCAGATTTCATAATTGTGTTAAAAAAAAAGTTAAAAATCTCATTGCAATTTGACAAAACATTACATGTATACAATAGAAGAAAGTCAATCTCATATCTTCAAAAAAAAAAAAAAAATAAACTTGCTTTTGAAATACTAGTCTCAGTTATTTGTAAATAGTTTTTTAGTTGGGCTTCTGCTTACCTCATGCTAACAAAATAAACATATAAATTATTTTCTTTTATTTTCCCGTGAGCAGACGAAACACATTCACTATATATTATATTGCTGTTGCCGATGAAATAGCCATTTCTAGAGATATTTTAATAGGCAGAGCCGCGGCAACAGTAACTGACAATATTTTTCATAATTTCTTTTTAAATTATTACTTATATAGAACTTTTTGTTAATGATTAAAAAATCCAATGAAAAATAAAACAGTTATTGAAGTATAATTTCAGCTCCGTTCAGGTCTCTTCATTTCACTGTTTAGATCCAAGTTTTGCAATAGAATAAACTAATTTATTTTCATAAAATTTTATTTTTTATTTTCATTTGTTCCTAACTATCTTTTTAATTATGATTTTATAATTACACTCTCGATAGATTAATCTCAGAATTCAATATATGAGGAGCGTCTGCTGGGACGCTTAAATTAAAAAATTCCCCAATAGACGACGTTTGGTTAAGAAATACCTCCGATTTTGAAGAACGTTGTAAACAAGTTCAAGGTAACGTTAATCTCGTCCCGGTCGTTATATTGGTATATGTGTAACATACTTAATATTGCGACCGGGAACCAGTCTAGTGCATGTGTAATACATGTAAAATCATGCAGGCGTATAAAATTAACTAAAAAATTGTTTTGTATAAAAAAGTAAGATGCTGTAATTGAGTTAATATCGGTGCTTTGAAATTGAAGATTTGAAAGAGTCTACTGAAGTGCAGTTTACAATGTTATTCGATAGTTTGTCCAGTCGGTAATAGTTCTTGGAAAATATGATTCTTTTTTTGTACTGTGTTTTGCAAAATGGAATTTGGAAGATGTTCGAATTAAAATGTCTTCTTTGTGGAATTAATTTATCATTTTTAGTAGTATGTAGTTATGTACTAAGTAGATTTTATTATGAAAAAGACGTATACATGTATGCCGGGATTTGTTATTCTGATCATGACCTCATGTTCATGGATAGATTTAATTTTATGTGAAACACGCAATTATCAGGTGTTTTTCTATGCTGTGAATGATTTTATACTATTGTTTCAGAAAAGGTAGAAGGTTTTGTCCATTAAAACGTATAATCTCGCTTGAAATGTTTGCATCTGTCCTAAGGCAGCAATCATTTGATTTGATGTCGCCAAAAAAATAGATTAAAGTTTGTCCAGAAAAATATCCATACCCTCCCCCCCCCCCCCCCCCCCCCCCCCGAAAATGAAATGATTGCTGCTTTAGTCAGAAATCTGAAGTTCAGTAGTTGTCGTTTGTTTATATTTTTTATACGTGTTTCTCGTTTCTCGTTTTTTGTATAATTTTGCAATAAAGATTATTATATAGATTAGACCGTTGTTTTCCCATTTGAATGGTTTTACACTAGAATTTTGTTGGGCCCTTTATAGCTTATTGTTCGGTGTGAGCAAGGCTCCGTGCTGAAGTAGTTATCAAAGGTACCAGGATCATAATTTAGTACGCCAGTCGAGCTTTTCGTCTACATAAGACTCATCAGTCATCAGTAACGCTCTTATCAAAATATTTATTAAGCCTTCTTTAAACAAGTACGAAGTTGACGAGCATTGAGTATCCAAAATTCCAAAAAGTTGTGCCAAATTTGGCTACGGTGATTGAAGACCGTACCTTAACCTATAAGGATGTACTTTTACAAATTGTTATTTGGATGGAGAGTTGACTTGTCTCATTGGCACTCATACCACATCTTCCTATATCTAGTTAAACTATTTATATTAAATAATTACAACAAAAACCCTTCAGTGTGTAGGTAATTTTTTTAAGTTAATATCTTTGGTTTTCTGGCTTGCTAGCTGAACTGTGAATTCATTAACTAATATATCTGTCTGTAGGACTACACTTCGCAAAAAGGAGGGTCCTACTAGTATACATTTCCTTATAAGGATTTCACGTATTAGCTATATCAAGTAAGCTAACCAAAAATATTACCTTACCCTACATACTAAATCCGTTTTTCTGTATGTGTTAATAAAGCAGCCAGGCGAGTCATTTCAGTGTGTGTACTCTTTGTGAATACACATGAAAACAACGTGTTATAAATTGCATGCGCACGAAACGCTTTTCTAGATTTACTTTTATCTGAAACGCTCAAAACCGAATATTTGAAACCATATAAGAACCAGCTAGAACAGTTGAAGATACATGACAAAATATGACCTTAAAACATAGACAAATCTATCAAAGGTCAACACTGCTCGAAGCAGTTGCAACAATATGCATCAATAGAAATGACAAGAACTTTTTTGAAATATTACAGCCGATTTCATTACATGGTAGCTTAAGGTAATATCTTAGGTTAGCTTGCTTGCTAGCTGAACCTTGAAGTCATTGTTAGGTAAGGTAAACTATCCTCCTTTAAGAGTAGACTAGTCCGACAGGTAACCAATCTATCTGTGTGTAGGACTAGGCTACTTCGAAAGGAGGGTAGTTTACCTTACCTACCAATGACTTCATGGTTCAGCTAGCAAGCAAGCTAACCTAAGATATTACCTTTAGCTACATACTCATTGGAATCGACTGTACTAAGTCTAATATATATTTATTAAATAAGATATCCTGTGAAAAAGCTCCAATGTCCGTGCATCGTTCCTGATCCGAAGGTAGGATGATGGCGAACTTTAACTATATCTCCAGCCTTTAGATATACTACTGCAATCATTGAACCAGCATCTGCCTTTGCATTACTTGTCTTTGCATATCCCAATTGTATCTCAATATCGTTCTTCATCATCTGAACACGCAGGAAAGTAGATCTTTGCTTCAAGAATGTACACGAAAAGAAATAAAGTCCAGCGTAAGGCGCTTTGAATAGTCCTGTGTGTGGGTTATAAGCATTGCCAATGTTAGTTATATCCTTGTCAAAAATAACAGTCTGTGCTCCATGAAGCGTAACACTTTTTGCCAAACGTGCATGAAACGCAACTTGTGTTTCGTGGATTAGTCCATTTTTATCTGAAAATTAAACAAAAACTCATATTTTAATGCAGAATGTCTATACCAGACAGTTGTCAAATGTCAAATCGATATATAACGGGACGACTATTTGAAATGATATTATAGGGAGGGATTGTTTTCATATAGTATAAAAAAGAAGATGTGGTATGATTGCCAATGAGGCATCTATCCACAGACCAAAATGACACAGACATTAACAACAATGAGCAAAGCCAATACCACACAGTTAGCTATAAAAGGCCCCGATAAGACAATGTAAAACAATTCAAACGAAAAAACTACCGGCCTTATTCATATAAAAAATGAACGAAAAACAAATATGTAACACATAAACAAACGACAACCACTGAATTTACAGGCTGCTTACTTGGGACAGGCACATACATAAATAATGTGGCGGGGTTAAACATGTTAGCAGATCCCAACCCTCCCCTAACTTGGAACAGTGGTATAACAGTACAACATAAAAACAAACTATAAAAATCAGTTTAAAAAGGCTTAACTCATCAGATCGACAAAAATACAAGTGGACGTGGCCGAGTATTTATACATCCCGACACAAAAAAACACAATGAACAGATGTGAGAGTACTCGCAGTTATCTGACACCTAGTTCAAAGCCACTAACAACTAATAAATTAAGATTTGTTCTTTTGTTTTGTTTTATAACCCTATTATTTTTTCAAATCCTCATGCCCTTCCCCAACGAACCAAACCATCGTCCCCTAAAGTGAATATACTCATTTACACATGCTCACAATCTATGTATAATTGTTCAATATTATATTTGTGGCATAATATTGTGGCAACAAGTTAGTTGTTTTCTGTTTAGCATTAAATTTATATTAAGATCCATTATGTTACATCTTGTGATCAATTTTATTTGGCAATCGCCAATGGCAGTCAGCATGGTTAAATAACATCTGTTGTTCGACCTGTTAGTCAATGGCGTTCTGTTTAAATACACTTTTTTTTCACTTTTTTGATCTTTTGGAACATGTTGTTTGTGCTGTATTTAGATCCTCGCAACGAACTTTGTTTTACGTGCACACGTATAAAAATTGCGGTTTTTATCCGACGCATAGGTTTGAACGTAGTTTTCAATTTAGACTCGTTTATATCTCTATTTGTTGAGGTAGATTGCTGTCAAATAATAAATACATTGTGTATGAAAATAATAATACAACATCTACACACGGTTAAAAACACGTGTCTCATATCTATCTCTAGATTCACCTTCCGTGACAAGGTAACACTACGACTATTGAAGTTATATTTTATTATAGCGGATGTGGTCGAGTGGTCTAGAGCGCTGGACATGAGACTTAGCGATTGGTGCTGTAGTGTATTAAAGTTGTGAGTTCGAATCCCGCTGAGGGACGGATTAGAAAATCTAACTCTAACACTGTTTGGTGTAATTTTCAGACTTATATATAGATATATATATCTTTTACTCGAAACCAAACTTCTTTTACGATGACTCTACGTTGAACTCGTCAATCAAAATGTATCGTGAGACTTGGATTTACAGAATAAAGAATAATGGTTCAAGCCTGCTGCAGAAAAAAAGTAAATATAAAGGAACAGAAAAAATGCCGAAAGAAACCCATAAGAACCACAGGCACTTGTCTCAGAAAAAAACACAGGCACATGTCTCAGAAATTTTTTTTCCTATATACCTTGTTATAATAAGGTATATAGGGAAAAAAAAATTCTGAGACAAGTGCCTGTGCTAAGAACAGAGATATCGATGAACCAAAAAAAGTAAAGAAAAAAAAATAGTGACATAAAATTATAGTGGGAAAAGACTTACCTTGCTTGACACATTTCTCAATTTTTTCGTCATATTGAGAAAGTTTGGTTTCAAGTCTGTCCACCTGCTTCATCAACATCCATAAATCAGGATTATCGTGGTTACTAGATAAACTTAGGCTACTCTGCAGCTGTGTCTGTTCACCCTCCGATTCAACACGAGACATGAGAGAGATAACAAGAAAAACTTTCCAGAACTGCATTGTTACACTGTATCTGTTGATATTGATGGTTTTATTTTGTTTATGTGCAACACCGAAGTCATGTATTACAATTAACAATACAAAATAATATATATACAAACATAACAAATATAGATAAAGAATAATTGAAGAAGTTTCCATAATATGAATATAAATAAGCGGTTGACCTTATGAGGTTAACATCCTAAATTATGTAAATAAGTTGTCCATTTAAACTTGATAATAGAAAGAGAAATAATGTTCTAGTTTATTTAATTAAATATTGCATTAATTGTTTATCTGATATTGACACAACTTTGCATAAACATTCAAACCAAGTAATTTGATAATTTGAATTAACTTTGCTTTTGAATAAATAATAATATAAAAATAATTTATCTTTATCGAGTACTCAGTTTACTGCTTAAAACTTAACGAAAAATAGTTCAACTAACCTGTGAATAATAGAAATGAAGTTTCTATATTCTAATCTGCCGCAACACCGAAGTGCCTAGTGGTGTTGGGCGAAACAGATTTATATAGTACTTTCGTTAGCAATAAACTGAGGCCCATGTAAGTTATTTGTTTAATACTTTGTGCTAATAGCTTATAATAATTTCTTAATAAATTTCCTTCTTTTCTCCTCACATTTTTGTTGTTGGAAACACACAACTGACCGCTATTTAATATACATGGACATCACATATTTTGTTTGATTTATTATTCAATAATTCGTAGCTGGATAAGGTTCAATCCATATATCAATTGATTTATCTATGTATTCGATTTGACCGAAGAAAAGTTGTATAACAAACTTGTAAAGTATTTGACTTAGCTTGAGGCTTGATATGTAATATTGACTTTTAAACAACATTTATCTATAGTGACCGTTATAACGTAACTAACTTTATTAAGTATATTTGCCAAATGAATTTAATCAATTCTTTACAACTTTAGTTCAAAGTCGCTTTAATGTAAAATATTCTCAAATTATGGATTGTCCATTTTACCAAAAATAAAGTAAAATTTATTTCCTCACACATGTATATATTGTCGTGGCGTGGCGTGATTCTAGATATTAAGTCCAAGTATACAATTTCCCATTTACCAGGAAATTATTGATATTTAGTCATTTCAGTTGTAACATGCTTAGGGAATCCTTGAATGATATTATTAATTAAAATGTGGTTTATCTTATCTTGTGTATATCGATATTAAAACACACCAATTATACCCTGGAAATATTAGAACCAACTCTGCTCAGGAAAATATAAGAACATCAAAGCGTTTCCCGGAAACATGAGAACACTTAAGGTGTCATACCACCAATTACTCCCTCAAATTTAGAACGTATGTGAAAGAAGGCCTACTCAGCCAAAATATAGTGCATTTGATGTCATTTGTTACTTAAACTAACCGACAAATTGGCAGAAATAAAACTTTTGGTGAAAGAGAAAGATATTAAGACCATTAATGATTTTGAGCTAAAATTTACTTGTTTATGAGTTTGCATTCAAAATTGAGGATTAATGCACTCCATAGTATACTAATTTAAGATTTCCAGAAAACCAGGGGTTATTTTTAGTGGTAGCTCTATTCTATTTCTTTTTTATATGATTTT
The DNA here is from genome assembly GCF_036588685.1 of Mytilus trossulus. Lineage (NCBI taxonomy): Eukaryota > Metazoa > Mollusca > Bivalvia > Mytilida > Mytilidae > Mytilus > Mytilus trossulus. Next base: position 66,369,938 of record NC_086377.1, read on the forward strand.
AAACACCTATTGAAAATTTGCATGTAGAAAGCTGATACATGTATGATTCAGGATATACCTGGTTTGTATGAAGTTAAACTTAAGGTAAAATATTTAGAAAGCTGTGAAAATTGTAAAATTTGGTTGAACAGATAGGGACTTTTAATTCGTGGTATGACACCTTAACGAAAATCGTACACATGATACTAGTATGTTTAAAATAATACTAAAATTCCTGCTTAATTACAAATTATCATTTTGACTCAAGTTTAAATATTCTGTTTTTTTTTTCAAGATACTATATTTGATTAAGTAACAACAACACCATAAGGCACCATACCTGCCAACTATCACTTTTTTCGGGGGATTTCCTCCATGGAGGTCGCCGCGATACAGCCTTTTTGTGCTAATGCGGGGTAAAGCAGCCAACAATCAATCAATCCTCCATGGAGGCTCCCAAATTAAAATGTTCAAAGAGCAATTATGTCCACAATTTTTACAATTAATTTTAACAATTAATTTTACAATGAATTGAGGCTTTTAAAAGTATGAAGAAGCAAAAAAACAACATTGCACTGTATTTTATAAAGGCACCTTAATTGAAGTTTTTTTTTATGAGTATGGCAGCCATCTTGCACGCAAAATCCCCATGTGCATTTTGAAAACTTGGCAGGTATGAGGCACTTGTCTCAGATTTGTTTTCCCTATATACTTGATATATCAAACGTCTATGTGTTATTTTCATAAAAAATCATTGTAAAACATGTAAATTGTAAAGAAATGTAATTATAGTTATCCCGCTCTTTAAAAATGGGAATTGTCTTTGTTTATATCCGATTTTCCCTCCATATATGATTTTATCTGGATCCTGTGATTAGGTAGCATAATATGAACTGTTTTTGTGTAAATTGTGACAAGTGAAAAAGGACATCAATAGTGTATGAGTTTACACTAGTACATGTTGAACAGGAGCAATAATCTATGCTGAACACATTAAATCTGCTGCAAGATTACATAGACCTGTGGCACAAACAGGATCCATCCTTCTGGCGGAACTCATAGCGATTCTCATGGTCCTAGAATACTGCATTACAGAAAATATTTACAAAGCAATACACAAAATCAAAATTTTCTCTGACAGTCAAAGTGCCGTGTGATTACTTACGCTGAACTGGGCCCCAAACAGCTACATCTCCGTAATAAGAGAAATAAAAGAAAACATTGAACATCTTAGGCAAAAAGGACTAAATGTCATTATATCATGGACACCAGGACATGCCAACATAGCTGGTAATGATGAGGCTAACATCCTTGCAAAAACAGCGGCAGAGGAAGCAAAAGAATTACCACCGGAACATAACGTCATAACACTACAAGGCGCCAAACAAGCACCGTATAAAAGTGCAGGAAATAAATGGCAGAGAAGATGGGAAATATCTGAGAGAGACAGGGACCTTTATGAAAAAATACCAAGTACGAAACACTCAATTATGTAAAATTTTCCAACTAAAAAACATTTCAGTATATTCGCCCAACTAAGAACTGGCTATAAAGAACTCAATTACTACAAGAACCGAGTAGGCCAATCCAACGCCATAGAATCATGCAACTGTGGAGCACCTGAAACGCCTCAACATTTCCTTCTGTCCCTGCTAAGAAAACGAACGAGAAGATATGTTACACCAAATATCCAAAGAGGTCGGGGTAAGAAACTTGAATTTAGCTGCAATGCTAACGAGACTGGACGGCGAGAACACAGAAGAGACAAAAGCCAAATTACAAATAGTGGCACATTACACTTACAGAACGGGCAGATTTAATACTGACGTTCCACAATCCCAATCTTAACCAGCGCATACCAAATTTAAAGCATATAAACTTTTGTTAATCCGAGAGAAAAGCGACATTAACGTTTCCTGGAATGATTGTCAACAAAACAGAGGTAAATAGTAATAAAAATAAAATTGAGAATGGAAATGGGGAATGTATCAAAGAGACAACAACCCGACCATAGAAAAAACAACAGCGGAAAGTCACCAACAGGTCTTCAATGTAATGAGAAATTCCCGCACCCGGAGGCCCCTAAACATATATATATATTAGTTCAGTGATAATGACCGCCATACTAATTTCCTAATTGTACACAAGAAACTAAAATCAAAATAATACAAGACTAACAAAGACCAGGGCTCCTGACTTGGGACAGGCGCAAAAATGCGGCGGGGTTAAACATGTTTATGAGATCTCAACCCTCCCCTATACCTCTAGTCAATGTAGAAAAGTAAACGCATAACAATACGTACATTTAAAAATCAATTCAAGAGAAGTCCGAGTCTGATGTCAGAAGATGTAACCAAAGAAAATAAACAAAATGACAATTATACATAAATAACAACAGACTACTAGCAGTTAACTGACATGACAAAACTGTTTATAGTCTTCAGAAAGTCTGTAGGAAATAAAGTTTAAAACAGATTATTTGGTCAGAGTACATTCGTCACTAGGTTTTCACCACAAAACACCAGTACAAAAATCCCCACACTGCAGAACACCAGTACACAAATCCCCACACTGCAGAACACCAATACACAAAGCCCCATACTGCAGAACACCAGTACACAAATCCCCACACTGCAGAACACCAGTACACAAATCCCCACACTGCAGAACACCAATACACAAATCCCCACACTGCAGAACACCAGTACACAAATCCCCACACTGCAGAACACCAATACACAAATCCCCACACTGCAGAACACCAATACACAAATCCCCACACTGCAGAACACCAATACACAAAGCCCCATACTGCAGAACACCAATACACAAAGCCCCACACTGCAGAACACCAATACACAAATCCCCACACTGCAGAACACCAATACACAAAGCCCCATACTGCAGAACACCAATACACAAAGCCCCACACTGCAGAACACCAATACACAAATCCCCACACTGCAGAACACCAATACACAAATCCCCACACTGCAGAACACCAATACACAAATCCCCATACTGCAGAACACCAGAGAGGCAATAACCAAAGAACAGAAAATAACTTACTTTCTGAAAGAAGATAAATATTGAAAAAACATGTATAAAATTTAGATTTTTGATTTTTAAATACATGTACATGTATTTAGATTTTTGATTTAAACATTTGTAAGGGTTCCGCGGAACCCAGTGTCTCGCCTACTTTTGCTGTAAATTGCAGGCTCAACAAAAATGAGGAAAAAAATCAAAAACAATATTCCTATTGATTCTATCTTATGATTGTAAGAAAAAATTAGGATAGTTGATGAATCTAATAAATGTTTTGAAAACTTTAACTGCAGACTGAATGTAATGTTAAATGGAAGAAAATCTAAGTCCATTTAAAAGTAAAATACAGAAAAAATGGAGTTATCTTTTTACAAAATTTACTTCTGGATACTATCTTATGATCATAAACAAGCTTCTGTCCAAGTTTGGTACAAACCCAGGATAGTTTAAGAAAGTTATTAAAATTCTAAAAACTTTAACAGCAGAGTGAATGTTATGTTTCCCTGCAGAAAAAACTAAGTCCATTTATAAGTAAAATACGGAAAAAATGGAATTTTAATTTTACAAAATTTACTTCTGGATACTATCTTATGATCATAAACAAGCTTCTGTCCAAGTTTGGTAGAAATCCAGTATAGTTTAAGAAAGTTATTAAAATTTCAAAAACTTTAACCACAGAGTGAATATTTGTTGACGCCGCCGACGACACCGACGACGACGGAATGTAGGATCGCTAAGTCTCGCTTTTTCGACTTAAGTCGAAGGCTCGACAAAAATACATGTATTTAAATTTTTTATTTTGGGTACAGTTTTCAATTTGGTCCAAGGCAGGGTTCAAAATTTTGGTTTGAAATCAACAAACTTAAATCAATGATGTTCTTAGGTATGTTGAATCTTATTGTATTTTGTCCCTGTTATGTTTCCAACGAAGTTCATTAACCTAAAGTTTTGGGCAAATTTCCAATGGAATTTATTAATAATAAAGTTTTTGGCAAATTTCTAATATACATAATTTAAGAGCAGTTTGGGCGAGATATTAAAATCGGCGGAGGACATTTGAGTGCATTGATAGGACATTTGATCGAGAAAAAAAAATAGGACGTTCGAGTGACAAAGTAGAACCCATTTGAGCGCCAGAATGTTAACCCATTTTAGCGAAAATTAAAATTGTCAAAGCCCATTTAAGCGAAATATTTGTTTACCCTTTTTAGTAAATAAATAATATATATTGAAACGTCGCACGATAACGGTGTCACCTAACGTTACACACTCAAAGACGTATATAACAAAAATAAAAACGTTGGAATGCATGTTGTACAGATGGATTTTTAGTTATATAATGAATATATTTATATATATATTTGGGCCCCTTTTTAGCCCCTTATTCCTAAACTGTTGAGACTTCAACTCCCAAAATCAATCCAGCCTTCCTTTTTTGTTCATAAACCTTGAGTTTAAATTTCATTGATTTCAATTGACTTTTACAATGTTTTAAGTATATATATGCAGTTTTCTATAAAGTTATTTTGCGAAAACCAGAAAAACAAGAATAATGCTTATTTGGCCTCTTATTCCTAAACTGATGGGACAAAAACTTCCAAAATCAATCCCAACCTTCCTATTGTGGTCATAAACCTAATGTTCAAATTTCATAGATTTCTATTGACTTAAACTAAAGTTAGAGTGCGAAAACTAAAAGTATTCGGACGACGACGACGCAGACGACGACGCCATTGAACGTGATACCAATATACGACTAAAAAAAATCAATTTTTGCGGTCGTATAAAAATAACTTGAATTATTTTTCAAACGTTTATTAAGGTAAGTCCATACAAAAATGTAACTTTTGTAGAGTTTCCTCCTTTAAAAATATATATTCATGTAGGATGGAGTATCACCTATCACGGCTATATGAATTTCTCATCTATTTTCAACTACAAAAAAGTTTGACCAGCATTATGTTTAGTCACGTGTGTAGCATACAAAATTGACATGCTAAATGTTTGACCACATATCTCACACATATATGCTTTTTCTCCCGTATGTGTTCTCATGTGTTCTTTTAAGTTTCGTTTCCGAATAAAATCTTTATCACAAATATCACATTTATAAGGTCCGTCATGCGCATTAAGTTTAAAATGCCTTCGTCTGTCCTTTTCACTAGTAAAACTTCTACCACAGATATCACATGCAAACGGTTTATCACCAGTATGTGTTCTCATGTGTGATTGTAAGTGTTCCTTTCTACAGAAAGCTTTATCACACACATCACATTGATAAGGTTTATCACCAGTATGTGTTCTCATGTGTCTACTTAGGTGAGACTGCTGACTAAATTCCTTTTCACATAAATCACATTTACATATTTTACACGGTTTTTCATCTGTATGTGTCTGCATGTGTCTTCGCATGTGGTGAGACTGACTAAACGCCTTATCACATGTATCACATTTGTATGGTTTATCACCTGTATGAGATCTCATATGACGCCGTAAGTGATGACCCCGACTATAAGTATTGCCACATAAATAACATGTGTATGGTTTATCTCCAGTATGTGTTCTCATGTGCATTTCTAGGTGCTCTTTCCTAGTGAAATCTACTTCACAGACTCCACATTTGTAAGGTTTATAGCCTTTAGGTTTTATAGTGCGACTCTTTAAGACCCGAGGTTTACGAAATCCTTTATTACATAATTTACACGAATTTCCCTGGCACAGTTTACCACAAACATTACCAAGACATTCTTTACCACTTGTATTAACAACACCAATCATTTCCCTGGTCTTATATGCATCGTTCATCAGTTGGTCCGTACTAGTCTGATCAAGAGGGATGATTGTTAGTATATTTTTCTTTTCAGTATCAGAAACCATATTTGTTTCTTTCTTGTCCTGTCCGACTTGGAACGTCTTTAAAATGTCTGAAGGTTGTTCATAGGATATTTCAGATTCAGACACCATATTTGGTTCTGTCTTGTCCTGTCCGCCGTGGAACGTCTTTAAAATGTCTGAAGGTTGTTTATAAGATATTTCAGTATCAGAAACTATACTTGGTTCCGTCTTGTCCTGTCCGCCGTGGAACGTCTTTAAAATGTCAGACGGTTGTTCATGAGATATTTCAGTATCAGAAACTATATTTGGTTCTGTCTTGTCCTGTCCACCTTGGAACGTCTTTAAAATGTCTGAATGTTGTTCATAAGATATTTCAGTATCAGAAACCATATTTGTTTCTGTCTTGTCCTGTTCGTCGATGAATGTCTCTAAATTGTCTGAACGTTGGTCAGGGGAGATAACTGTTAACATCTCTTTATTTTACGTTTCTGAAAATCTTATCTGCTCCTGTTCTTTTCTGTTCACCATGACCACTGCTGCTTAATATCCTTTAACTATCAAGTCAGGTAAGAATAACAGAGATTGTATAGTGGTGCCTGTTATATTTCTAGCCGGGTTAGAATACCGGAGATCGTATTGTGGTGCCTGCTATATTTCAAGCCAGGTTAGAATACCGGAGATCGTATTGTGGTGCCTGCTATATTTCTAGCCTGGTTAGAATACCGGAGATCGTATTGTGGTGCCTGCTATATTTCTAGCCAGGTTAGAATACCGGAGATCGTATTGTGCTGCCTGCTATATTTCTAGCCTGGTTAGATTACCGGAGATCGTATTGTGGTGCCTGCTATATTTCTAGCCTGGTTGGAATACCGGAGATCGTATAGTGGTGCCTGTTATATTTCTAGCCAGGTTAGAATACCGGAGATCGTATTTTGGTGCCTGCTATATTTCTAGCCAGGTTAGAATAACAGTTCCTGATCATGATGATTAAAACTTTTACTAATGTTATGCATATTCGTATCCACTCTTTGAAACACAATTCAGCCAGATTATCTAAAAATAATAAAATCTACGTATTACGAAAATGGATTTTAACTTAAGATGATAGGGTGTCTTCCTCCATCTTGGATTTGAAAATAAGGTATATATATCTTTAATAGAATGTGCAAATTTTTAAAGAAGTATACTAGGTAATTCATGTGTTAGAACTTTCACTTCAAAATCGAAATGACATGTTTTATTATATTTATGGTTGTATTTTACAAAAAAAAACCAAAAAAACTTTTGATTGTTTTAATTTTTCTAACTTTGCCACATAAGGGGACGACCATTTGATATTCTGGGGGGGGGGGGGGGGGGGGGGGGCAGGAGGATTTGTTTTTGATCGGTTATTTATTTTTGTAAATTGAGAGGACAGATTATTCATTTTCTGCACTACTGAAGCAAGATTTTTCATTTTCATTAAAGCAAGGGACTGATTATTCATTTTCACAACTATATTTATGATATTCGAAAACATACAATTTTTTAAATATTTGTTAATTATGAATAATACATGTATATTTAAGTCATTATGTACCATTTAATCAGAAAAGATCATAATTCCCTGCAAAAATTTTAAGATTCAAGATTTCATTCATAACCTCAGACACATACTTGTGTACAAGAGGAAAATATAATATACAACATTTTAAGATAATACATAGTGATACAGGACAAACGAAAAATAAATACATAGTAATAAGTATATTATAAAAGACCATTGGTATAATTAGATTAAGTATTTTGTAATTTTCTTCACGAAATGAATCATTTATATATATTCCAAAGCAATAAACATGTATTGCATACATATATAGTATTAAAAATAATTTAGTTCACCTAGCCTCTTTGAAAAAGTAGTGTGAAACATATCTTGCCGAGCGGAGCGAGGCAAAAAAAAAATTGAAGGGTTTTAGAACCGCTGAAGGCCCAAGAAGCTTTAGACCTGCTAAGTTATTTATTTTCAATACATTGCAAGTCAGGTTATTTATTTTCAAACTACCACAGAACAAACCATTTATTTTTGTGATTATCAAGGCTGAGTTATTTATTTTCAAAATCCTCCTGCCCCCCCCCCCCCCCCCCCCCCAGAATATCAAATGGTCGTCCCCTAAGTGGAGGCAACTTATATACAAGGGCAGATAATTCAGATTAAGGTATTTTCAGAATGTATAAGTATTTACCTATTTCATAATGTAGCAGGAAAACGTGTCCAGTAAATCAATGCCAATCAGATTTGCTCTAAATGTTTTGGTTGTTGAGTTACAAGCCAAAAACTGCATTTTACCCCTGTGTTTTATTTTAAGCCATAGGGGCCATCTTGGTTGGTTGGCAGGGTCAACGGAAACATTTTTTAAACTAGATACCCCAATGATGATTGTGGCCAAGTTTGATTTTATTTTGCCCAGTGTTTTCAGAGGAGAAGATTTTTGTAAAAGTTAACGACGACAGACGACGATGGACGCCAAGTGATGAGAAAAGCTCACTTGGCCCTTAGGGCCAGGTGAGCTAAAAAATACACCCCACTTCTGAAGTTAAATGGTTGATCTCTCTTATAAAAATAAGTCTTCAAATATCTAGATGTATTAACTTTTAAATATTTATTGCTTATCGAGTTCATGGTAAAAACTGCGAGAAAAATCCTGAAAATTTATTAATGTTAAATAGGCTTTCCATACTTTGTACAACCTAACAGAGAAATCGATTGTTTACACAATAATAGTATTATTTTTGGTTCAGCGAATAAAGATAATGATATATTAAAATGCAACATATATAAAAACTTACATATTGTTAGACTAGTAAAGGTAAATGAGCTTTATTTCACAGTTACGTGACGTGCGTCTCAAAACAAAATGCAAAGGGAGATAATAAAGATATACATATGGAACGCACGATTGCAAAAATCGTTATACAGATAATTCTACGGAACCTAATAAAAAAAGTTGTTTATCCATAAGTTTGTGTTCCTTCTATAATTTTGAAAAAATGTAAAATAATCTGAATAGTGGGTGAGTATGTCTTTGATCTCTGAAGCCATATATATAATCATCTATAGACATTACAAAATGAGTTAAGGACTGTGAAAAGGTTCATTTCGATTGAAGGTCTTCATGGTCTTTTCGAAAAACAGACGGATTATTTTTTTTTCTTCGAATAATACTTTTGATATAAAATATCGTTTACAATCCTCAATCCTCAATCTGAAGGCCTGTTTGCACGAATTGTCCCAATGTGCCACATGCAGCGCTAATTGACTTTAACAGGAGGATACCATTTTAACTGATAAAGTAAAAGTTTGTATTGATCATGCATTGTCTTTTAGAGCTTTCACAAGGATTTCTCTTTACAGTGTTTACAGTGTTTGAATTGTTAGTATTGTGGTAGGTCCTTTATTTTGAATTTAAATCGACCGTTGAGATTTGTCAAGTAAAAACACTAACTGATCCCATGTCGATTTCATATAAGAACAACGTCGATCGGTCATATTTTAATGAGGTTTTTTCTTTTCATAAAAGTTGGTATTCAAAGCAGATTTGTGATAACTTAGTTTATGCTTTTTTTTGTAATTGTGCAGATGTTTAATGCTTTAATCTACAAATGATCTATGCTGAAGGAATTTAACTTGGTCACAAATTTATAAAACTCGGAAACAGACAGTCTGAGTCATGGAGTGCTTCAAGTATAGCGCGCGTATTGAATGGAAACCTGTCTTTTTTTTCTCTCTCGGAACAAGATAAAGCTTTATAAAGTATTAAATACAACAATGTAGCTACTTGTCTATAATTACGTGTTGCACCTGTGATAGATAGACATTGACCAGTGGCGGATCCAGCCATTAAAAAAAAGTGGGGGGCGGCGGGGGGTTTCCAACTATATGCTCCCATTCAAATGCATTGATCGTCCAAAAAGGGGTTCCAACCCCCTAAACCCCCGCCCCCATGATCCGCCAATGTTGACGTATTCAATAAATACCTGTTTACTTGATACACTCGGGACAAGATGGAGTGTAGCGTATTGAATATATACCGATCTACTTATATTATACAAGATAGAGCTTGGCGTTGCGAATAATTAAAAAGAAATTTCTGTCTACAGTCTATTCTTCGTATTAAACAGATAGTTGTTTACGTGTTACAAACAGGACAAGATAGAGCTTGGTGTTTTAAATAGATACCTGTCTATAGATATAGGAAGATGTGGTATGGGTGCCAATGAGACAACTCTCCATCCAAATAACAATTTAAAAAAGTAAACCATTATAGGTCAAAGTACGGCCTTCAACACGGAGCCTTGGCTCACACCGAACAACAAGCTATAAAGGGCCCCCAAATTACTAGTGTAAAACCATTCAAACGGAAAAACCAGCTACACACGGGACAAGATAGAGCTTGGGGTATTAATAGATACCGATCTACTTGCTACATTCGGGACAAAATAGAGCTTGGTGTGTTGCATAAACACCTGCTTTTTTTCTACATTCGGGACAAGATAGTATAAGAGCTTGGTGTATTGAATAGATACCGGTCTACTTGCTACAATCGGGACAAGATAGAGCTTGGCGTATTGCATATATAACAGGCCGTCTACTTGTTACACTAGATTGGGCCTGACGAGATAGAGTTTTGCATATTGAATAGACACCCGTCTACTTGTAACAGTCGGGACAAAATAGAGCTTGACATACTGTAAAGATACCGGTCTACCTGTTACACTCGGTACACGATAGAGCTTAGCATATTGTAAAGATACCGGCCTACCTTTTACACTCGGGACAAGATAGAGCTTGGCATACTGTAAAGATACCGGTGTACCTGTTACACTCGGTACAAGATAGAGCTTGGCATACTGTAAAAATACCGGTCTACCTGTTACACTCGGGACAAGATAGAGCGTGGCATACTGTAAAGATACCGGCCTACCTGTTACACTCGGGACAAGATAGAGCGTGGCATACTGTAAAGATACCGGCCTACCTGTTACACTCGGGACAAGATAGAGCTTGGCATACTGTAAAAATACCGGTCTACCTGTTACACTCGGGACAATATAGAGCTTGACATACTGTAAAGATACCGGTCTACCTGTTACACTCGGTACAAGATAGAGCTTGTCATACTGTAAAGATACCGGTCTACCTGTTACACTCGGGACAAGAGAGAGCGTGGCATACTGTAAATATACCGGTCTACCTGTTACACTCGGGACAAGATAGAGCTTGGCGTACTGTAAAGATACCGGTCTACCTGTTACACTCGGAACAAGATAGAACTTGGTATACTGTAAAGATACCGGTCTACCTGTTACACTCGGGACAAGATAGAGCTTGGCATACTGTAAAGATACCGGTCTACCTGTTACACTCGGGACAAGATAGAGCTTGGCATACTGTAAATATACCGGTCTACCTGTTACACTCGGGACAAGATAGAGCTTGGTATACTGTAAAGATACCGGTCTACCTGTTACACTCGGGACAAGATAGAGCTTGGTGTACTGTAAAGATACCGGTCTACCTGTTACACTCGGTGCAAGATAAAGTTTGGCATACTGCAAAGATACCGGTGTACCTGTTACACTCGGTACACGATAGAGCTTGGCGTACTGTAAAGATACCGGTCTACCTGTTACACTCGGGACAAGATAGAGCTTGATGTACTGTAAAGATACCGGTCTACCTGTTACACTCGGTGCAAGATAGAGTTTGGCGAACTGTAAAGATACCGGTCTACCTGTTACACCCGGGACAAGATAGAGCTTGGCATACTGTAAAGATACCGGTATACCTGTTACACTCGGGACAAGATCGAGCGTGGCATACTGTAAAGATACCGGTCTACCTGTTACACTCGGGACAAGATAGAGCGTGGCATACTGTAAAGATACCGGTCTACCTGTTACACTCGGGACAAGATAGAGCTTGGCGTACTGTAAAGATACCGGTCTACCTGTTACACTCGGGACAAGATAGAGCGTGGCATACTGTAAAGATACCGGTCTACCTGTTACACTCGGTACACGATAGAGCTTGGCGTACTGTAAAGATACCGGTCTACCTGTTACACTCGGGACAAGATAGAGCTTGGTGTACTGTAAAGATACCGGTATACCTGTTACACTCGGGACAAGATAGAGCTTGGCATACTGTTAAGATACCGGTCTACCTGTTTCACTCGGGACAAGATAGAGCGTGGCATACTGTAAAGATACCGGTCTACCTGTTACACTCGGTACACGATAGAGCTTGGCGTACTGTAAAGATACCGGTCTACCTGTTACACTCGGGACAAAATAGAGCTTGGTGTACTGTAAAGATACCGGTCTACTTGTTACACTCGGTGCAAGATAGAGTTTGGCGTACTGTAAAGATACCGGTCTACCTGTTACACCCGGGACAAGATAGAGCTTGGCGTACTATAAAGATACCGGTCTACCTGTTACACTCGGGACAAGATAGAGCTTGGCGTACTGTAAAGATACCGGTCTACCTGTTACAATCGGGACAAGATAGAGCGTGGCATACTGTAAAGATACCGGTCTACCTGTTACACTCGGGACAAGATAGAGCTTGGCATACTGTAAAGATACCGGTCTACCTGTTACACTCGGTACAAGATAGAGCTTGGCATACTGTAAAGATACCGGTCTACCTGTTACACTCGGGACAAGATAGAGCTTGGCATACTGTAAAGATACCGGTCTACTTGTTACACTCGGGACAAGATAGAGCTTGGCGTACTGTAAAGATACCGGTCTACCTGTTACACTCGGGACAAGATAGAGCGTGGCATACTGTAAAGATACCGGTCTACCTGTTACACTCGGGACAAGATAGAGCTTGGCATACTGTAAAGATACCGGTCTACCTGTTACACTCGGGACAAGATAGAACTTGGTGTACTGTAAAGATACCGCTCTACCTGTTACACTCGGTACAAGATAGAGCTTGGCGTACTGTAAAGATACCGGTCTACCTGTTACACTCGGAACAAGATAGAGCTTGGCGTACTGTAAAGATACCGGTCTACCTGTTACACTCGGTACAAGATAGAGCTTGGCGTACTGTAAAGATACCGGTCTACCTGTTACACTCGGGACAAGATAGAGCTTGACATACTGTAAAGATACCGGTCTATCTGTTACACTCGGTACAAGATAGAGCTTGGCATACTGTAAAGATACCGGTCTACCTGTTACACCCGGGACAAGATAAAACTCGGCGTATTGAAATGATTTCCGTATTCTTGTTACACTGACTATAGAGGCAATATTGAACATATACTTGTAACACTCAGTACAAGATATTGCGTGGCGTATTGGATAATGGTAGATATCCGTCTATAGCTACATGTTACACTTTGAACAAAAAAGAGCTTGGACTTGTGTGTACTATTTTATACTTTCGAATTCTCGGAATGGTAATTTAAGCGTGTGTATGTTCTCTTTCTTTTACTGTCTCCGAGTAATAATTCGGGTGTGTGTATGTGCTCTTTCTTAATATACTACCTTTGAGTGGCAATTCAGTTGTGTGTGAGTGCTACTTTTTATTCTGTTCGTGTGGTAATTCGGGTCTGGGTATGCCCTTTATTTTATACTGTCTCAGAGTCAATTCGTGTGTGTGTGTGTGTGTGCTCTTTTTATACTGTATCCGAGTGGTAAATCGTAGGTGTGTTTGTGTTCTCACCTAACTGCGTCTTCGAGTTGCATTTTGAGTGTGTGTATAATTTATTTAACTGTATTTGGGTGGTATTCGTTTGTTTATATGTGCTCTTTTAAATTTATTATACGGTATCCTGAAAAGTATATGTAGTGTGTATGTGCTCTATATGTAGTGGCGGATCCAGGGGGGGGGGTCCAGGGGTTGGAAGCCCCTTTTTTGACCGATCAATGCATTTGAATTGGGACATATAGCCGATCCCTCCTTTTATCCTGGGTTGGGACCCAGTCCTTTTTTTAAATCCTGATATGGGACTGTGTCTTTACGTGGTACTTCGGTTGTGTGTTTGTGCTCTGTATTCTGTATACTACGTCTCTGAATAAAAATTTGAGTGTGGTCTATATCAGAGAGTGTTATTCTGGTATGTCTAAGTTCTTTATCTTATACTGTCTCCGAGTGGTAATTCTGGTGAGTTTATGTGATCTATCTTATACTGTCTCCGAGTGGTAATTCTGGTATGTCTATGTTCTCTATTTTATACTGTCTCCGAGGGGTAATTCTGGTGAGTTTATGTGCTCTATCTTATACTGTCTCCGAGTGGTAATTCTGGTGTGTCTATGTTCTCTATTTTATACCGTCTCCGAGTGGTAATTCTGGTGAGTTTATGTGATCTATCTTATACTGTCTCCGAGTGGTAATTCTGGTATGTCTATGTTCTCTATTTTATACTGTCTCCGAGGGGTAATTCTGGTGTGTCTATGTTCTCTATTTTATACTGTCTCCGAGTGGTAATTCTGGTGTGTCTATGTTCTCTATTTTATACTGTCTCCGAGTGGTAATTCTGGTATGTCTATGTTCTCTATTTTATACTGTCTCCGAGTGGTAATTCTGGTATGTCTATGTGATCTATTTTATACTGTCTCCGAGTGGTTATTCTGGTATGTCTATGTTCTCTATTTTATACTGTCTCCGAGTGGTAATTCTGGTGTGTCTATGTTCTCTATTTTATACTGTCTCCGAGTGGTAATTCTGGTGTGTCTATGTTCTCTATTTTATACTGTCTCCGAGTGGTAATTCTGGTATGTCTATGTTCTCTATTTTATACTGTCTCCGAGTGGTAATTCTGGTATGTCTATGTTCTCTATTTTATACTGTCTCCGAGGGGTAATTCTGGTGTGTTTATGTTCTCTATTTTATACTGTCTCCGAGTGGTAATTCTGGTGTGTCTATGTTCTCTATTTTATACTGTCTCCGAGTGGTAATTCTGGTATGTCTATGTTCTCTATTTTATACTGTCTCCGAGTGGTAATTCTGGTATGTCTATGTGATCTATTTTATACTGTCTCCGAGTGGTTATTCTGGTATGTCTATGTTCTCTATTTTATACTGTCTCCGAGTGGTAATTCTGGTGTGTCTATGTTCTCTATTTTATACTGTCTCCGAGTGGTAATTCTGGTATGTCTATGTTCTCTATTTTATACTGTCTCCGAGTGGTAATTCTGGTGTGTCTATGTTCTCTATTTTATACTGTCTCCGAGTGGTAATTCTGGTGTGTCTATGTTCTCTATTTTATACTGTCTCCGAGTGGTAATTCTGGTATGTCTATGTTCTCTATTTTATACTGTCTCCGAGTGGTAATTCTGGTATGTCTATGTTCTCTATTTTATACTGTCTCCGAGTGGTAATTCTTATGTGTCTATGTTCTCTATTTTATACTGTCTCCGAGTGGTAATTCTGGTGTGTCTATGTTCTCTATTTTATACTGTCTCCGAGTGGTAATTCTGGTATGTCTATGTTCTCTATTTTATACTGTCTCTGAGTGGTAATTCTGGTATGTCTATGTTCTCTATTTTATACTGTCTCCGAGTGCTAATTAGGGTGTGTGTAAATTTGTATGTGCTCTATTTTATACTGTCTCCGAGTGGTAATTCTGGTATGTCTATGTTCTCTATTTTATACTGTCTCCGAGTGGTAATTCTGGTATGTCTATATGTGATCTATTTTATACTGTCTCCGAGTGGTAATTCTGGTATGTCTATGTTCTCTATTTTATACTGTCTCCGAGTGCTAATTAGGGTGTGTGTAAATTTGTATGTGCTCTATTTTATACTGTCTCCGAGTGGTAATTCTGGTATGTCTATGTTCTCTATTTTGTACTGTCTCCGAGTGGTAATTCTGGTATGTCTTTGTGATCTATCTTAATATACTGTCTCCGAGTGGTAATTCTGGTATGTCTATGTTCTCTATTGTATACTGTCTCCGAGTGGTAATTCTGGTGTGTCTATGTTCTCTATTTTATACTGTCTCCGAGTGGTAATTCTGGTGTGTCTATGTTCTCTATTTTATACTGTCTCCGAGTGGTAATTCTGGTGTGTCTATGTTCTCTATTTTATACTGTCTCCGAGTGGTAATTCTGGTATGTCTATGTTCTCTATTTTATACTGTCTCCGAGTGGTAATTCTGGTATGTCTATGTTCTCTATTTTATACTGTCTCCGAGTGCTAATTAGGGTGTGTGTAAATTTGTATGTGCTCTATTTTATACTGTCTCCGAGTGGTAATTCTGGTATGTCTATGTTCTCTATTTTATACTGTCTCCGAGTGGTAATTCTGGTATGTCTATGTGATCTATCTTATACTGTCTCCGAGTGGTAATTCTGGTATGTCTATGTGATATATCTTATACTGTCTCCGAGTGGTAATTCTGGTGTGTCTATGTTCTCTATTTTATACTGTCTCCGAGTGCTAATTAGGGTGTGTGTAAATTTGTATGTGCTCTATTTTATACTATCTCCGAGTGCTAATTCGGGTGTGTGTATTTGCTCTATTTTATACTGTCTCCGAGTGGTAATTCGGGTGTGTGTACATTTGTATGTGCTCTATTTTATACTGTCTCCGAGTGCTAATTCGGGTGTGTGTATGTGCTCTATTATATACTGTCTCCGAGTGGTTATTCGGGTGTGTGTATGTGCTCTATTTATACTGTCTCCGAGTGGTAATTCTGGTGAGTTTATGTGATCTATCTTATACTGTCTCCAAGTGCTAATTCGGGTGTGTTTATGTGATCTATCTTATACTGTCTCCGCGTGGTAATTCGGCTGTGTGTATGTGCTCTATTATATACTGTCTCCGAGAGGTAATTCGGGTGTGTGTTATGTGCTCTATTTTATACCGTCTCCGAGTGGTAATTCGGGTGTGTGTACATTTGTATGTGCTCTATTTTATACTGTCTCCGAGTGCTAATTCGGGTGTGTGTATGTGCTCTATTTTATACTGTCTCCGAGTGGTAATTCGGGTGTGTGTATGTGCTCTATTTTATACTGTCTCCGAGTGGTAATTCGGATGTGTGTATGTGCTCTATTTTATACTGTCTCCGAGTGGTAATTCTGGTGAGTTTATGTGATCTATCTTATACTGTCTCCGAGTGCTAATTCGGGTGTGTGTATGTGCTCTATTATATACTGTCTCCGAGAGGGAATTCGGGTGTGTGTATGTGCTCTATATTATACTGTCTCCGAGTGGTAATTCGGGTGTGTGCATGTGCTCTATCTTATACTGTCTCCAAGTGGTAATTCGGGTGTGTGTATTTTCTCTATTTTATAACATGTACAAGTGTGGACACAGATGAGTGTGGATAGTGTGTTTGGATGTTTGACAGTGTCTTATGACAATAAAGTTCTATGTTTTTCCTAATGGTGTTAATAACTGTGTTGCACCGTGACAACCGATCTGAGCATTAGGAGTGTTATTTATTTGATATTTTTTTATGTTCAATACAGACATGGGGAGACAGTAATTACATTAGTTACCAAATGATTATGATAGAACATGTTCTACATCTTTGGTTTTGGATACATTTTGTAGCTGGGAATTGTTAATTTCTGTGTCGATTTGGTCTCTTGTGGAGAATTGTCTCATTGGTAATCATACCTCATCTTTTTTTTATATGTATTTGCTTACTATTGGTATGGTTCTATTTACATTACTTTGTGGTGGATTGTCAGTATCGTTAGTAAAAAAAAAAATTTAAATGTCGAATTTCTTCCTCAGATTAGAATACATTTATTGGTTTTAAGTAATGACAATGGCTTAAGTCTGACATGATTATTGAGGCTAAATAAGATCGGAAGTAAACCTCTGTGCTGATATATATCAATTCTTTATATCTCCTCCAAAGCTGGTCGAAGCAAAGACAAATTTTGACCAAAATAAAAATGATTTCACCAAAAGAACCTTTGTGAGCATGCTTCAAAGACTCATAACTGCTCCAAAAGTAATCTGATCGAATTTGAAGCATGTCAAGCAGATATCATCAACATCTACTTAATAAGTCTTAAAATATGTCTAAATACCTAAAAAGCTATTTAGTACTCAAAAGGTATTGCAAAATTATTCCTTTTCATTTTTTGTTTTGTTATATGGATACAAATATAAGTGATACATGTACCAATACAGTATTTGTTGTGGTATGCAAGTGTAGTAATTAGCATTTACTGTAACAATGTTAATTCACACAAATTAAGAAAAAACAAATGAATGGAACAGATACTCCGCAGGGTGCTGCTTTATACGACTGCAGAGGTGGAAACCTGAACGGTTGGGGCTAGTATGGACACAACATTCAAGCTAGATACAGCTCTGAATTTGGATTGTGGTTAAAAAGTTGACACAACATAGGTTTCTAACACAGATTGAATGTGGTCTATAAAGAACTTCAACTTAAAAATTTTAAATTGGACATTTACCTATTTTGGTCCAATATCCAAAATCTAAATACATGGTTAAATTCAGAATATCATAGAACCCGAAGAATTCAATTTTTGATCGGACCAACTTGAAAACTGGGCCCATAATCAAAAATCTAAGTACATGTTAAGACTCACCATATCAAAGAACCCCAAAAATTCAATTTTTGTTAAAATCAAGCTGATTTTAAATTTGGACCCTATGGTCCTTAATGTAGATCAATTTAAAAACAGGACCAAAAATTAAGAATCTTAACACGGTTAGATTTGGCATATCAAAGAAGCACAATAATTCATTTTTTTGATGAAAGCAAACAAAGTTTAATTTTGGCCCCTTATTCCTTGGGACCAAAACTCCCAAAAATAATCCAAACCTTCCTTTTGTGGTCATAAACCTTTATAGATTTCTATTAACTTATGCTAAAGGTATTGTTAAAAAAACCAAGAAAAATGATTATTTGGGACCTGTTTTTGGTTCCTAAATCCTCCCCTGTTGAGACTTAAACTACCAAAATATATTCCAATCCTCCTTGTGTGGCCATAGACCTTATGTTAAAATATCATAGATTTCTGTTTACTAATACTTGAGTTATAGAGCAAAAACCAAGAACAATGCTAAATTTGGGCCCTTTTTCCTAAACTGTTGAGACCAAAATACCCAAAATCAATCCCTGGACAGCCTTCCTTTCATGGTCATAAACCTTGTGTCTAAATTTCATATATTTCTATTGACTTTTACTTAAGTTAGAGTGCTAAAACCAAATGTCTTTGGATGAAGACGATGACGCCAACGTGATACAAATGTACAACCAAAAAGTTTTCAATTTTTGTGGTAGTATAAAAATGATCTCAAATCAAATTTCTAATGGAGTTTGCAACAATAATTATTCAACTACTCATTTTAATAAAACATTAAGTATTAAAATATAAATGTCATACAGTCATGGTGATGATTCCCCCGCTCGCATATAACGTTAAAAAGGTACATAAAGTGAAGCTGCCAAAAATTGAACTTAAACTGAGTTTAGAGGTAATAAGCATTATATACACATTTCACTAAATTTAGTTGAGACAAACTTAAGATTTTTCCATTTGTGAAAGGGCATAACCCTAGAATGATAATCAAAGTGCTTGTAATCACTGAATGGCTATTAAAGACTGCTTAAATTTATCAGTTGGTAGTAAAGTGAATTTTGCATTGTATAGTGTATATACATGTATAGCATTATTTTAAGTTGATTAAACTACTATTATGGACAGAGAAATCTAAACTCCAATTTTTAAAGAAGATTTCATAAAGCATTGGTTTTAGGTAATTCAACAACCATTCTGGACAAAGAAATAACTCAAATTTATTGTCTGGAATCTACAAAAATGTTTGTTTTTGGCCCTTAATTCCTAGACTGTTTGACCCATAACCCACAAAATAGACCTCAACCTTCTACTTATGGTATTCAATATTATGGTACAATTTCAGAACAATTGAAATACTTATACACAACTTTTTGTACGGACACTAGATTAATGCTTGTTTTGGTCACCTTTAGAACCCTTATTCCTAAACCTTAGGGACTATATATATAACCCCCCAAAACAATCCCAGGCTTCCTTTTATGATTATAAATATTACTGTGGATGCATTATTATTCTTTGGATACCAATTTTCGTGGCTTTTGTGGCTAGAGTCTTACCACGAAATTAAATGTTCAACGATTAACAAATTTATTATAGGCTTGTATGCAGACTTCGGCAAAACCACGAAATTAAATATCCACGAAAATGGAAACTTTCTTTAATCCACGAAAATTGGTACCCACGAAAATAAATGAATCCACAGTATGTTATAATTTTAAGGCTTCCTTTTTACTTATACTGAAGTTATTATCTGGAAACCATCCGTCTTGGGAAGACGACGACAGGATACATAAATGTATTTCAACTGCAAAAATTTGTGGTTGTTTAAAAATTTCAAACATGTACGCTGAAATATTGTTTTAGAAATTGATAAGCCTAGATATGCCTTATAATTTTTCCCTGCATAGTTGAAGGACCATTTACACTCAGAACCGAGTCATCAGTAGGCAGCTAGTACAGATGTATTAAAACAACCTAGCATCATATTGCTAGTAGTGGTAGTAGCATTCTCGGGTAAATTTGTTCTTTTTTTTTATAATATATTTGGTTCAAATCAATATAGAATGCTTTTATCTCCCTAATACTTACATTGTAAATAGAGGTGATACTACTTTGACAAATCCTTGTAATGAGAGTTTTCTGTCAAATCTTTATTTCACAAAGAATGATTTGCATAACAATGAACTGAGCTCAAAGCAAAGTATTCAATAATACACTTAGACAAAGAGCTAAATTCAGTGATATACTTTGTACTACAGGTCCTTCATTAACATCCATCGACCAAAACCACATCTCAAAAACATTCCATACTACATGGTTTGATTCAGAAGTCCTGAAAAAGACATGATTTTTTTTATCATATTTTAAGTATATACACACAGGTTTAAACTTTCTTGTGGTACAATCATTCCGTATCTAGCAACTATCAATTTGCTTCATGCACATATTGATATGTGTTGAGTTTAGCTCTGTTGGAAATAAGAACACACAAACCTCCACCTAATTTTAGTCAACGGACAAAACATTCAAAACTATAAAATATTATCTAAGACTTGTCAGTGTCTATTTACCATTGCCACTGAATCAGTGATATATGTACACATAATTATGTACATGCAAGACTAAAATTATAAAGTACACTAGAACAGACACGTGGTATCGCAGGTCCATGACTGAGTTAACGTATATAACTATGTGCAAGCCTTATTTTAGTATTAGTATTTTTATCTGATAAAGTTATGCCGATTAAAAGATACACAGTTTTCTCTGCTTTCAAATCTTTCTGATTGAAACCGTCGAACTGGAACTTATCAATTATTTGAAAAACAAAAGTTCCTGGAATGGAGTATTTTTTTAATCAACAGCATTGTCATATACATACATGTATTAGTTGTAAATAAAATTGAATTCTTTGATTCGCTGTTTTACGTCATGCCGGCTAACAAATTGAAAACTGTACCTATACGCCTTATTTTTAGTCCAGATTTTAGTATTTGTATTGTTACAATGTATCTTAAAAAGTCTAAACTGATTAAAATTTGACAATTTAGTAGTTTCAACCCTGTGGATACGACCCGTGTATATAGCATATTAATCCTGAATACACCATTTGGTGGTGCACCTGTCAGACCCTTTTTTTTTATCATAAATCTCAGATTTTTCAATATAGATCACTTATTTGTACCATATATATACTAAAATACCATATTTATACTCTAAATATGCATGTTTACTATCAACGTGAATCTCGACTATAGAGCGAAGCGAAAGGTTGCCAACTTCGTTTCAAGAAATTGGGGCAATGGTCAGGAAAATTTTTTTAAAATCTAATAAAATGTCTCTTACCGGTCTAATCAACGAGTACTTGCTGTTCCCATATAATTACCCTTATTGAATATCAATATCCAGACATAATATATTACTGTTTAAACACTTTTAATTAGTTTTTTTCGCTGGCGGTGTTGCAGTTTTTTTGTCCATTCAACTTCGATCAACGGAAGTTACAAAACAACGACATCTGTGTGGTCTTCAGCTCAAGAAGGATAACTCCACCTGAAAACGCGGGAAATTAGATGAGTTCCGGGGTAAATGCAGGGAAAGAAAACATACGAGAATTTCGAATGTGTACATTTCGAAAATCTCTGACTTTTCTACCCCGGAACTCATATAGTCGAGATTCACGTTGATAGTAAACATGCATATTTAGAGTATAAATATGGTATATTAGTATATATATGGTACAAATAAGTGATATATATTGAAAATTTATGATAAAAAAAAAATATTTAAAAAAAGGGGGGAGGGACTATATGGGGCTCATACAGGATCCTGTCCTCAAGCACCTGTGGTTTTTGCCGTTGACGGATGAACTCGAAAGTGGTCTATTCAAACGAGAAAACTAACATGTCTGTTTAAGGTTACATCATCAAAATATGTAGGGTAGGTAGGTAGGTCGGTATCGAGGTCGGTATTTTCTTTTTATTATTTTGTCCATTTTATTTTTTGTGCCATGATTTTGAATTGTGTGGTCCGAGTTGTCCATGGGGCGAGAGTTCCCCTATTTATAATGATTGGATTATTTCTTACGACGGCAATAAAATGGCTTAGGGTGGGTACTCAAAATAGGATCGGTCAGGTAATAATCAAACATATTTTTTTGGCCTTACCGAGAGCACCATTGAAATATATACAAATCACGGATCGGATACGCATCAACTATGTAAGACCTAATTTCAACACCCCTAAACAGTGAATATTTTTATCGCAAACAGTAGAATTTTATTACATAATGTGAAATGTGTGGGATTGTGCAGCACGTGTCATCATGACATGTGTCTCTTCGCGGCCTTCAGTTTTGATTATAGACTAGAGAAGATCGAGACTAAATGCGTACAAACCTGATGTCAAATGAAGATATACGGAATTTAAATAACGTTGATCCTTTAAATGTATGAAAAACAAAAACATATGACAATTGTTCACATAAAATAGATAGTAAAATTTTCCAAATGAACGTCCATTAAAATTATTAAAGTCTCTGATGAATATTTCCCGCGCAAATGTCATGGAATAGATCAAAACGAATTTTAGGTGTGTGTTGTCATTAAAAAATTCGGGTCAATGAACACAGTTAGATTAAATATATAAATATGTTAACTATATTTATATTGGTTTTTCAGAAAAGTGACTTTACCAGATTTTTTTTGTGGCAAACAACGGTAAATAGCCTATATCATCTTGACATGACATATGAAAACCCCTTAAGCATAATGGTGTGTGTATGGAATAGTCCATGGAATTGTCCAAACCGATACAGGTGAAATACGTAGAATAATATTGCGGTGTCTATTGTGGACACAGCAATAAAATCAGATTAAAGATCCTTATGAGCCCGTAGTAAAGTAAAAAAAACTGTAAAAAGCCTTATTAAATAAAATTTGCTCGATTAACCTTGAAGTGAAGACTAATAAAAATTTGCGTGTATAGTGAACCCCCTAAATAAAATAATACTGTGTTCTAGACCACTTCCCCTTTCGGTGATCTACAGAAATGATTTTTTACTATATAGTATGTTAATAATATGTTGGGTTCTTCCGAACATGAGCAACACGACGGGTGCCACATACATGTGGAGCAGGATCGGCTTACCCTTCCAGAACACGTGAGGTCACCGCCAGTTGTTGGTGGGCTCATGATGGTTCTTCTTTAGTTTTCAGTGTTGTGTCGTGTATACTATTGTTTGTCTGTTTGCCTTTTATTCGTAAGCCATTGCGTTGTTAGTTTGTTTTCGATCTATGAGTTTGACTGTCACTCTGGGATCTTTTGACCCTCTCTTTTGTGTCTAAAAAATGTCAATTCGTGTGTGTACCTAAGTGTCAGTTATATGGTCCGAGTACACAGTTATTTCGTAGTGCATTTCTTTTAGACAATAAATGTAAATAAAAAAAATCCCACCTGCGCTTTCTCAATAACATTTTTACAGTGTGTTGTACTACTTTTGGGACAAATTATATCAAAATTATAGAAAACTTCATCAGCTCTAACTCAAAATATGGACAATTTTGTGTTAAGGGGGTCTTGAAATCTTTTGACAGCTTCCGAAGTGCTAATTTTTGACCTTTTTCAGCTGGACCTAATCACTACTTTACCTAAATATTTATGACCCAAATTTTTTTACAGTGTCATTTCATCCCCCAACTTGCTATATGAGGCATAAAACATGGAGAATTAAATTTGGAAGGGGTATAACAAAAATTGGCAAGTAACACACTGTCCACATTAAGGACTATATTAGGACGATAACTGTGTACTCGGACCATATGCGTCTTTTTCGAAGGAAACGACGATTTTAACTTCGACGGTTGGTGGTCAGTGTCATTCTTTTATTTCCTTTATAAATTAATTTCGAAGCACGCAAGCTTTAATATATTTTTTTTAAGAACTTATCATTAATTTTAATAACGAAAACATTAATCAGAATATATTTTAACGAAAAAGGCTGGCATTATATTTTAGCGTAAACATGGTAAAAGGCTGGCATTATATTTTAACGAAAAAGGCTGGCATTATATTTTAGCGGAAAAAGGCTGGCATAAACCCCTACCATCAAAGTTAAATGATAATTTCCTATTTATTAAACACTATATATATCAAATACTAGTATATAACATGTATAATATAATGTTTAATACGACTTGTCAGATAAGGCCATACAAAAGGTAATTTGTTCAGAGTTTCCTCCCTTAGAAATATAGGTAAGACTGGCATGAATGGCAGCCTTAGGAATCCCTGATTTTGCTTATTTTGAACTAAACTAATTTGTCCTTCTCAGTATTATGCTTTGTCATATGTCTGGCATAGAAAATTGAAAGGCTAAATGTTTGACCACATGTTTCACATTCATATGGGTTTTCGCCTGTATGTATTCTCATGTGATTCTGTAAGTTATGTTTCCGAATAAAATCTTTTTCACAAATATCACATTTATAAGGTCTTTCAACACATTTAGAATGCCTGCTTGCGTGTCGTTCAACGTCGATTTTATAATTAAAACCTCTACCACATACATTACACGCAAATGGTAGATCGCCAGTATGTATTCTCATGTGTAGTCGTAAGTGTTCCTTCCTAGTGAACGTTTTATCACATACATCACATTGATGAGGTCTATCACCAGTATGTGTTCTCATATGTCTCGTTAAGTCAGGACGCTGACTAAATTCCTTTTCACATACATCACATTTACACATTTTACACGGTTTATCACCTGTATGTGTTCTCATGTGGGTCCGCATGTGAGAACTCTGTCTAAATGCCTTATCACATATATCACATTTGTATGGTTTATCACCAGTATGTGTTCTTGTGTGATTTAACATGCGAAATACTGAGCCACAAACGTCACATTTATAAGGTTTATCAACAGTATGTATCCCCACGTGTTGATGTAGGTATTTATTCTTACTGAAATCCACGCCACACATTCCACATTTAAAGTGACACTTTTTTCCTGTCTTGTCCTGTCCATTGTAGATCGTCCCTAAATTGTCTTTAGGTTGGTTAGGGGAGACAACAGTTACAATCTCTTTATTTCGATTCTGATCATCTATCTGTTCCCGTCCTCTCCTGTCCACCATGAAAACTGTGAAACATCTGAGAATTGTCAACTGCCTTTAGGTTTCAAATGCGACTCTATAAGACCCGAGGTTTACGAAATACTTATTACATAACTTACACGGCTTTCCCATGCACTTTTTACCACATACATTACTATGGTATGCTTTGCCACTTATTGCCAGCATGAAGAGGGATGGACGTTATTTGATAAAAATGATAAAATTTTAGTATAATACTTAGTTTATAAAATCCAACTACATATAACATATATAAGTAAGTCTAAGAATATTAATCAAGACAGACAGACAGACAGACAGACAGACAGACAGACAGACAGACAGACAGACAGAATTACCTCCCTTACACTGCTTTTAAATTGTCTTAATTGTCCATTGACCAGAAATACATAGTTTCCCCCCTTTTTTGCCACTTATTCCTAACATTTTGAGCCAAAACCCCCCCCCCCAAAGTCAATAATAACCATCCATATTTTGGCTTTAATATTGATTCACTGATAGGGTCTTTGCATCGGAACTAAACACATTTATTTCTAAAAAAAACAGTTGTTGGCATGACACGGGTTATGTTCTTCTCATATATTTTATGATAGTATGATACTAAACCCCTAATGGGAGGGATTGTGCCTGATATTCATATGATGAAGACATAATCTTTCAATCAGTTTAATTGAGGTCTGGAGCTGGCATGTCAGTTAACTGCTAGTAGTCTGTTGTTATTTATGAATTATTGTCATTTTATTTATTTTCTTTTGTTACATCTTTTCATTCTTTTGACATCGGACTCGGACTTCTCTTGAACTGAATTTTAATGTGCGTATTGTTATTCTTTTACTTTTCTACATTGGCTAGAGGTACAGGGGGAGGGTTGAGATCTCATAAACATGTTTAACCACGCCGCAATTTTGCGCCTGTCCCAAGTCAGGAGCCTCTGGCCTTTGTTAGTCTTGTATGATTTTAAAGTTTAGTTTCTTGCATTGTGTATAATTCGGAGTTTAGTATGACGTCCATTATCACTGTACTATTATGCATATTTTAGGGGCCAGCTGAAGGACACCTACAGGTGCGGGAATTCTCGCTACATTGAAGACCCATTGGTTGCCTTCGGCTGTTGTCTGCTCTATGGTCGGGTGGTTGTCGCTTTGACATATTCACCATTTCCTTTCTCAATTTTATTTTACTTAAACATATTTTAGTTATTGTTTGAAAACTACAAACATGCTGATTATTTTGGGCCCCTTTTTTGGCCCCTAATTCCTAATCCATTGTGACAATTACCCCCAAAATCAATCCCAACCTTCCTTTAGTTGTATTGAACCTTCTTGTAAAAATTTATAGAGATCCATATACTTAAACACAAGTTAGTGTCCGTAAACTAGAAAAATGCTGATTTTTTTACCCTTTTTTGGCCCCTTACTTCTTCATATTTAGGAAAATTAACCTCGAACTGAATCCCAACCTTCCCTCTGTTATATATAAACTTGTGGAACAATGTCAGAGATCCATACGGTTACACACAAGTTATTTTAATAATAATAATATAATAATTATTTTTTTTATTTAAAGAGGGTAACTCAATTAGAACTAGTCTAATTTTCATTGAGGACCTCAAACAAAATACATGTATACAGTTAACATTCATACATTCATACATTAAAATACAATATATATATTACAATATATATTACTAGTATATACACAATTCAGTTATTGAAATATACAAATGGTAATAAATGGCAATATTTGATAAAGGTTTGTTAAAGCCCCAGTCCCACTAGACCACGATCGCACCACGCTTACCGCGATCTAAATTAAATTCAGATCGTGGTGAAGTCGCGGTATGAGCGGCATGAAAATGTAAATTTTCGTTGCTTTCACGATGCTACTACGTCCTCATTACGCTTCTACAACGATCCCGCTACGATTATAACACGTTCTCATCGCGCTTATTCTGCAACCTTACTACGCTTATCAAGATTTTTCTACGCTCATCACGTTCTCACTACGACCATACCACGAGTTATCCGATTGCAACACGATCTTACCACGCTTCTACTGCGATTATAGCACGTTCTTACCACGATTACACTACGTTCAAACCGCGATCTTCGTTACTACGCTCTCAGCAATAACGTCAACATCGTGTTCCATATCAATAGAGTATTATTCCTTTAGTTCTATTCCTGATTAAACATACGTGGATTTCTCGAGAAAAAAAAATACAGTCATGCCATCAAAATCTACTAGAACACGTGGGCGTGGTGTTAGGGGTGATGTAGAGG
The DNA here is from genome assembly GCF_036588685.1 of Mytilus trossulus. Lineage (NCBI taxonomy): Eukaryota > Metazoa > Mollusca > Bivalvia > Mytilida > Mytilidae > Mytilus > Mytilus trossulus. The sequence goes on from NC_086377.1 coordinate 66,397,793, forward strand.
CAGATGGAGCTCTGATATCATAGTAACGAATCTTGATCAAGTAGAGATGTCGGACCGACCAATCCGACCTAAATTTCAACCTATTGCTGGTCCATAAAGCTGAAATGAGAATATTTTAGTGAACTATATCAGATATGAAACAGATGAATCAATAGATATAAGAAAATGTGGTATGAGTTCCAATGAGACAACTCTCAATTCAAGTAACAATTTTTAAAAGTAACAATTATAGGCCAAGATACGGCCTTCAACACGGAGCCTTAATTGGCTTACACCGAACAGCAAGATATAAAAGGCCCCAAATATTACTAGTGTAAAACCATTCAAACGGGAAAACCAACGGTCTTATCTATATGAAAACAAGAACCATGGTTGAGCCGTTATGCCCGCGTCACACTGTCCCGATTTTTACGCCGATTGCAACACGATTATGGAAATTTTCAAAATCGGGACTGATCGTATCCAGATCGGGCTATTCGTAGTGCCATCGTTAACCATCGTAGAACCATCGGCCACTTTTTCTAGCCTTCGGAGACAACTTCGGAAACGGTTCTTAATTTTTTAACATGTTAAAAAATCCCCGAAGGTGCGTCCGATGTTGAGGATTCGTATTGAGTTCGTATCACCATCCTCACCATCGTAATGTCACCGGGAATGCATCTTTGAACATCGTATTGCATTCGTGTTTCCATCGTTTCCATCGGGCAGTTTTGACATTGCGATGTCTACACGAATGAATCACGAAGCTACCCGAAGGTCATAAGATGGCAACACGACTTTGTGAAGACCTCGTAATCCCGTCGTGTTGCCATCGAATAAAAGTACGAAGGCGACAAGATAGAACTACGACGGCAATACATTCAGCTAAATTGAAGTTTTCGCGCTAAAATGTATTTAAAGTGCAATGCGCGATATGCACTGGTCATTCTAAAACGACAGTTAAGAAAGACGTTCACAAAACATGAAGCTCATATCATATGATTTTATGAGAACAAGAAAGGCGACAGCGTTGTTTCTATTGATTCAAATGGAACAAGAAGAGCAGCTATTACAGGCTCAGGATTTACTTTTACAAGTAAAATATTATTTTTGTCAACATAATGAAAATCATAAACGCGCCTCGTACACCAACACTGCAGGTACATGTATACGCATATAGGGAAACCAACTTTTTCTTCATTATTCTGATTTTTATGTATCGTCTGAGTTGTTGTGTCACGAATGTTTACTCCATAACCATTTTGTTTTCTATATATCATATTTTGCCGCATTTGTTGCTTTCCCCACATCCTTCCTTTTGTCTAAATTATTATGATATTCTCCTTGAAAGATTTCTTTTTGAATAAAAGGGATCAACGAACCCATTACCTTACCTTTAAGATAGACCATACATGGGCATAATTATGGGTGATTATTCAGACTAGTGCACACATGTTGCAGTTCAAACAAAGCAATGCCAAGCGTGGCATCCCCTCGTATGTAACATATTGGGGACAACTATGGACACTATATTTGTATATGACACATGCAGAAAATGATCAATTGAATATGCATATTCGATGCATAAACTATTTTTTTAGAAATCAACCAAAACATTCATTAGCTGGAAATACCTTTAAAATTGTCTTTAGAACCAGCAGGTAAACAAATGAGCAACCAATTTCCTGTGTATTATGCTATTTCAATGAGGAAAAAACATGTCCATCTGCATGACCTTGACCGTTGGCCTTGAACGTAAAAAATGTCAGATAATTACAAGGAAGAACAATATACCAAATGTGGTTAAAATCTTTTGAATCATATTGGTTTTAGAGTGTCCACAAGGGTGATATTGCCTTGTATTACAACTGCCACTGTGATCTTGACCTTTGAACTTTAAAGTCAATAGCGCTTAAGATATTCTTAACACGTAAACCATACCAAGTTTTGAGCATTTTGGTCTAGAGTGTCCATAACAATTTTATCTACACGCAACTTGCATGTAGTAGGCGAGGGGATATTAAACTAAGTTTTATAAGAATTAGACGAAAATATTGATTTCCCGCCATGCATGTCAGACTTGTACAGAAACGATATGTTCTCGAAATTCTGTTCGTATCATAAAAAAGTTCAAAACAGGTAGAACGCATTTTAGATCGTTTGTATACTTGTAATATATTGCATATAATTTAAATGCATCGTAAGCTGTACATGACGTCGTTTAGACATCGTATGGCCATCGCGCCATCATCGTAATCCATCGTGTAGCCTTCGTAATCCATCGTGTAGCCTGCGTGATCCATCGTGTAGGCTTCGGCTGAGATAGGAAGCTTAAATACCAGTCTTCGTATGTCCATTTTTTGCTATCGTATATAATTTTGGCACCATCGTATAGACTTCGTTATTCATCGTACTTGCTTCGGTCACTCTTAGGTATTTTAAAGAGATCGGGACCAATTCCGTGCGAACTCACGATTTTCGCATTCGGGTGTACATCGTATATAAAAATCGGGACAGTGTGACGCGGGCATTAGAGAAAATGGACAAGAAGTCCCAATTACATACATACAAACAAAACCCTGGAGAGAATTAATATATTTTATGGGAAAATGACAATGAGAATAATGGTCGTAGTATGAACGTAGTCAGGTCGTAAGAAGAGCGTGATGAGGACGGCAAGGGCGTGCTAGAATCGTACTATGGTCGTGAACAGCGTGGTATAGTCGTAGTGGAAGTATAACCAGGAAGATTTGGACTATTTGCGATTACAAATAAATTAAGATCAGACATTATATTTTAAGTGCTAAAGTGACAATTTGTTAATCCGTCTATCTAACCTTTTATATTTCTTTGTGTTTAATTAATTCTATTCTTAAATATATGTTTGTCGTGATGGAAATCACTCTGACCATGACAAGTTAAACCGTTGGACACTAATCCTTTGCTAAAGAAACTGTTTTCTATATATGCTTTTGTATGTTATTTTGTAGTCAGTTTAGGTTTTATGTCTGGTACTGTCCGGACCTTGCTAATAAAGTTTAAAGTATTGGGGTTCCGTCTTTGAATTACTATAACACGGAAAACACCCGGTTATAGAAGCGTAGTTTGGTCGCGGTGAGAACGTGATGGTCGTAGTGAGGTCGTAATTTAACGTCGCAATGAGATCGTAGCGCAGTTTCTCCGAATAGAATCACGCTTTCGCTACGCTCTCACTACGATGGTACAGCGACCTTTGCGATCTTACTACGATCTTAGTGCGCTCTCACTACGCTTCTACTACGACCTGATTTCGCCACGACCGCATCACGATTGTTTTGAACATGTTCAAAGTTTGCCACGCTCATCACTATCTTGAAAACCTCACCACGACCGTGATACGACCTTATTGCGATCTACACGATCGTACTACGATCATCAAAATTTGCAGTTTTTTCACAGATCGTAGTGCGATCGTGGCCTAGTGGGACTGGGGTATAAAGGAAAACAATTTATTTGACTTGCATATAATTTCCAAGGAAAAAGATCATAACAATGTTTCTCGAATAATTCCACATTTCAACATTTTTTTTATTTCGAGTGGTAAATTATTCCATACTTTGGTTGCAAAAAAGTGAAAATTAGATTTCCCCAAACTGAACTACAATAGACCATATATGGTAAAATATATGCATTCAAATAGTTGCCTTGTGTGTTTTGGCATATTTACTTATTGTCTTAAAACTAGAGAAAAACGTGTTTCTGCACTTTTTTTGCCCTTAACTCCTAGACTGTTTTCCCAATAACCCCTTCAAGTAAATATCAACCTTCTACTAATGGTATTAAACCTTGTGGTACAATTTCAGAACAATTGAAATACTATTACACATCTTTTTGTCCTGAAACTAGATAAATGCTTTTTTGCCCCTTTGGTCCCCTCATTCCTTAACCTTTAGGACACTAACCCCCAAAATCAACCCCACGCTTCCTTTTGTGGTTATAAACATTGTGTTAAAATTTCTTTTTACTTATGCAAACATGGCAAAAGTTATTTTCCGGAAACCATCCGTCTTTGGACGACGCCGACGATGTGCTACCAATATATACGACAAAAAAAATCTTGTGGTCGACAGGTCGAATAAAATTTTTATCCCCTTTTTATTTATTTTGTGCAATACACTAAGATGTTGAGAATCAACCCCTCCCACCCCCAAAAAAATCCACCATTTTAGCTCACCTATGCCATCCGTCGTCCGTCGTCTGTCGTCTGTTTATTAGATCTATCAACCCTGAAATTTTCAGATGAATCAAACAACCCAGTGTTGGGTTGCTGCCACTTAATTGGTAATTTTAAGGAAATTTTGCAGTTTTTGGTCATTATCTTGAATATTATTATAGATAAAGATAAACTGTAAACAGCAAAAATGATCAGCAAAGTAAGATCTACAAATAAGTTATTATGACCAAAATTGTCAATTGACCCCTTAAGGGGTTATTGTCCTTTAATGACAATTTTTCACAATTTGTTCATCATATTTGCTAACTTTAAAAATTCTTCTCCTCTAAAACTATTCAACCAAATTCAACCAAACTTCAACTGGATGATCAGTAGGGTGTATAAAATGAATTTGTGTTTTATTTTTCATTTTGTCAATAAACTTGGCCGTCATGGCTAAAAATAGAACACAGGGTTAAATGCAATTTTTGGCTTATATCTCAAAAACTCCAGCATTTAGAGCAAATAAGACAAGAAGTTAAAGTATTTATTAGGTCAAGGTCTACCTGTCCTGACATTTTCAGCCGAATCGGGTTACTGGTTTTTCAGGTATAATGGCCCCTGAATTGATGATTTTATAGAAATTTTGCAGTTTTTGGTTATTATATTATTATAGATACAGATAAACTGTTATTAGCAAAAATGTTAAGCAAAGTAAGATCTACTAATAAGTCAATTTGACCCAAATTGTCAATTGACCCCTTAAGGAGTTATTGCCCTTTAAAGATTGTTTTCACAATTTGTTCATTCATCAAGTTGACTTACTTTTAAAACTCTTCTCCTTTGAAACTGCTGTATCAATTTCAGTAAAACTTAGGCTAAATGAGTTTCAGAGTATCTAGTATAAAAAAAATTATTTCCTTGTATTACAAGAAACATAGCTCCTATGGCTAAAATAGAACATAGGAGAAAATGATTTTTTTTTGCTTTTGAAGAAAATATGACGATTCAAATAACATTTAAGGTGGTACCTAACACTTTAACTAAAATTAATTTTGCTCGTTTAATTGTAATTAAATTTTGCCAAAGTAGTTACTTTGACCCTTTGACAAAAATATAAAATTTTCAAAAAATTTGAACCAATCGTTTTACCTAGAAAATTTACACTGGTTATATAGCAGTTTGACAAATACTTATTTTGATCATTGAGAAGCTTAATATTCCATTTCCAACACAACGTAATTAAAACGTTAAGCTTATTTTACAGAGTCATCTCCCTGTAGTGTTAGGTAACACCTTAAATAAATTGAAAAGCCAAAATAATCAATGATGAGAGATTTAACCAAAAAAAATAAGGTGAGCGATTCAGTCTCTTGAGAGCCTCTTGTTTTGTTTACCCCAAAACAATCCTTTTTTGGCAATACAAAATATTGGAAGACATTTTCTTTTAAATTTTTGAAATCTTAAAAAATAATTGTCCCGCGCTAATTTCTGTTTTCTTTCCCTCAAGATATGGTCAAAACCTCAATTCAAATTTCCAATGGAATTTGCAACCATAATTACCAATTTAATCATTTAAAAGCAGCGTAAGAGAGTTAATCCACATATTACTTACATGTAAAAATAATTGTCCATTAACCAGGACACCCTTGTTTCCCCCTTTTTTCCCCCAATAGTTTGAGCCATAACCCTCAAAGTCCATCCCCAACCCCTTTTTTACTGTTATGGAACCTTGTGGTATAAATTTAGATAGATTTATAATAAAATATTGTCTGGAAACTAGAAAAATGCTTATTTGAGCCCCATTTTTGCCCCTATGTCCTTAACTGTTGGGAGCATCAATTCACCAAAATCAATACTAAAAAAAATAACCTTCCTTTTGTGGTAATGGAACTTGTGTTTAAATTTCATAGATTTTTATTTACTTATACTAAAATAATTGTTCGGAAACCATGCATCCGTCTTCGATGGACACTGGCGACAACGACCTTTTGATGGCAATATACGACCGTAAAATTTGAAGGTCGTACAAAAACAAAATGGAACTCATGTCAATAGATATCAACAATTCACCAAATTTTCATGAATAGTAGTAAACACGTTTTTGAGTTAATGTCCGACATGTTGACGACGGACGGACGGACGTGCGGTCAATGGTAAACTATTATACGTCATGTGAACGAGCGTTATTATAAAAATTAGAACTCATTTATTTTAGATGGTCATTGTGCATCGAGTTGGGGGTTAAAACTATGTGTAAGGACATTTATATAACTTATTAGTGTTAAATTGGCTTTCCATGTATTATCCAATCTAACAAAGAAGTTCGGATGAACGAGATTTTTATTAAAATTGCACACTTGTTTTTATATCTGTTCCAGACCATATGAGTATTTGGACCGTACGCGTACGGTCCGGACCGTATACGTATACTCGTACGGTTCGACCATATGCGTACGGTCGGACCGTATGAGTATACGCGTATGGTCCAATACAAGCTGACCATAAATGTTATTGTATCATATATAAATAAGAAAAAAAACAATTATCATTATCTTTATTTTTAGTTTTACAAATTGTTATTATTACAAATTGAATTAGATAGACCAACAATTAAAATTTAATATTTGTTCAATTGTAAATCTGAATTTTATTTTGGTACTCTCGACCAATGTGGCACTTGCTGCCACAAGTAAAGTAATATTTTTTCATTCACATACTTACAGTTCATACATGTTCTGTTTGCATTTGCATTTTTGTAAAGTTGCTAAATATTCTAGAACAGTTGTCCTTCCACATTAAGTTTTACCTCCTATATCTTCAATTTCAGTGATCTTAGTTCAATTAATGTATAATTACTTATCGACATGCTAAATACAAGACTAAAGAGATAAGCGGATTTAATTTAATTCGCGTAATTTTTTAAATAGTTAAAATAGAAAGATTTTATTTTAATTACAATTGAACTTTTTTATATTAATTTAGATATAAGTTATGTTGATCTGTCATATGCATTTGTATCAAATTAACTTGAACAACTTCTTAATATTAGTCAGACCGTACGCGTACGGTCCGACCGTACATGTATGAGTATTTTGAAAAAAAGTACGCATACGGTCCAGACCATACGCGTACGGTCCAAATACTCATAAGGTCTGGAACATATCCGTCTTGATTTAACAATATTTAAGTAAATACATAAATTGTATTACTAATATAAAATGCAAAAACTAACTTTTTGTTAGACTAGTAAAAGTAAACAAGTACCTATGTTGGCAATCGTGCTTTCCATAGGTATATCTTTATTGTCTCCCTTTGAATTTTATTTTGAGAAGCACTGCAGTAATTAAGAGCGTTTATCAAAAGTTCACTATTCTACCACATTGTAAGTTTTTTTCGAAGTTTTTATATTGATTACATTTTTATATCACAATGTCTATGTTCACAGTTTCGTGGATAATAAATCGATAAAATCTTATAAATGCAAGGTCCCACTTTGTTTATGCAAAAAAATGTATGGAAAGCCTATTTGACATTCATGAGGGATTTTTCCTCCCTCTTTAGTCTATATTGTATACGCAATGTACGATGCTCTCTTAGAATAGAGATTAAATTTCCTAGGATTTGTCTCCTATGAAAATACTGTTTGCTATAATTTTTCCCATTGATTTTAATAAAGCAAAACAGCCAAGAAGGACTTTTTACTGGCACAATATAGCGAACTTGACTATGTTATTTTACCATTTATTTGTAAAGAGGGTAAAACAGATTATTTTGACTTTTGAAGCGTTCTATAAAAATGTGCACTGTCAACTTAAAAGAATTAACTTATTATAATTTATTGATGTACCGAACAGGGGAAGTCATCTTACAAAAAGGGGGTGGTCTCAACCCAGGGTAACTATATGTTCCAATTCAAATGCATTGATCGTTCAAAAAAGAGTTCTGTATCTAATGAATAAAAATATACACGTCTTTAATCACATTGTATCAAAAATTTGATGAAACATTATGCAATATAAAATTGAGAATTGAAATAGGGAATGTGTCATAGAGACAACAACCCGACCAAGGAGAAGACACTTAGAATATATTTATAAATAACTTTCTAAAGACAAACACGAGTATTTTGTATCGTACTGATGAAAAGGGGAGGGGGCAACTAAATGGAATTATGTAACTGAATTTATTCTTAATATGATTATACAAAAAATGTATATTTAATGAATAGACAGTCTAATAGATATTTTTTAAGATATTTTTTATCACATAATTTTGAAGTTAGTATTAATCTGCACAGTTTGTAAAAAGCCTGAAGTCAATATACATATTGTGACAAGGAAAAAAGTTGATAATGAAGTTATGTAAATAAAAGCACATGGTAATTAATCGAAATTTTATATAGGCAATTAGGAGGGCTTATAAGCTAATCATGTGTTGATACCAGTGCCCAGCTGTCAATCCTTGACCACAGTCAAGATGAAGAGTGAGGTCTTATCTTATTGTATTATATTCATTTGTATTGCAACAAAAGTAATTTATATATTAACATGGAAGTAAACAGAGAAAAGGGAAAAGATGCGAAAAGGAGAAAATATAAAGGAAAAAATCTTACCTAAACAAACGAAACTATACATGCTATATACGGATAGGAATGTGAAAGTATCTTGATAAGCCTCTGACTTTAAAAGTTCTTAGTACTACAAACAGGTATAGCTCCGAACCTTTCTTCTGTTTAGGCATTTTAACCAATTTAATTGTATGTGCACGTTTTCAATTCTATAAAACACAAAAATCATGTGGGACAATCTATTTTCAGGAAGTGGGTGGTCTTGATTTTGTCACTCCTCAGGGGGTCACGCTTATATATTGGCGATATCTCGATTTCTCTCAGCCTGAAAAAAAATTCTCGGAACGTCTCGAAAGTTTTCTTTCATGTATACAGGTAGTTACAAATGAATATTCGTCTTTGATACGGTCCCTGAGGATCTATGGCTAGGCTACCACATTGTAACAATCAAACTAAAACAATATAGACTAAGTTGAAGTCAATTAACCATTACAATATAAGAACTAATTTGCTTTTTCATAAAAACATATGTGTTTTTGATAATGTGAATGTTTAAAAGCGCTTTAATTTCTAGACAAATATAATAACGAGGGATGCGAATATATTTGTTTTAAAACGACCACTGCACACTGTGTGTATCTAGCGGCGTTTTGCATTAGCGCCGTCTATCTGCATTTCATTTGCGCCGATTTTTCATTTCATTTGCGACGATATTTTTACGGGTAAATTACAGGTCAATGTTTTTTTTCGTTATCCCTATTGACCTTTTCCGTTAGCCAGGCCCAGATGTACAAATGATATAAATTGTCTCACCACGGAGAGATGTAAGAGGGATCTCGAGCAGGATAAGTCAATTAAAACGCACTATGTTCACATACTTTAAAATCAAGAGGCACTCTGTTTATATACTAAAATGATGAATTAAAAATCTATTTACAATAATAAAATCCATAAATACGGAATACGTTAAAATCACAAATCTGTTCTTGTCGAGTATTTAAGGGCAACACATCTAATGAATTTCTTTCTTGTGATTTCGTCTCTTCTATATTTGTTGTAATTGTCAATTTTTTAACAAAGTCCATCTTTTCTATCTTTCCGCTTTAAATACGTACTGATGCGGGCATTTTTCTAAGAGTTCACATTTTAACATACGCAACGGCTTATAGAATATACAATTTTACAATATTTTTAATTACCAATAATATTTCTATATGTATAGTTTGTTTACATCACTATATCTATTTCATTCTAGAATAACATGGTATTCATCTTCTACCATATTGTTATTGTACATAGTACATAATCTGTTTTCTTTTTCTAAATTATAATATCTGCCTGTTTCTATATTGAAGCTATGGGCGGAGATACGATATTTACATATAAAAGGTTTATATATTTGATTAACTAAATAATTGGACCTCATTGAATGCGTATTCATATGAACTTCAATTTAACCTTTTAACTAGAGATAAATAACGCATGAATCGTGCGTGATCAATTATTTGAAGGGAAAGAATGTCAACATTGAAAGTTGAACAAAGATAAATCATTTGATTGTCTGATTCGATCCACACAAGTCATTCTTTTACAGGCAAAAACGATAATTAGCATATATATTTTTATCTATAATATGAAATTAAATAGACCTAGCCAAATCCAATTGCACGAATTCGCTAAATCTATTTATATCTATATTTATGTTTATATCCCTTGAATGACCATCGGAGGTCTTTGGTGTTCTACTCGATAGTTAGTTAGATGGCGTCTAGAATAGAATACACACGAAACGAAGCTAGATATTATCGAGCCCATGTGCTGTTAAATGTTTATTTTATACTTTTAATTATTTGGAGAAATGTTCGAGACTGGTTTACACCCATTTCATTAGCATGATATTGTGTTCATTTGTTTCTTACACTTTCGTCCCAACGTTTTCCTTTTTGTCATAATTATTTTCTTTTCATATTTAGTGAGTATAAAAAAAAAGTTTTTAAAAAGACATCAACATCAAAAAGGTACACCTTCAAGTGGACATAACATGCAAATTGTATTAATTGATCTTTCAATAAAATTATTTTGCAGTTGTTTTCATGATTATTTTCTTTTAACTGACAGAAATCAAAAGCGGAGAAAAATGAACGCATCATCAGCTCCTTCTGTGATTGTCTCCTGTGATCAGACTTCCGATCTATTTATGAAGGAACGCATAGTTTGCTCTGGTGACAGAGGAATTAGTTATATATGTAAAGTGTGTGGTAAGGAGTTGAGTAGCAATGCAGATCTAGAGGAACATGTGATTACTCATACTGGAAACCAAGTTTTAAAATGTAATTTCTGTAAAAAAGAATTTCGTGCATATAATGTGTTACAGATGCATTTAAAGACATACGCTAGGTTTAATAATCATATCTGTGATCCAGGTTTTCGAAAGGATGATGACTTAAGGAAACACTTGAAAATTCACTCTGAAGATAAACCTAAGGCTTTGAAATGTGATGTATGTGATAAAGGGTTTAGTAAGCTTAGTCATCTACGGGTCCACATGAGAACACATACTGGTGAGAAACCTTATAAGTGTGATGTATGTGGTAGAGGGTTTGCGTATAATGATTACATGCAAAAGCATATGAGAACACATACTGGTGAAAAACCTTATGTATGTGATGCATGTGGGAAAAGTTATAGCCAAATTTGTAGTTTACAGAGCCACATGAGAACGCATACATACAATGATAAATCTTATAAATGTGATGTATGTGGTAAAGGGTTTTCTAACAGTTGGTACTTGAAGAGACACACAACAACACACACTAGTGAAAGACCTTTCAAATGTGATATATGTGGTAATGGGTTTAGACAAAATTTCGAGTTAACGAGACACATGAGAATACATACTGGTCCCCATGGTCACGATGATAGACAGTATAAATGTGAAATATGTAAGAAAGTGTTTAAGACGAATCAGCACTTAACAACTCACATGAGAACGCATACTGGTGATAAACCATTTATATGTGATGTATGTGGGAGAGGGTTTAGTCAGAAAGTAACCTTACGGAGTCACATGAAAACACACACAGCTGATAAATCTTATAAATGTGATGTGTGTGGTAAAGGATTTATTCAGAACGGGGCATTTCGAAAACACATGAGAATACATTCTGGTGATAAAACGTTTAAATGTGATGTATGCGCGAAAGAGTTTAGTAAGTGTAAGGACTTGAAGTCTCACATGAGTTTACACAATGATGATAAACCTTTTATATGTGAGGTTTGTTGTAAAGGGTTTCACCATAGATTGACCTTACTGACACACATGATAACACACAACAACACTAAACCTTATAAATGTGATGTATGTAGTAAATCATTTCGTAGTTTTCAATCCTTACAAATACATACGAGAATACACACTGGTGATAAACCTTATCAATGCGATGTATGTGGGAAATCATTTCGTAGTTTCCCTACCTTACAAATGCACACTTTAATACACACTGGTGATAAACCTCATAAATGCGATGTGTGTGGAAGAGGGTTTAGACAAAGTGGTCACTTACAAAAACACATGAGATTACATACTGGTGATAAACCTTTTAAATGTGATATATGTTATAAATGTTTTAGACAGAATATAAATTTACAGACACACATGAAAAAACACACGTGACATTTGATGCATGTAGACTAGGGTTTAATCAGAATTCGACTCTCCAGGCCAGACACGCATTGACAATAAGCTACTGTATAGTTTGATATGTGTAGTTAATTTAGTCACGTACTTGTGATAATCTTTAACTTGTTTTACAAATGTGATAAAAGTGGTTCTTTAATGGCAATGCGTAGCTGTTGGATTTTTTAAAATTCCATGTTTACACCATGTGTACACAATAATGTTTCAGCTATAGGCATATACGCAATATATTGACACATGTGTTCATCACATTTGTGATCCTATGCTCCAACATGTATCCGATGGATCAGAGGCGGATCCTGGGGTTGGGGAGTTGGAGGGGATTCCAGAGGTTTAAACCGATCTTATTTGACGAACAAATTGTATTGAATTGTAAACAAGTTTGGCAGTTACAAAATGTACCATGGTTACATTCACGAAGATCTTAAAGACCTACATGACTTTGTACAGTTACGTACAAATTTAAAAGAATGTTACTATTTAAAATATAACAGAAAGAAAAAGTACTAATAAAAAACGAAGAAACTATCTTTGTTATTTTGACTATTTTTGTTAAATTATTATTATTTTTAAAGATTAAATAGTTGTACAGCAGTTGTACAGCCATACAAATAAGGACTCGGATGATCCGATATTTGTTTTTTATGTTAACATTTTTTTGAATTAAAATAAAATATAATATATGGAATAGGATCCAAGTTACAGGATACCAGAGCGGTACCCACGAATGGAGTCACTTTAACCTTCGCTTAAATTGGATATTGTACAGAGATGATACTTTGGTAAAGATGTTTAAATATTTCTAAAGGAGGTTCATTAAACTATCAACTCTAAATTTTAATTGATTCTGTTAGGTATAGGATGGATTTTCGATTTAACAAAATGATTCTATAATTTTGATACTCAAAAAAGTATTGTTGTCTTAAATGCCGGTCAATAATTCTCCCAGAAACCATGAACAGGGCTACTAGTACATGTAGTATGAGAAAGAAATTGAAATTTACAGTCTTATATAGAAAATAAAAAAATTGTCCCTAAATTTGGAAGAAACTGTATTAAGGTAATAAAGGAAATAATTCGGACCCTGTTCCATATTTACTCGTATTTGCTATTTAATGTTACCATAGCTTCGTGTCAGTTTCTATTATAACACATGTCACAAATGTACAATGTTTTGTTTCTTATTCTGTTTTTTTATAAGATGAATAAAAAGAATCTTGAATGCCAATATGTTATCAATTACACACAACCCGTACACTTATTTTCAAACGGTGCTGGAAAAATAATTTGACTAGTAAACTGACGTATAGCTGTGCACTGTATTCGACATATATAGAAAAAAGAAGATGTGGTATGATTGCCAAGGAGACAACTCTCCACAAGGGACCAAATGATACAGAAATTAACAACTCGTACGACCGTCAACAAAGAGCAAAGCCCATGCCGCCTTGTCAGCTGAAAAAGCAAACAATAAACGAAAAAAAAATGTAACACATGAACAAACGACAACCACTGAATTACAGTCAGAAACATACTGAAATATAGTTTATTTTTACGAACACTGAACATAAGTAAAAGCTCAGACATAAACAGTGTAAATATAAGTAGCTATGATTGTCCATGAGACAACTATCTTCACATGAGTTTAAATAACTGGTGAATATAAGTAATTAATTACAGGTCTTAGTACCAGTGTATGTAAAGTGCGGATCCTAAAATATCATGTTTACTGTATATGCCATAAATGTCTAATGTAGAATGATAAATAAACAGACGAACTTTTTTTAAATTTTGAAGAAAATGAAGAAAATTAGTTAAAATGTATATGATCAGATCTACATAATACTAATAAAACAAAGTTAGAGATGCGAGCGGGGGTTTATCGCGCCTAAAGCCATCCAGCTGTGAAATATATACCAAAATAGGTGAATATTTAGGACATTTCACGATCAGATTGTGCAGGTGCTTTATAACTAACAGGTGAGATGTTGTTGCAGTAAAAAATATTAATTTTAATACAATAGACCACTTTCGAGTTCATCCGTCACCGGAAAAAACTCGTCAATTATACGCGCCTTTATCATCGTCATTTGTGCGTTTAGGGGCGTCGTCACTTCCTTCCAATGTTGAGCGAGTGGTTGGAAAACTATAATTCTATATTGTACGAATTTTTCGGCAAATTGAATTCTCAAAATTGACAATCAACATTGCTGTCATTAGGGAAATGTCAGTAAGTACCTACAGAGCAACCATTATTTCTAGTTTATCCTGCACAAAGACGATCACTAAGACGCTTGATGAACGTAAATAGTGCAGGGATACAGGCGAGCCCCTCTATCTGGTAAATGACGTCATAAAGGCGTGTATAATTGACGAGTTTTTGCCGGTGACGGATGAACTCGAAAGTGGTCTATTATTAAAGTTGTATAACGTAGAAAATGTTTTGTCATTCAGTTTCTTCATATTTAACTAAATTCCACTATGACGATTTCGTAATGCTAGTCATGTTTACTGTCGAATAATGATACTATTCTTTCATTTTCACTGTGGAGCGAATCATTAGTATTGTATATGCGGTGCATTTTCACTGTATAATTTTATTTATTTTATTTATTACAGCTCATTTCTTTACGCATGTAGAGCAAGACTTTAGTTGATTATTTGCTTTTTTTTATTGGATAATCATTATGATAACACCCAATTTAATTCAAATATTAAAAATACAGGTTACACTTTGCCTATTCATATTGTTTAAAAATGTCAATCTTATTTACAAAGTTTGTATAAACAATTATACAAACAAAGCAAGCAAGCTACCAAAGTTTTGCTTTACATGCATTAGGAAATTAGCTGTAAAGCCTTAATTTAGCCGACTTGCTCAAACAATAGATAAAGTAAGAGAAAGATTTGATAAAATTTAACTTACGGAGGAAAGTTTGGTTTTAAAACACTGTAATAAATTCAATAGAAATAACATTTATTTCAAATGTATTCCATTTAGTTTCTTATAAAGCGTATAGGGATCTTTATCCTTATTTTTTTTTTATCCATTTCCATTACACTTCACCGCTAATTACGAACATCTTGATATAGATTGCACCTTCGTTTTTCCGTTTAAAAGGTTTTACACTGGAGCCCTTTATAACTTGCTGTTCGGTGTGAGCCAAGACTCCATGTTGAAGACCGTATTTTGACGTACAATGGTCTACTTTTATAAATTGTGACTCGGATGGAGAGTTGTCTCATTGTCACATACGACATCTATAGATTTTTAGAAAATGAGATATCATCTTTCTCCATGAATGGACAGATTGTATTAATTGGAGATCTAAATGCTCGAACTGGCCAAAGAGCTGACTTTATTGTAAATGATTCTGATCACATCAATAATTTTGATGGTTTTGATTTACTCCCTGAAAATTATATTACTGATTCAGAAATTAATAGAAACAATCAAGATACTTCTGTAAATACAGTTGGTACAAAGTTATTAGACTTGTGTTTGTCTTCAAGGCTGCGTTTACTCAATGGTCGATTTTTAGGTGACGCATTGGGATATTATACATATATATGTCAAGCAGTGGATTTAGTACTGTTGATTATGCTGTTGTTAGCGAGAGTCTCCTGTCCTCAGTCAAATATTTTAAAACAAACGATTTTACTTACCTATCAGATCATGTTCAAATTACTTTATATATGAAGTGCTCTATAAATATAGATAAAGAAATTGGCCTTGAGGAAAAAGGTTGGCACTGGATTAAATCATATAAATGGACAGAAAATTCTAAACTTAAACTTATTGATGCTTTATTGACTGAATATGTAAAGAATGAGATAATAGAGTTTGAAATGGTTAATTACGAGGAAAATCAGGTTGGTGTTGATGAGGCTACAGAAAAATTGACAAAAATTTTAGACTATATTTCAAGCCTTTCTTGTAAAGCAACTCCAAAAACTAAAAGGAGGAAGAAGAAAAGGAAATTTAAACAAGTTTGGTCAGACAATGTTATATATGAAACCAAGCGTCAAATAAATAAAATAGGAAACAAAATAAGAAATAATCCAAATAATAGTTTAAAGCAAAAGTTTTTTGAGTTAAAAAAAAAACTTGAAGAAAATGGTTAAACACAAAAAGAATGAATATAAACAAAAACTTTATAATTGTTTAAGTGAATATATCAATCAAAATCCAAAGGAATATTGGAAAATTTTTAAATCTCTTAAGAATAAAACAGAAAAAGATGAAATACCAGAGGTATTAAAAGATGAAGAAGTTTTAATAAAACATTTTCAAGATCAAGGTAAACCTTCATCTATAAATAATGCTTTTATGATAGACATTGAATCACAGTTAAAGCTATTAGAAAATAATATAGACTTCAAAGCTGAAACAGATGCTCCAATATCTTGTTCAGAAGTAAATAAGGTAATCAGAGGACTAAAACTTCAAAAGTCTGCTGGACCAGATAGAATTATAAATGAAATAATTAAAACCTCAAATTAAGTAATAATTAAGTCAATTGTTAAAATATTTAATTTAATTCTAAAAACGGGTATATACCCAAAATCATGGAAGGACTCATATATAATTGCACTTCATAAGAAGGGAGACAAATCTGATCCCAATAATTACAGAGGTATATCTTTAATCAGTAATCTTCCTAAAATATTCAATGCTGTACTCAATAATAGATTAATCACAGTTGTGGATAAACAGCTGAATAACTGTCAATTTGGCTTCAGAGAAAACCACAGAACTGCTGACAGTATTTTCATATTAAAATCTTTAATTAATAAATATATACACAAAAATAACAAAAAAATATATGCATGCTTCATTGACTTAAGAAAGGCATTTGACTCTGTATGGAGGACAGCCCTTCTGTATAAATTATGCAAAATGGGAGTAGGAAAGTCTTTTTACAGAGTAATAAAACAACAATATTTAAATACAAAATCCTCTTTAAAACATAAAGATCACATTTCTGACTATTTTGACATTACTAGAGGTGTGAAACAAGGGGATTCATTAAGTCCTACTTTGTTCAATATTTTTATAAATGATATCACTAAAGGTTTGGAAGATGACAACTCAAGTCCATTGGAGCTTATAAATAGTAAACTAGGCTCCCTTCTGTTTGCTGATGATCTGCTTTTACTATCAGAATCTAAGGAGGGTCTCCAAAATAGTCTAAATAAAGTTTCCATGTTTTGTGAAAACTGGCAGCTTTCTCTAAACATAAATAAAACAAAAAGTATGGTCTTTTCAGCAACAAAGCAAAAGCCTGAAACATCTATACTTGTATATAAAAACAAAAAAATAGAGAATGTTTCAGAATATCCTTACTTGGGTCTGCTGATTAAATCAAATGGTAATCTTAGTCATAGTACAGCTGAATTAACAAAAAAGGCAAAAAAGGTTTTGTTCTCTATTAAAACATATACTAATTCTCTTGGCAGCCTTCCTATCAGAGTGTCAAACAACTTATTTGACACCTTAGTGAGACCTATATTGACTTATAATTCTGAAATAACATATTTGGACTCCTATATAACATATTTCAAAGCTAAAAAAAGAGCTTTGGTTTCTGGAAAAATTGTGGACCCATTTAATTTTATTGACAAGACTCCAATAGAAAACTTGCATCTTGGTTATTGCAAGTTTACCCTTGGCACTAACAAGAGTGCCTCAAATTTTGGTACAAGGAACGAATTGGGAAGACTGCCTGTTGAATGTCATATAAAAACCCAAACTATTATGTATTTAACAAGGCTTTTCACCTCAAATTTGAATCCCTTATCACATGAATCTTTTCAATTAACTAAAACTTTGGATTCTAGTGGCACCTATTCATGGTTCACTTTTGCAAAAGATATTCTTTCTGAATCTAACATTGATATAGATAGACTAAAAACCTGTGATAATTTAAAACAATTAAAAAATATTAAAAGCTATATTAAACCCCAAATAAACTCATACTACAACAACCTGTTGATAAATAAGTTAACATCTATTGATGATAAAAGTAAATTAAATTTTTATAAAGCACTTGAGCCAAATCTATTGATCAAACCTTACCTCTCTAACCCAAACTTTGAATTTAGAAAATTAATTACAAAACTTAGAATCAGTGACCATTCATTATTAATTGAAAAAGGGAGGCATTTTAAAATTCCTCGCGAAGAGAGACTTTGCAAAAAATGTAAAGTACTAGATGATGAGAAACATTTCCTGATAAATTGTTCTCATAATTCAAATATTAGATTAACATATTTTGATTGCATTAATAGAGAAAGTAATTTATTTGCTAATCTCACTGACAATGACAAAGTTATATATATACTTAACCCATCAACACCAACACAAGTGAATAAACTAGGATCCTTTATAAAAAAGTCAATGGAACTGAGGACAGGGGACCCTTTAATATTTACCTGAATTTGTGTATATATATTGAGTTACTTAGTTATTGTCTTTATTTGTTTTTGTTGTTGTTATATGTCACAAACTGTTAAGTTTATATGGCAATAAAACTTTGAATTGAATTGAATATATATGGCTCAAAAACGAAACGAGACGGGATAAAAAGGGATAAAAAAATCTACGCTACTTTTTTATTATATTTATAATGGGCATAATATGAGTCAAAATAGAGTAAAATAGTGGGTCGCATTTGGGTATAAGCGTCACGCCGGATTGCCAATTTTTGGCAAGCGTGACAGGTGAAAGTCAAATGATTGTGTAGTGAAAAACGGGAAATGAAGTCTAGCGGTACATTGATTATTACAAAAAATCAGAACTGCATAGTATAAGCGGGATACGGGAATCTGACAAAACAATAAGCGGAATACGGGAATCTGCCAAAACAGTAAGCGGGATCCGGGATCAGAACCCCCCAATGAGACCCCAGAATAAGATATTTTTGTATATTCATCCTTTTGTTACAGTCATGCCTTCAATAACAAATGTATCCGATGCATGCATTTTTTTTTTATATTTTTGGTCCCTTTTTCAATTTTGTGGGGTTTCAAATTTATAGCTAGTCCTTTAATATAGATATTCGTTGACATGCTGAATCTAGTTTTGGTATTTTTTGCCTAGTTGCTGAAATAGCCCACATAGAGTTCCAAAGGGTTTATAATCAACAAAAATGAATTGTAGCATGCATTTCGTGTACAATAACCCAAATGTGCATGGTTTTACCTCTGCGGTAGTATCCATTCGCGGATCCATAATTTTTTATAAGTAGGGGCCCACTGACTGTCTAAGAGGGCCCGCTGCTGTCACGCTCTAGTGATTCCCTATATAAGTTAAAATCAAAGAGAAACGTAATCTGAAGAATACAATGACATTTTGAGAATCGCTTTTGTTACAAGTTTGAAAAGCTATATATTTAATGAGGAATGAATGAGGAGTTTGTATTTCAATTTGAAAATACATGTATCATAAATCCTAAAGTCATCAACTAAGTTTTTTTTTTCATTTGTTGCAAGTGCATTTATCACATAATTCTACAATAAAAATTCCTCGCATCTTTGAAAATTCTACATTAATAATGACTGCACTAACAGTGATAATTCATCGCATCTATAGTTAAAATGGATCGCTTTCAATAATCGATATGCTATATTATGATGCTTTTATAACCCTTATTTGAACTTTAATGCTTTGTTTGTATATTATAAAGACATATCACAATGAAAATATGTTAAAACTTAACTTAAAATCCTTTAACTTGATATTTTCAAAACGTAAACAAATACAGTTTTCCCATGATCCTTTATTCTACAATAGACATACCCGCATATAACAGTAAAAATGGACTAGCTGGATTCGCAATTTATATACAATGAGTACGGCCTTTAACAATAAGACAAGTTGTTTTCTTTAAAAAAAGAAATGCAATCGTAAACCCAAATGCTTGTTTGGCATTATATATATTAGATTCATATTAGATAATTGTTTAATAAAGATGTATTGTCTTATATTACTTTTGTTGTACATAAGAATTAGAAACTGACATTGCCTGTTTACTTAATGTAATACCGGCCTCACACATCAACGTATAGATCCGACGTACGTCGGCCGTGGCAAAAAAAAATCATGCATGCTACCAATACGCTAGTAATTTTGATGCATTAAACCTGTCAATCATATCTGTATCGTGTGCACAACGAGCTTAAAGAGTGTATTGGGTGTGCGTAAAGCGTACCTAAGCGTTTCTCCTAGTCTTTCTATATTCCCAACTGCAGGTCTGTCTATTTGTGAATGTTTGTCAATAAGTCTGTCACATTCGCCCGTCTGTTTACATGTTTACCAGTCCGTCTATGTCCACTGGTTCGTCTGCATGTTCACTAGCTTTGAAATAGCTTTCGGTAAGTGCGATTATTTCTATAGTATTAATGTATGGACTTTTTCATATTGGACCTGTAACATGCCCGAGGTGTTAATAATGGCCAAGGATGGTTGTAATGGCCCTGAGGCAACGCCGAGGGCCATTACAACTGTCCGAGGCCATTATTAATATCAAGGGCATGTTACAGGGCCAATATGAAAAAGTCCATATATTGATACTTTTATTAACCAACTTTTAAAGGCAACTTCATTCAAGAACAGTCTTCGAGTCTCGGATCCAAAATCATGCGCGTAGCTACGTTTACGTCAAAACGCCCGGGTGTACACTTGATTTTGATAAACACATATTGTAATCTTAAGAAAATAAAATAACCGTTTAAAATAACATCGGCTTTGTAATTCTTTCTTAAATGGCTTGTAATTCCGAAAAAAAAAAGTAACAAAATTTACTTTTCAATAGACGAATTTTACTTTTCAACCATATGGTATCATATTATATATTTGTTCTTTAACAGTCTGATCCACTGTTAATTCTACTATTTTCTTTATGTTTAAAGCAATTCATTACCTGCTGGGATTCGATATATGGTTTGCATTTATTTTTTACCCTGTGACATTACGATCTTAAATTTCGTCAAAAGTAGCCACTGAAAATTATACAGCTATCCACACACTACAACAGGACCAATACAGAAAAGCCCGTTTCATAACATTTCTATTTTAAAAATGGTTTTAATTCTTCGATTAAACAAAGAGTAAGAAACTTACCGTGAAGAAGATACAGGAATTTCATAGCTGAACTTAAACTTGTCTTTTCGCATTCAATTTCGCATGGAATTTTAGTCAACATTGTGATTGTCAGATGTAATTTCTGATTTCTCATCCAAGTACTTAATTTTATGCTATTAAATTTCATTTCATCTAGCAAATAAAAAGTAGCTGGGAAGAATAAATCAGACAGTTTAACTATTCTAAAGTCTGCATTCTGAGGATTGAACAACGGAAATGATAATAATCGAAAGTCGTACTCGAAAAAGGCTGTGAAATATTTCCGTTTCAAGTCGTTACAAAACAGTGTCAATGAACATCATTTAAACTTGTTTTATGATATTAATAAAGTTTAGAAAAGAATAAAAAAAATGTCATACTTATTTAAAGAAATAAAACGACATTTTGATTAAATCAATGTCCCGTTTCATCTGCTCATAATGCATGACTGTGATTTCGTAATGCACGGGTATGATTTCGTAATGCATGACTGAGATTTCGTAATGCATGACTGAGATCTCGTAATGTCTGGCTGTAGCAATTTCTCCGTTCATGAATGACCAATGTCGAAATTTTCCTTTTATAAAGCATGGACATTTCTATACATATTGTAGTAAGTTGGTTAATAAAGTGATTTAATTGTGTCTATTGTTTTTATGTAAGTGATTATTGTGCACCGTACCCATATTTTTAGGGACGCGAATTGCAACTGATATTTTACAGTTTTTTCTTGCGATGTGTTGTCCTTAAAGTTTGGTTCATTCGGAGGGTTGGGTTTATGGCCACCACATTGTTTATGTGCCAATGTCCATTCTCAAGCCAGGAACATGTAGTACAGTGGTTGTTGTTCATAATTCATGTCGGTCAAGTTTTTTTCGTAAATTATTTTGTTAATCAATAAGGCTGTTTAGTTTTGTTTGATTTTTGTTTTTAAGTCTTAATGGTCGGGGCATTTAATAGCCGACTAAATAGTGTTTGTTTTTATTTTTGGAGGCCGCTAGGTGGCCTTTAAAGACTTACTTCCACGTCATTGTAACTTTGGTTGGTATTTGTATCATTAGTGCTGGACCATGGTCGATACTATACACCTTTGAGGCAGGCGGGATATTTTTGTAGATCTTGTACAGCTCAAACTAATGGGAGTAGTTCCTGTACTTCTATGTCTATAGTCTAGAGGAGAGGGTGTAATATCTTCTGTACCGGTAGGTTTTATGAAGTTTCACCCGTATCGGACTTCTTCTTCTGAATGAAAGCTTTAAGGCGACGAGTATTTTTTAAGCAATGTGCCCTTAACGTGTCTCAAACTTATCTATAGCGTTTTCAACGCTCGTGTAGCGTGTATATTATGTGCGTGCAGTTTACAGGTATATACGCTTGACAAACGCTTAAGCTGAATGAAATTTTTTATGTTCCATTAAAATTTTCCTGAAGTAAACGCGTTCATCAAGCGTATACCTTTGCATTTCGACGTACTTCAAACTTATGGAACGCGGGTTTAAACGCTTGCGTAGCGTTCCTCTGGTGCGCAACTAAGTTACGCATACGATGATACGGACATTGTTAGTTTTCTTTATTGACTGATTGTTTTACATTGTCATTTCGGGGCCTTTTATAGCCGACTATGCGGTATATGTGCTTTGTCTGTTGTTGAAGGCCGTACGGTGACCCATAGTTTGTATTTCTGTGTTATTTGGTTCCTTGTAGAAAGTTGTCTCATTGACATCAAACCATATCTTCTTTTTTATATTCGATATCTTATCGCCGACCTGGTTAAGTCTGTTAAAAATGCATGCATGATTCATTTTTAGGTTAACAGTCGTAATTAAAGTGGCATATTTAATTCGTTGTTTCATTGCTTGAAGTATCATTTCTTACATCTGCATGGTCAAATGTGTATTTTTTTAAAATAAATTTTAGATTTAGATTTCAGTCACGGTTATTTTTTCCCCTTCATATTGAATATCTATACTTATCAGTCGTATTCTAATGACGAAAAGGATTCAGAGGTTATTATGTGACCTCCTTGTTTTAAAAAAAAAGTAAATAATGTTGCAATATTTAAACAAAGAAAATAACTTTAATTTATTATCTGATGTACAGTAGTTGTCGTTTGTTTATGTAATATAAACGTGTTTCTCGTTTCTCGTTTTGTTTATATAGATTAGACCGTTGGTTTTCCCGTTTGAATGGTTTTACACTAGTAATTTTGGGGCCCTTTATAGCTTGTTGTTCGATGTGAGCCATGGCTCCGTGTTGAAGGCCGTACTTTAACCTATAATGGTTTACTTTTTAAATTGTTATTTGGATGGAGAGTTGTCTCATTGGCACTCACACCACATCTTCCTATATCTATTAAATTTGCAATATTAATGAAAATAAATACGGACATAACTTTCGTAATTAATTTTAACGTTATTTTCAATAAACGAATTTTTTTTTGATAAAATCCTCGTTCTACACCTATTTGAGGCACGTTTTTATGATTATATTTCCATGTCTTTGGTCTATCCTAGGTTTATACAAATCCTTGCCTAGACGTAAAATTTCAAAAAGTGCTAATACTTTTTTTAAAGATTTTATTTTTAATTGTTCTCGTTAAAAATATTTAATTTTTTCATATTCAATATCTATTTAATTTTATTTTTTAACCATTTTTTTTTTATTAAAGTTGTAATATTTAACCAAAAAAATAACTGTAATTTAATCATATGCAAGAAAGACTTCCCTTTAATTCGCCAAAAATTGAGACGAATGCAAAAAAAAACATCCCGTTGACCGACTTCTGAGGCCTGCTATTAATGATCCCGACAACAATGATAGTCGTGTCATATACCATTGTGTAGATAAATCAATCTAGATTTACGGAATATTAAGTTTAAGTAGGTTTGACAACCGAGAAATAAAAAAAATAACAGGAAATTGGGACTGGGTATGTCATTATTCAAAAATTTATTAAGTACCTTATGTTATATTAAGGTATATAGGATTTTTTTTTGAGACAAGTGCCTGTGCAACAGTCTCCAAATTCCCCGGCCGTTGGTTTTTACACCAGTACTCCACAGAATATAAACTCTGTTATGCAGCCAATGGTGAATCCTTATTCAGACACAAATTGTAAACTAGACGATCTTACTCAAAAGGTTATTATGATATTTGACAAAATGTCAACACTTGATGAACTTTCAAAAACCTTCAGACATTTTAAAGACGTTCCATTGCGGACAGGACAAGACAGAACCAAATATGGTTTCTGATACTGAAATATCTTATGAACAACCTTCAGGAATTTTAAAGAAGTTCCACGGCGCACAGGACAAGACAGAACCAAATATTATTTCTGATACTGAAACGAAAAATATACTAACAATCATCCCTCTTGATCAGACTAGTACGGACCAACTGATGAACGATGCATATAAGACCAGGGAAATGATTGGTGTTGGTAATACAAGTGGTAAAGAATGTCTTGGTAATGTTTGTGCTCTATCTTATACTATCTCCGAGTTGTAATTCGAGTGTGTGTATGTGCTCTGTTTTATACTGTCTCCGAGTGGTAATTCGGGTGTGTATGTGCTCTATCTTATACTGTCTCCGAGTGGTAATTCGGGTTTTTGTATGTGCTCTATCTTATACTGTCTCCAAGTGGTAATTCGGGTATGTGTATGTGCTCTATCTTATACTGTCTCCAAGTGGTAATTCGGGTATGTGTATGTGCTCTATCTTATACTGTCTCCATATAGTAATTCGGGTGTGTGTGTCTTCTATTGTATACTGTCTCCAAGTGGTAATTCGGGTGTGTGTATGTGCTCTATCTTATACTGTCTCCGAGAGGTAATTCGGGTGTGTGTATGTGCTCTATCATATACTGTCTGTGAGTGATTATTCGGGTGTGTATGTGTCCTCTATCTTTAACTGTATCCGAGTGTTAATTCGGATGTGTGTATGTGCTCTATCATATACTGTCTGTGAGTGATTATTCGGGTGTGTATGTGTCCTCTATCTTTAACTGTATCCGAGTGTTAATTCGGATGTGTGTATGTGCTCTATCATATACTGTCTGTGAGTGATTATTCGGGTGTGTATGTGTCCTCTAGCTTTAACTGTATCCGAGTGTTAGTTCGGATGTGTGTATTTGCTCTATCTTATACTGTCTCCGAGTGTTATTTTGAGTGTGTTTATGTGCTCTTTCTTCTACTATCATCGAGTGATCATCCAGATGTGGTTAAGTGCTCTATCTTATACTGTTTTCAAGAGGTAGTTCATGTGTGTTTATGTGCTCTATCTTTTACTCTGTCCGAGTGGTATTTCGGATGTGTGTATGTGCTCTATCTTATACTGTCTTCGAGAGGATGTTCACAGTGTGTTTATTTGATCTATCTTATACTGTCTCCGAGTGATAGTTCGGATGTGTTTATGTGCTCTATCTTATGTCTTCGAGTGGTAATTCGGTGTGTGTATGTGTTCTATTTCATACGGTCTCCGAGTGTTAATTCGGGAGTGTTATGTGCTCTGTTATATACTGTCTCCGAGTGGTAATTCCGGTGTGTGTATGTGCTCTATCTTATACTCTCTTGAAGTGATAATTCGGGGGTGTAAATGTGCTCTATCTTAAACTGTCTCAGAGTGGTAATTCGGGTGAGTGTATGTGCTCTATCTTATACTGTCTTCGAGTGGTAATTCGAATGTGTGTATGTGTTTTATGTTATGCTGTATCTGAGTGGTAATTCGAGTGTGTGTATGTGTTCTATTATATACTGTCTCCGAGTGGTAATTCGGATTTGTGTATGTGCTGTATCTTACACTATATCCAAGTGGTAATTCAGGTGTGTGTATGTGCTCTATATTATACTGTCTCCGAGTGGTAATTCGGATGTATGTATGTGCTGTATCTTACACTATATTCAAATGGTAATTTGGGTATGTTTATGTGCTCTATCTTATACTGTCTCTGAGTGATAATTCGGGTGGGTGTATGTGCTATATCTTATACTGTCTCCGAGTTGTAATTCGAGTGTGTGTATGTGCTCTATCTTATACTGTCTCCGAGGAGGTAATTCGGATGTGTTTTTGTGCTCTATCTTATACTGCCTCAAAGTGGTAATTCGGGAGTGAGTATGTGATCTATCTTATACTGTCTCCGAGAGGTAATTCGGGTATGTGTATGTGCTCTATCTTATACTGTCTCCGAGTTGTAATTCGAGTGTGTGTATGTGCTCTATCTTATACTGTCTCCGAGAGGTAATTCGGGTTTGTGTATGTGCTCTATCTTATACTGTCTCCGAGTTGTTATTCAATTGCAAGTGTGTGTATGTGCTCTATCTTATACTGTCTCCGAGTGGTAATTCGGATGTATATGTGCTTTATCGTATACTGTCTGCGAGAGGTAATTTGGGTATGTGTATGTGCTCTATCTTATACTGTATCCGAGTTGTAATTCGGATGTATATGTGCTTTATCGTATACTGTCTCCGAGAGGTAATTTGGGTATGTGTATGTGCTCTATCTTATACTGTATCCGAGTTGTAATTCAGGTGTGTATGTGCTCTATCTTATACTGTCTCCAAGTGGTAATTCGGATGTGTGAATGTGATTCATCTTCTACTGTCTCGAAGTAGTAATTCGGATGTGCATGTGATCTATCTTCTACTGTCTCCAAGTGGTTATTGGGATGTGTGTGTATGTCCTCTATCTGATACTGTTTCCGAGTGGTGATTCGGGTGTTTATAATTGCTCTATCTTATACTGTCTCCGAGTTGTAATTCGAGTGTGTGTATGTGCTCTGTCTTATACTGTCTCCGAGAGGTAATTCGGGTGTGTTTATGTGCTCTATCTTATACTGTCTCCAAGTAGTAATTCGGGTGTGTGTGTCTTCTATTGTATACTGTCTCCACGTGGTAATTCGGGTGTGTGTATGTGCTCTATCATATACTGTCTGTGAGTGATTATTCGGGTGTGTATGTGTCCTCTATCTTTAACTGTATCCGCGTGTTAATTCGGATGTGTGTATTTGCTCTATATTATACTGTCTCCGAGTGTTATTTTGAGTGTGTTTATGACTGTGCTCTCTCTACTACTATCTCCGAGTGATCATCCAGATGTGGTTAAGTGCTGTATCTTACACTATATCCAAGTGGTAATTCAGGTATGTGTATGTGCTCTATTTTATACTGTCTCCGAGTGGTAATTCTGGTATGTCTATGTTCTCTATTTTATACTGTCTCCGAGTGGTAATTCTGGTATGTCTATGTTCTCTATTTTATACTGTCTCCGAGTGGTAATTCTGGTATGTCTATGTTCTCTATTTTATACTGTCTCCGAGTGGTAATTCTGGTATGTCTATGTTCTCTATTTTATACTGTCTCCGAGTGGTAATTCTGGTATGTCTATGTTCTCTATTTTATACTGTCTCCGAGTGCTAATTCGGGTGTGTGTATGTGCTCTATTTTATACTGTCTCCGAGTGGTAATTATGGTATGTCTATGTTCTCTATTTTATACTGTCTCCGAGTTGTAATTCTGGTATGTCTATGTTCTCTATTTTATACTGTCTCCGAGTGCTAATTCGGGTGTGTGTATGTGCTCTATTTTATACTGTCTCCGAGTGGTAATTCTGGTATGTCTATGTTCTCTATTTTATACTGTCTCCGAGTGGTAATTCTGGTATGTCTATGTTCTCTATTTTATACTGTCTCCGAGTGCTAATTCGGGTGTGTGTATGTGCTCTATTTTATACTGTCTCCGAGTGGTAATTCTGGTATGTCTATGTTCTCTATTTTATACTGTCTCCGAGTGGTAATTCTGGTATGTCTATGTTCTCTATTTTACACTGTCTCCGAGTGGTAAATTCTGGTATGTCTATGTTCTCTATTTTATACTGTCTCCGAGTGCTAATTCGGGTGTGTGTATGTGCTCTATTTTATACTGTCTCCGAGTGGTAATTAGGGTGTGTTTAAATTTG
This sequence comes from Mytilus trossulus, assembly GCF_036588685.1. Taxonomy (NCBI): domain Eukaryota; kingdom Metazoa; phylum Mollusca; class Bivalvia; order Mytilida; family Mytilidae; genus Mytilus; species Mytilus trossulus. Next base: position 66,426,312 of record NC_086377.1, read on the forward strand.
TATGTGCTCTATTTTATACTGTCTCCGAGTGCTAATTCGGTTGTGTGTATTTGCTCTATTTTATACTGTCTCCGAGTGGTAATTCGGGTGTGTGTAAATTTGTATGTGCTCAATTTTATACTATCTCCGAGTGCTAATTCGGGTGTGTGTATGTGCTTTATTACATACTGTCTCCGAGTGGTAATTCGGGTGTGTGTATGTGCTCTATTTTATACTGTCTCCGAGTGGTAATTCTGGTGAGTTTATGTGATCTATCTTATACTGTCTCTGAGTGGTAATTCAGGTGTGTGTATGTGCTCTATCTTATACTGTCCCCGCGTGGTAATTCGGCTGTGTGTATGTGCTCTATTATATACTGTCTCCGAGAGGTAATTCGGGTGTGTGTATGTGCTCTATCTTATACTGTCTCCGAGTGGTAATTCGGGTATGTGTATGTGCTCTATCTTATACTGTCTCCAAGTGGTAATTCGGGTATGTGTATGTGCTCTATCTTATACTGTCTCCAAGCGGTAATTCGGGTATGTGTTTGTGCTCTATCTTATACTGTCTCCAAGTAGTAATTCGGGTGTGTGTGTCTTCTATTGTATACTGTCTCCAAGTGGTAATTCGGGTGTGTGTATGTGCTCTATCTTATACTGTCTCCGAGAGGTAATTCGGGTGTGTGTATGTGCTCTATCATATACTGTCTGTGAGTGATTATTCGGGTGTGTATGTGTCCTCTATCTTTAACTGTATCCGAGTGTTAGTTCGGATGTGTGTATTTGCTCTATCTTATACTGTCTCCGAGTGTTATTTTGAGTGTGTTTATGTGCTCTTTCTTCTACTATCATCGAGTGATCATCCAGATGTGGTTAAGTGCTCTATCTTATACTGTTTTCAAGAGGTAGTTCAGGTGTGTTTATGTGCACTATCTTTTACTCTGTCCGAGTGGTATTTCGGATGTGTGTATGTGTTCTATTTCATACGGTCTCCGAGTGTTAATTCGGGAGTGTTATGTGCTCTGTTATATACTGTCTCCGAGTGGTAATTCCGGTGTGTGTATGTGCTCTATCTTATACTCTCTTGAAGTGATAATTCGGGGGTGTAAATGTGCTCTATCTTAAACTGTCTCAGAGTGGTAATTCGGGTGAGTGTATGTGCTCTATCTTATACTGTCTTCGAGTGGTAATTCGAATGTGTGTATGTGTTTTATGTTATGCTGTATCTGAGTGGTAATTCGAGTGTGTGTATGTGTTCTATTATATACTGTCTCCGAGTGGTAATTCGGATTTGTGTATGTGCTGTATCTTACACTATATCCAAGTGGTAATTCAGGTGTGTGTATGTGCTCTATATTATACTGTCTCCGAGTGGTAATTCGGATGTATGTATGTGCTGTATCTTACACTATATTCAAATGGTAATTTGGGTATGTTTATGTGCTCTATCTTATACTGTCTCTGAGTGATAATTCGGGTGGGTGTATGTGCTATATCTTATACTGTCTCCGAGTTGTAATTCGAGTGTGTGTATGTGCTCTATCTTATACTGTCTCCGAGGAGGTAATTCGGATGTGTTTTTGTGCTCTATCTTATACTGCCTCAAAGTGGTAATTCGGGAGTGAGTATGTGATCTATCTTATACTGTCTCCGAGAGGTAATTCGGGTATGTGTATGTGCTCTATCTTATACTGTCTCCGAGTTGTAATTCGAGTGTGTGTATGTGCTCTATCTTATACTGTCTCCGAGAGGTAATTCGGGTTTGTGTATGTGCTCTATCTTATACTGTCTCCGAGTTGTTATTCAATTGCAAGTGTGTGTATGTGCTCTATCTTATACTGTCTCCGAGTGGTAATTCGGATGTATATGTGCTTTATCGTATACTGTCTGCGAGAGGTAATTTGGGTATGTGTATGTGCTCTATCTTATACTGTATCCGAGTTGTAATTCGGATGTATATGTGCTTTATCGTATACTGTCTCCGAGAGGTAATTTGGGTATGTGTATGTGCTCTATCTTATACTGTATCCGAGTTGTAATTCAGGTGTGTATGTGCTCTATCTTATACTGTCTCCAAGTGGTAATTCGGATGTGTGAATGTGATTCATCTTCTACTGTCTCGAAGTAGTAATTCGGATGTGCATGTGATCTATCTTCTACTGTCTCCAAGTGGTTATTGGGATGTGTGTGTATGTCCTCTATCTGATACTGTTTCCGAGTGGTGATTCGGGTGTTTATAATTGCTCTATCTTATACTGTCTCCGAGTTGTAATTCGAGTGTGTGTATGTGCTCTGTCTTATACTGTCTCCGAGAGGTAATTCGGGTGTGTTTATGTGCTCTATCTTATACTGTCTCCAAGTAGTAATTCGGGTGTGTGTGTCTTCTATTGTATACTGTCTCCACGTGGTAATTCGGGTGTGTGTATGTGCTCTATCATATACTGTCTGTGAGTGATTATTCGGGTGTGTATGTGTCCTCTATCTTTAACTGTATCCGCGTGTTAATTCGGATGTGTGTATTTGCTCTATATTATACTGTCTCCGAGTGTTATTTTGAGTGTGTTTATGACTGTGCTCTCTCTACTACTATCTCCGAGTGATCATCCAGATGTGGTTAAGTGCTGTATCTTACACTATATCCAAGTGGTAATTCAGGTATGTGTATGTGCTCTATTTTATACTGTCTCCGAGTGGTAATTCTGGTATGTCTATGTTCTCTATTTTATACTGTCTCCGAGTGGTAATTCTGGTATGTCTATGTTCTCTATTTTATACTGTCTCCGAGTGGTAATTCTGGTATGTCTATGTTCTCTATTTTATACTGTCTCCGAGTGGTAATTCTGGTATGTCTATGTTCTCTATTTTATACTGTCTCCGAGTGGTAATTCTGGTATGTCTATGTTCTCTATTTTATACTGTCTCCGAGTGCTAATTCGGGTGTGTGTATGTGCTCTATTTTATACTGTCTCCGAGTGGTAATTATGGTATGTCTATGTTCTCTATTTTATACTGTCTCCGAGTTGTAATTCTGGTATGTCTATGTTCTCTATTTTATACTGTCTCCGAGTGCTAATTCGGGTGTGTGTATGTGCTCTATTTTATACTGTCTCCGAGTGGTAATTCTGGTATGTCTATGTTCTCTATTTTATACTGTCTCCGAGTGGTAATTCTGGTATGTCTATGTTCTCTATTTTATACTGTCTCCGAGTGCTAATTCGGGTGTGTGTATGTGCTCTATTTTATACTGTCTCCGAGTGGTAATTCTGGTATGTCTATGTTCTCTATTTTATACTGTCTCCGAGTGGTAATTCTGGTATGTCTATGTTCTCTATTTTACACTGTCTCCGAGTGGTAAATTCTGGTATGTCTATGTTCTCTATTTTATACTGTCTCCGAGTGCTAATTCGGGTGTGTGTATGTGCTCTATTTTATACTGTCTCCGAGTGGTAATTAGGGTGTGTTTAAATTTGTATGTGCTCTATTTTATACTGTCTCCGAGTGCTAATTCGGTTGTGTGTATTTGCTCTATTTTATACTGTCTCCGAGTGGTAATTCGGGTGTGTGTAAATTTGTATGTGCTCTATTTTATACTATCTCCGAGTGCTAATTCGGGTGTGTGTATGTGCTTTATTACATACTGTCTCCGAGTGGTAATTCGGGTGTGTGTATGTGCTCTATTTTATACTGTCTCCGAGTGGTAATTCTGGTGAGTTTATGTGATCTATCTTATACTGTCTCTGAGTGGTAATTCAGGTGTGTGTATGTGCTCTATCTTATACTGTCCCCGCGTGGTAATTCGGCTGTGTGTATGTGCTCTATTATATACTGTCTCCGAGAGGTAATTCGGGTGTGTGTATGTGCTCTATCTTATACTGTCTCCGAGTGGTAATTCGGGTATGTGTATGTGCTCTATCTTATACTGTCTCCAAGTGGTAATTCGGGTATGTGTATGTGCTCTATCTTATACTGTCTCCAAGCGGTAATTCGGGTATGTGTATGTGCTCTATCTTATACTGTCTCCAAGTAGTAATTCGGGTGTGTGTGTCTTCTATTGTATACTGTCTCCAAGTGGTAATTCGGGTGTGTGTATGTGCTCTATCTTATACTGTCTCCGAGAGGTAATTCGGGTGTGTGTATGTGCTCTATCATATACTGTCTGTGAGTGATTATTCGGGTGTGTATGTGTCCTCTATCTTTAACTGTATCCGAGTGTTAGTTCGGATGTGTGTATTTGCTCTATCTTATACTGTCTCCGAGTGTTATTTTGAGTGTGTTTATGTGCTCTTTCTTCTACTATCATCGAGTGATCATCCAGATGTGGTTAAGTGCTCTATCTTATACTGTTTTCAAGAGGTAGTTCAGGTGTGTTTATGTGCACTATCTTTTACTCTGTCCGAGTGGTATTTCGGATGTGTGTATGTGCTCTATCTTCGAGAGGATGTTCACAGTGTGTTTATTTGATCTATCTTATACTGTCTCCGAGTGATAGTTCGGATGTATTTATGTGCTCTATCTTATGTCTTCGAGTGGTAATTCGGTGTGTGTATGTGTTCTATTTCATACGGTCTCCGAGTGTTAATTCGGGAGTGTTATGTGCTCTGTTATATACTGTCTCCGAGTGGTAATTCCGGTGTGTGTATGTGCTCTATCTTATACTCTCTTGAAGTGATAATTCGGGGGTGTAAATGTGCTCTATCTTAAACTGTCTCAGAGTGGTAATTCGGGTGAGTGTATGTGCTCTATCTTATACTGTCTTCGAGTGGTAATTCGAATGTGTGTATGTGTTTTATGTTATGCTGTATCTGAGTGGTAATTCGAGTGTGTGTATGTGTTCTATTATATACTGTCTCCGAGTGGTAATTCGGATTTGTGTATGTGCTGTATCTTACACTATATCCAAGTGGTAATTCAGGTGTGTGTATGTGCTCTATATTATACTGTCTCCGAGTGGTAATTCGGATGTGTGTATGTGCTGTATCTTACACTATATTCAAGTGGTAATTTGGGTATGTTTATGTGCTCTATCTTATACTGTCTCTGAGTGATAATTCGGGTGGGTGTATGTGCTCTATCTTATACTGTCTCCGAGTTGTAATTCGAGTGTGTGTATGTGCTCTATCTTATACTGTCTCCGAGGAGGTAATTCGGATGTGTTTTTGTGCTCTATCTTATACTGCCTCAAAGTGGTAATTCGGGAGTGAGTATGTGATCTATCTTATACTGTCTCCGAGAGGTAATTCGGGTATGTGTATGTGCTCTATCTTATACTGTCTCCGAGTTGTAATTCGAGTGTGTGTTTGTGCTCTATCTTATACTGTCTCCGAGAGGTAATTCGGGTTTGTGTATGTGCTCTATCTTATACTGTCTCCGAGTTGTTATTCAAGTGTGTGTATGTGCTCTATCTTATACTGTCTCCGAGAGGTAATTTGGGTATGTGTATGTGCTCTATCTTATACTGTATCCGAGTTGTAATTCGGGTGTGTATGTGCTCTATCTTATACTGTCTGCAAGTGGTAATTCGGATGTGTGAATGTGATTCATCTTCTACTGTCTCGAAGTAGTAATTCGGATGTGCATGTGATCTATCTTCTACTGTCTCCAAGTGGTTATTGGGATGTGTGTATGTCCTCTATCTGATACTGTTTCCGAGTGGTAATTCGGGTGTTTATAATTGCTCTATTTTATACTGTCTCCGAGTTGTAATTCGAGTGTGTGTATGTGCTCTATCTTATACTGTCTCCGAGAGGTAATTCGGGTGTGTTTATGTGCTCTATCTTATACTGTCTCCAAGTGGTAATTCGGGTATGTGTATGTGCTCTATCTTATACTGTCTCCAAGTAGTAATTCGGATGTGTGTGTCTTCTATTGTATACTGTCTCCAAGTGGTAATTCGGGTGTGTGTATGTGCTCTATTTTATACTGTCTCCGAGTGGTAATTCTGGTGAGTTTATGTGATCTATCTTATACTGTCTCTGAGTGGTAATTCAGGTGTGTGTATGTGCTCTATCTTATACTGTCTCCGCGTGGTAATTCGGCTGTATGTATGTGCTCTATTATATACTGTCTCCGAGAGGTATTTCGGGTGTGTGTATGTGCTCTATTTTATACTGTCTCCGAGTGGTAATTCTGGTATGTTTATGTTCTCTATTTTATACTGTCTCCGAGTGGTAATTCTGGTATGTCTATGTTCTCTATTTTATACTGTCTCCGAGTGGTAATTCGGGTATGTGTATGTGCTCTATTTTATACTGTCTCCGAGTGGTAATTCTGGTATGTCTATGTTCTCTATTTTATACTGTCTCCGAGTGGTAATTCGGGTGTGTGTATGTGCTCTATTTTATACTGTCTCCGAGTGGTAATTCTGGTATGTCTATGTTCTCTATTTTATACTGTCTCCGAGTGGTAATTCGGGTGTGTGTATGTGCTCTATTTTATACTGTCTCCGAGTGGTAATTCTGGTATGTCTATGTTCTCTATTTTATACTGTCTCCGAGTGGTAATTCTGGTATGTCTATGTTCTCTATTTTAAAACTGTCTCCGAGTGCTAATTCGGGTGTGTGTATGTGCTCTATTTTATACTGTCTCCGAGTGGTAATTCTGGTATGTCAATGTTCTCTATTTTATACTGTCTCCGAGTGGTTATTCTGGTATGTCTATGTTCTCTATTTCATACCGTCTCCGAGTGGTAATTCTGGTATGTCTATGTTCTCTATTTAATACTGTCTCCGAGTGGTAATTCTGGTATGTCTATGTTCTCTATTTTATACTGTCTCCGAGTGTAATTCTGGTATGTCTATTTTCTCTATTTTATACTGTCTCCGAGTGCTAATTCGGGTGTGTGTATGTGCTCTATTTTATACTGTCTCCGAGTGGTAATTCTGGTATGTCTATGTTCTCTATTTTATACTGTCTCCGAGTGGTAATTCTGGTATGTCTATGTTCTCTATTTTATACTGTCTCCGAGTGGTAATTCTGGTATGTGTATGTTCTCTATTTTATACTGTCTCCGAGTGGTAATTCAGGTGTGTGTATGTGCTCTATTTTATACTGTCTCCGAGTGGTAATTAGGGTGTGTGTAAATTTGTATGTGCTCTATTTTATACTGTCTCCGAGTGGTAATTCGGGTGTGTGTATGTGCTATATTTTATACTGTCTCCGAGTGGTAATTCTGTTGAGTTGATGTGATCTATCTTATACTGTCTCTGAGTGGTAATTCAGGTGTGTGTATGTGCTCTATCTTATACTGTCTCCGCGTGGTAATTCGGCTGTGTGTATGTGCTCTATTATATACTGTCTCCGAGAGGTAATTCGGGTGTGTGTATGTGCTCTATTTTATACTGTCTCCGAGTGGTAATTCGGGTGTGTGTATGTGCTCTATTTTATACTGTCTCCGAGTGGTAATTCGGATGTGTGTATGTGCTCTATTTTATACTGTCTCCGAGTGGTAATTCTTGTGAGTTTATGTGATCTATTTTATACTGTCTCCGAGTGCTATTTCGGGTGTGTGTATGTGCTCTATTATATACTGTCTCCGAGAGGTAATTCGGGTGTGTGTATGTGCTCTATATTATACTGTCTCCGAGTGGTAATTCGGGTGTGTGTATTTTCTCTATTTTATAACATGTATAATATGTCGGGTTCGTCCGAACATGAGCAACACGACGGGTGCCACATACATGTGGAGCAGGATCGGCTTACCCTTCCAGAACACGTGAGGTCACCCCCAGTTTTTGGTGGGCTCATGATGGTTCTTCTTTAGTTTTCAGTGTTGTGTCGTGTATACTATTGTTTGTCTGTTTGCCTTTTATTCGTAAGCCATTGCGTTGTTAGTTTGTTTTCGATCTATGAGTTTGACTGTCACTCTGGGATCTTTTGACCCTCTCTTTTGTGTCTAAAAAATGTCAATTCGTGCGTGTACCTTAGTGTCAGTTATATGCGTCTTTTTCGAAGGAAACGACGATTTTAACTTCGACGGTTGGTGGTCAGTGTCATTCTTTTATTTCCTTTATAAATTAATTTCGAAGCACGCAAGCTTTAATATATTTTTTTTAAGAATTTATCATTAATTTTAATAACGAAAACATTAATCAGAATATATTTTAACGAAAAAGGCTGGCATTATATTTTAGCGTAAACATGGTAAAAGGCTGGCATTATATTTTAACGAAAAAGGCTGGCATTATATTTTAGCGAAAAAGGCTGGCATAAACCCCTACCATCAAAGTTAAATGATAATTTCCTATTTATTAAACACTATATATATCAAATATATAATATAATGTTTAATACGACTTGTCAGATAAGGCCATACAAAAGGTAATTTGTTCAGAGTTTCCTCCCTTAGAAATATAGGTAAGAATGGCATGAATGGCAGCCTTGACATCCCTGATTTTGCTTATTTTGAACTAAACTAATGTGTCCTTCTTATTATTATGCTTTGTCATATGTCTGGCATATAAAATTGAAAGGCTAAATGTTTGACCACATGTTTCACATTCATATGGGTTCTCGCCTGTATGTATTCTCATGTGATTCTGTAAGTTATGTTTCAGAATAAAATCTTTTTCACAAATATCACATTTATAAGGTCTTTCAACACATTTAGAATGCCTGCTTGCGTGTCGTTCAACGTCGATTTTATAATTAAAACCTCTACCACATACATTACACGCAAATGGTAGATCGCCAGTATGTATTCTCATGTGTAGTCGTAAGTGTTCCTTCCTAGTGAACGTTTTATCACATATTTCACATTGATGAGGTCTATCACCAGTATGTGTTCTCATATGTCTCGTTAAGTCAGGACGCTGACTAAATTCCTTTTCACATACATCACATTTACACATTTTACACGGTTTATCACCTGTATGTGTTCTCATGTGGGTCCGCATGTGAGAACTCTGTCTAAATGCCTTATCACATATATCACATTTGTATGGTTTATCACCAGTATGTGTTCTTGTGTGTTTTTGTAAGAGATTTGACATACGAAATACTGAGCCACAAACGTCACATTTATAAGGTTTATCAACAGTATGTATCCCCATGTGTTGCTGTAGGTATTTATTTTTACTGAAATCCACACCACACATTCCACATTTAAAACGTTCATTACCTTTAGGTTTTATAATGCGACTCTTTTTTTCTGTCTTGTCCTGTCCACCGTTGATTGTCTCTAAATTGTCTGTAGGTTTGTCGTCAGGGGAGATACCTGTTAAAATCTCTTTATTTTTCGTTTCTGATAACCCATCCCTGTTCATCAGTTGGTTTGTACTAGTCTTATCAAGAGGAATGACTGTAAGTTTATTTTCAGTATCAGAAAGCATTTTTGTTTCTGTCTTGTCCTGTCCACCGTGGACAATCTCTAAGTTGTCTGTAAGTTGTTCAGGGTCTGTCTTGTCCTGTCCACCATGGAACGTCGCTAAATTGTCTGTTGGTTGGACAACTGTTAAAATCTCTTTATTCTCCATTTCCAAAAATCTATCTTTTCCCGCCCTTTCCTGTCCACTACGACCAATGTGAAACATCTTAGAATTGTCTCGGCAGGTTAGAATAACAGGGATTGTAACGAAGAATGCTATATTTCCACGATTTTATCTTTTCTTCTTGTCCACTCAGCCAACCTTAAAATGATAAAATTTAAGTGTATATTATTTACTTAGTTAATAAATACATGGAATATTCCTCTCTGAACGTCGGGATTGCCTTGTGCGACGAAAACTTATTTCAAATCTTAAAACAAATAGAAAAGATTGAATAATAAATGTACTTTAAATCGGTACTGATTATCATTGTGTGCGATGTCTTTAGTTATAAAACAAAACGAAAAAGAAAATAACTATGTTAATTTTATATTCAGAAGTTAAGTTAAAAAAAGTATAGACAGTATAGAATAAAACATTCATTTCGCTTGGATTCGGGAGATATAAAGATTTTTTCACCCTCGAAGTGTCATATTGCCCTCGGTCGATGCCCTGATGAAATATGTTTTTCTTGGGTGAATAAATCTTCATATTTCCCTCAGGTACGGGAAATAAATGTATACAATTAACTTATACAAATATTCAATGGAAACATGCAAACAACTGTGCCATGAGCGCATGATACGTCCGTCACTATTTCGATAAAGTTCAATAATTTCTCAATATGTTATATCAGTTTATAGAAAAAAAACAATAGTAACTAAATGGAGGTTATCTTAATAGATATGAATCTGTCATCAAAGTCTAATGACAACCGTTTTTAGCACTTTGAGGATATTGTACGAAAACGTGAAATTCACCCCTTTTTCCGACGTAGTCGGTATAGTTTCTGTTTGTGTCCTTTGAACTTAAGGACGCTTAACTATGGCAACAGAATACGCATGCTCGAAAATCCTTTCTGTGATTAGACAAAATGCTGTCATGGTGGGTGATTTGGTTGTGTTCGAAAAAACGTCTCGTTTATTATATCGTGATGGAAAGCAAGTGAAAAACTATAAATATTTGAACTAGATCTTACAAAGATTTATATTTTTATTAAAATGATTGTTTCTTCAATAGCTCTTTGCATCCATGACAGTTGTTTATTCGGGACAATCATATAATTTTCAATGTAAAATTTGTTGTACGAACGTACATGAATTTTAGAACGCACCTTCGCATGTGAGATTTCGACGGGGTTTTGGTGAATATAACAGAATGATACGAGGACCGAGAATACTGAACACAAACAGAGAAAACGTTATTTGAATCGTCTATCGAAATGACAGTTTTAAACATATACTCAAATTTAAATACGTCATTGTACGTCGGATATCTTTTTTAAAGATAGTTCTTGTTATAAATAAAATCTTAAAACTCAAAAACATAAAATCTATAAGATTTAAAGAAATCAAAAGGAAACTGACAGCAATAGTAATAAACTATCTACCAAAGTGCCACAAATCAAATCTGAAAAAATTGTTGAGTTATTGTCCAAAAACTGGAAAATCCCCCCTTTTGTAATAACCCCCCCCCCCCCCCCCCCCCCCGTAAATTTGGAACATATAGTCTAACACTGATAATAATTAAAAGGGAGCTCATTTTGCTGGAAATAAATTAATCACTAATCTTTCTTGCAAAATGGTGAAATTGCTTTTCGTAATTGTCCGAAAACTTGAAAATCCACCCTTTTTATTGAATAAACCCTTAAACTCAGAAACGGTTAAACCGCATTTTATAAAAGATATGGTTAAAATCTCAATTCAAATTCCTAATGAAGTTCGTAAACATAATAACCCATGTAATAATTTATAAGCAGTGTAAGCGAGGTAAATTAAATCCAAATTTTACCTAAACAAGTAATTGTCCATTAACCACCATTAACCAGGGCACCCCTGTTTCCACCCTTTTTTGGTCCCTTATTTTGGGCCATCACTTCCTTTCTGGTATGGAAACTTGTGGTATAATTTTAGAGAGATTTATATACTGGAAACAGAAAAATGCTTATATGAGCCCCATTTTATCCCCTATGCCGTAAACACCCAAATCAATCCCAACCTTCCTTTTGTAGTTATTAACCTTGTGTTTGAATTTCAAAGATTTTATTGATTGTAAAACGAGGGAGATTCTTATAACTTATCAATGTTAAATAGGCTTTCCATACATTTTCCGATCAAACAAAGAATTTCGGATGAACGTGATTTTGCCGGTTAAAAATACACACTTTTTTTATATTCATCTTGATTTAAGTGAATATATAAATTACTATATCAAATTGCAATTATTCAAACTCTTACCTTTTGTTAGACTAGTAAATGTAAACAAGCTTAATTCAACCTTAACGTGACGTGCATCTCGAAGCAAAATTCAAAGGGAGATAATAAAGATATACCTATGGAACGCCTGATTGCAAATATTGGAATGCAGTACAGAATAGTATGTAACCTTTTAAAACAGTTAGTATGTCACCTTAGCTCAAATTAACTAGAATCCAAAAGACCCATATAAATATAAATTATGAATATAAAAAAAAATCATAAAGCTTCCAGCGAAACCATTATTTTTAAGACTAATTCTAATCTATAATACTAAAATTACGAGGTCCAATTTGTCAGCCGTCATCACGCAAAAACGACGAATCAAAGAATTCAACTTTATATATAACTTATATAGTACAAAGGTGTAGATTAAAAATTACACCACTCCAGGCCCTTTTGTTTTCCACCTACTAATATTGCCAATAATTGAGAAGTTCCGGGTCGAGTCCGATATCAATACCAAAAGTATATTTACCTGTTACCTATTACCTTATCTGTACCTTCCGTATCTGACAGGCGCACCTCCGAACGGTGTATTCAGGATTAATATGCTATATACACGGGTCATAATCGCAGGGTTGACACTACTGTATTGTCAAATTTTTACCTATCGTAGTTTTTTAAATCAGTAAGACATTCTAAGATAACAATACGAAAACTAAAAATCTGGATTAAAAATAAGGCGTATAGGTACAGTTTTCAATTTGTTAGCAGGCATGACGTAAAACAGCGAATCAAAGAATTCAAATTTATTTATAACTAATATAAAACAATGCTGTTGATTAAAAAATGCCTATGACCTTTTGTTTTCCAAAAAAATAATATTACCAATAATTGATAAGTTCCAGTTCGACAGGTTCAAACAGAAAGATTTGAAAGCAGAGTAAACTGTGTATCTTATAATCGGCATGACTTTATCAGCTGACAATACTAATACTAAAATAAGGCTTGCGCATAGTCATATACTTTTTTAATTCAGTCACGGCCCCGCGATATCACGGGTGTGTTCTAGTATTTATAATTTTTAGGTATTAAAACCTTTTTTAAGTCCAATTTGAATTTTGAAAATTCGGATGACAAACCTTTTGAAGCGTTTAAACAAATAAAAAGTAATATTTGATGTGAATTAAAAGAAGAAAATTCACAAAACTTTCTATAAAATTATCTCCCCTTATTTTGAAAAGTTGTATTTAACCAAAAAAAATATGATAGGAAGCAATGCCGTCTGATAAAACACATTACTTGTTATCAACTTAAAGAACGATACTAAATAAATTTCTGAAAAAAAAATCTTGGAAAAGAAAGAAAAGCTGTTGTTTACGGTTACTAACAACTAGGCCACACTTAAAAATATTTTGGTTTGCTCAAACCCTACCCAAAGGTTGAAATAGAAGGGTATTTTTTTTGTAAAAGAAATTGAAGTATCAGATGTATATTAGTCTTCATGCCTATTTGATTAAAAAAATCTTCTTCAAATCAGGACAATAAGATAAATTTGAGTAGGCAGCTTTTTTCTGGGTAGGTAGCGTTTGGGCAAACAAACCTATTATTTATTATGGCCCTATCTACTAACCTTTCTCGACCATTTTCAATATGTTGACGTGAACGTGAGGAAATTAGAATAGATTTGATATGACCCTTTTGTAAGGTTCTATACAGTTTGCATTCCTATAGCAAAATAGCATATTTTTACAAAAATGGATTTTTACAGGCACAAGCAATTTAGCAAACTTGCTATTATACCGGTTCTTTGTTATAAAGAGGGTAAAATAGATTCTTTTGACTTATGAAAAGTTTTTTAAAATTGTGCACTTAAAAGAATCGACTAATTATAATTTACTGATATACTGGAAAATGCCAGATTCATTCGTTTAAAGGGGGTTCCCAACCCAGGGCAAAATGGGGAGGGGTCCCAACTATATGCTCCCATTCAAATGCATTGATCGTCCAAAAATAGGGGTTTCCTACCCCCAGACACCTCCCCACCCTGGAACCACCACAGTCAGGTATTCCAAACCGCGAAAAATAGTTGAGAGACATAATCGTTAAAACATGTTAAAAACATTCATCAGTCAATGTGAAATTAATAATTTATAACAAGAAAAAAATAATTAAGTAACAACAGCTGAAAGCCACCAATGGGTCTTTATCATAGAGTGTAATTACTAGTGTATCGCTAGACAAACAAAAATAAGGCATGCATAACTAATTTTATTACACTACACTCCAAGACATCGTTTCTGGTCTTATCTGACAGTTCAACTTAACTGCAGATAATAAAACTAGCAACTTGTTAAATTAGCCATGCATCATTTATTTTCTCGGTACACAAATTAGTATAGATTCTTACATTGATACCAGTGGATTATCGGATTTATCCAATCGAGATAGTTAAATTATCAATTTTAAAGTTCGAGCCGCCTCGGCGAGTACTTTAAAATTTATAATTTAACTATCGAGATTGGATAAATCCGATAATCCACGAGTAACGAGGTCAGCCAAAAGGTCATGACCCTTAAAATCATCCAATGATCTTCTTAGATCACCAGCAACCACACGTTGATTAAATCTTTTTATACAATGGGTTCGAAAAGGGATAAATTTCCATAGAATTAGAGAAACGGTTATACAGCCCAAGTTATACAAGGCCAATACTTAAAATAATATTACAATAACCAGAGCCGGTATAACAGCCACCACCTTCAATATAAAAAGAAGATGTGGTATGATTGCGGATGAGACAACTGTCAAAAGAAAGACCAAAATGACACAGACATTAACAACAATGGATCACCGTACGGCCTTCAACAATGAGCAAAGCCCATACCGCATAGTCAGTTATATAAGGCCCCTATAAAACAGTGTAAAACAATTCAAACGAGAAAACTAACGGCCTTATCTATATATATAAAAAAATGAACAAAAAAAATATGTTACACATAAAACTAACGACAACCACTGAATTACAGGCTCCAGACTAAAAACAGGCACATACATGTACGCATGGCTATCTTAGAATATTTATATCTTTCTAAAGACAAACCCTTATGAAACTGAATTGTTTGCCGCAAACTTGCTGCAAGCTTGCGGCAAACAAAAAGTTTGCAGGAACACAGAAAAAATTGTTTGCAGATGTTTGCCGCTAGCTGCAAACTTCCGGCAAACATTGCTGCAAGCTTGCGGCAAGTTTGCAGAAACATCAATGTTTGCCAAAAGATTGCCAGAAAGTTTAAAATAAGAAAGAATGTTTGCCGCAAGATTGCAGAAAACTTTGACCATTCAATATGTTTGCCGCAAGATTGCAGAAAACTTTGACCATTCTATATGTTTGCCAGAACATTGCAGGAATTACACAATATTGACTGGGCATGCCTAGTTGGCACTTCCTGGATGCTAACAATTTGAAATTGTGGCTAGGTCATGTTGGTTATGTTCGGAAATGCATTTCACATATAAGAGATCAAGAAGGCATTTTGGTTCAATAATATGGGATAATCAGTATGTAACTGTGTAAGTACAAATGATTCATGGAACTGCATGTTTTGATAAAATATTTAATGTTATCATCATACATAATTAAGTAAGCAACTATATATACATGTATGTGTGATTGAAAAACTTACTTTAAGCTATTATATGTTGGAATTTGTAACTGATGTACTGCACCATCATGATCATGTTTATTAAGGTTAAGTTAAATTCTGTAATGCAATTATACTTAGCTTTATACTCAATACATATTGAGATTTTACCTTTTTCAGTTTTTCATACAGGTATATTATGTCATTTGAGAATGACTCATGTCCCTGTTTCAAAACTCAAATGCATGTATGTATTTCCTCACATCTCATGAGTTTGCAAGAATTCTTTCAATGACTGTTTCTATAAGGACAGGAATTGGTTTTTTTAAAATGTTACTGTGTAATTTGAAAGAGAATAAATTGAATGTGTCTACACACATGACATTGGTATATGTGTAGTTCCTGCAAGTTTGCCGCAAGTTTGCCACAAAAATTTGCCGCAAGCTTGCAGCAAACAATTGTCGCAAGCTTGCGGCAAATCTAATTTGCATAATTGTGTTTGCCGCAAGCTTGCCGCAAACTTCATTTGCATGGTAAAATGGTTGCGGCAAGTTTGCAGCAAACTTTCGGCAAATGTTTGCCGCAGGGCTTATTTTTCATGAATTTATTCATAATATGATTATATATTTAATGAATTTACAGTCTAACAGATATTTTTTAAAGATATTTTTTATCACATAAATTGAAGTAAGTATTTATCTGCACAGCTGAAAGTCATATTCATATCGTACCAAGGAGTAAATTGACAATGAAATGATGAAAATAAAAGCACATGGTAATTAATCTAAATATATAGTCATTTAGGAGGGGCGAATAAACTAATCATCTTTTGATACCAGTGTCCAGCTGTTAATCCTTGACCACAGTCAAGATAAATATTGAAGTCTAGCTTATCTCATTGCATTATGTGTATTGCAACAAAAGTAATTTTTATAACATGGAAGTAAACAGAGAAAAGGGAAAATATATATGAAAAGGAGAAGATCTAAACATTCTAAAGGGAAAAAATCTTACCCAAAAGGAACAAAACTATTTACGGATAAGAGTGTGAAAGTATCGTTGAAAGACTCTGACAAACGTTCAAGATTCTTAGTAATTTAGAAGGGTTATGCACTATCTCTGATGAGTAAGAAATAAAGTTAAATGTTTATTTAAAATTATATGTCATTGTAAATGCTGACGATACTGTCTTAATGGCCGAATCTCAGACAGAATATGAAAGGCGAAAACGCGAAATGGCCTTAATCGGCCATCATACAATACAACACGCGATTATATTTGTTCTAAAACGACCACACGTGTGTGTTTCTAGGTCAATTATAACGAGGTAGTATGCATTATATCGATAACATGTAAACTAATTATGTTTGAAGATTTAGTTAACGTGATATTGTTTATCTTCATCATATCTTAGGCGAGAGTATGCTGGTTTCATTATTTATATTAGATCGGAAAACAGAAATATAATATTATTGTCAAAAGTTTATAATTTGATTAATTTAACCGAAATCAAAGAAATATATACATCTATAATACTAAAATAAAAACAACAAATCAAAGAATTCAACTTTAAATATAGCTAATATTATAGCAAAATGATGTTGATTAAAAAAAATCCAGACCCTTTTGTTTTCCACATAATTAATATTGCCAATAATTATAAACAAGTTCCAGGTCGAATCCGATTCCGATACCAATAGTATATTCACCAGTGACACATGTACCTTATCTGTACGTACGTTCCGCATCTGACAGGCGCACCACCGAACGGTGTATCTAGGATTTGACAGCATGACGCAAAACTGCGAAACAAAGAATTCAATTTTATCTATAACTAATATTGGACAATGCTGATGATAAAACATTACTCCGTTCCAGGCCTTTTGTTTTTTAAATAATTATTATAACCAATAATTGATAAGTTCCAGGTGGACGGATTCACCGTTTCACCGTTTCACAAATGATATCGAATATGTTCCTTGCGTCGTAACTACAATCAATCCCGTTCCCTTTCATGAATGTGACCTACCGAATTAGACTATATACTGGATTTTTTATCACATGAGCAAGACGACGGGTGCCACATGTGGAGCAGCATCTGCTTACCCTCTTGGAGCACATTAGATCACCCATAGTTTGTGGTGGGGGTCATGTTGTTTATTCTTTAGTTTTCTATGTTGTGTCATGTGTACTATGTTTGTCTTTTTCAATTTTAGCCTTGGCGTTGTCAGTTTGTTTTAGATTTACGAGTTTGACTGTCCCTTTGGTATCTTTCGTCAGTCTTTTCAAACAGAAAGATTTTGAAAGTAGAGAAAACTGTGCATCTTATAATCAGCATGACAATATCAGTACTAAATATCCAGGCTAAAATAAGGCTTTAAACACATAGTTTGATTCAGTCACGGACCAGCGATTTCACGGGTGTGTTCTAGTGATATACACAATATATAATTCTGTATTTATGTTTCTGTTCTAGTGATATACACAATATATAATACTGTATTTATGTTTCTGTTCTAGTGATATACACAATATATAATACTGTATTTATGTTTCTGTTCTAGTGATATACACAATATATAATACTGTATTTATGTTTCTGTTCTAGTGATATACACAGTATATAATACTGTATTTATGTTTCTGTTCTAGTGATATATACAATATATAATACTGTATTTATGTTTCTGTTCTAGTGATATACACAGTATATAATACTGTATTTATGTTTCTGTTCTAGTGATATACACAATATATAATTACTGTATTTATGTTTCTGTTCTAGTGATATACACAATATATAATACTGTATTTATGTTTCTGTTCTAGTGATATACACAATATATAATACTGTATTTATGTTTCTGTTCTAGTGATATACACAATATATAATTACTGTATTTATGTTTCTGTTCTAGTGATATATACAATATATAATACTGTATTTATGTTTCTGTTCTAGTGATATATACAATATATAATACTGTATTTATGTTTCTGTTCTAGTGATATACACAGTATATAATACTGTATTTATGTTTCTGTTCTAGTGATATACACAATATATAATACTGTATTTATGTTTCTGTTCTAGTGATATATACAATATATAATACTGTATTTATGTTTCTGTTCTAGTGATATACACAGTATATAATACTGTATTTATGTTTCTGTTCTAGTGATATATACAATATATAATACTGTATTTATGTTTCTGTTCTAGTGATATACACAATATATAATACTGTATTTATGTTTCTGTTCTAGTGATATACACAATATATAATACTGTATTTATGTTTCTGTTCTAGTGATATACACAATATATAATTACTGTATTTATGTTTCTGTTCTAGTGATATACACAATATATAATACTGTATTTATGTTTCTGTTCTAGTGATATACACAGTATATAATACTGTATTTATGTTTCTGTTCTAGTGATATACACAATATATAATTACTGTATTTATGTTTCTGTTCTAGTGATATACACAATATATAATACTGTATTTATGTTTCTGTTCTAGTGATATACACAGTATATAATACTGTATTTATGTTTCTGTTCTAGTGATATATACAATATATAATACTGTATTTATGTTTCTGTTCTAGTGATATACACAATATATAATACTGTATTTATGTTTCTGTTCTAGTGATATACACAATATATAATACTGTATTTATGTTTCTGTTCTAGTGATATACACAATATATAATTACTGTATTTATGTTTCTGTTCTAGTGATATATACAATATATAATACTGTATTTATGTTTCTGTTCTAGTGATATATACAATATATAAAATTATAATACTGTATTTATGTTTCTGTTCTAGTGATATACACAACATATAATACTGTATTTATGTTTCTGTTCTAGTGATATACACAATATATAATACTGTGTTTATGTTTCTGTTCTAGTGATATACACAATATATAATACTGTATTTATGTTTCTGTTCTAGTGATATACACAGTATATAATACTGTATTTATGTTTCTGTTCTAGTGATATACACAATATATAATACTGTATTTATGTTTCTGTTCTAGTGATATACACAATATATAATACTGTATTTATGTTTCTGTTCTAGTGATATACACAATATATAATACTGTATTTATGTTTCTGTTCTAGTGATATACACAATATATAATACTGTATTTATGTTTCTGTTCTAGTGATATACACAGTATATAATACTGTATTTATGTTTCTGTTCTAGTGATATATACAATATATAATTACTGTATTTATGTTTCTGTTCTAGTGATATACACAATATATAATACTGTATTTATGTTTCTGTTCTAGTGATATACACAGTATATAATACTGTATTTATGTTTCTGTTCTAGTGATATATACAATATATAATACTGTGTTTATGTTTCTGTTCTAGTGATATACACAGTATATAATACTGTATTTATGTTTCTGTTCTAGTGATATACACAGTATATAATACTGTATTTATGTTTCTGTTCTAGTGATACACACAATATATAATACTGTATTTATGTTTCTGTTCTAGTGATATACACAGTATATAATACTGTATTTATGTTTCTGTTCTAGTGATATATACAATATATAATTACTGTATTTATGTTTCTGTTCTAGTGATATATACAATGTATAATACTGTGTTTATGTTTCTGTTCTAGTGATATACACAATATATAATACTGTATTTATGTTTCTGTTCTAGTGATATACACAATATATAATTACTGTATTTATGTTTCTGTTCTAGTGATATATACAATATATAATACTGTATTTATGTTTCTGTTCTAGTGATATACACAATATAATACTGTATTTATGTTTCTGTTCTAGTGATATACACAGTATATTATACTGTATTTATGTTTCTGTTCTAGTGATATACACAATATATAATACTGTATTTATGTTTCTGTTCTAGTGATATACACAATATATAATACTGTATTTATGTTTCTGTTCTAGTGATATACACAATATAATACTGTATTTATGTTTCTGTTCTAGTGATATACACAATATATAATACTGTATTTATGTTTCTGTTCTAGTGATATACACAATATAATACTGTATTTATGTTTCTGTTCTAGTGATATATATTTATGATTATTTGATTACTAAAGATAAGCAAATATTTAATGATTATGTTATTATATTGGCAAAAAAATGATGATTATGTGATTACTAGGACCCCCCATGAGAGGCCTCATTGATGAATCATATCTTCGGATACAATTTATAAACCAAAGAACATTTAGATACATTGTAAAGTATAAAGATAATTGGCCAAGTAGTTTCAGAGGAGAAGGTTTTTTAGATAGTTTATGGCGATTGACGACGGACGACGACTGATATTGAAGAGACTGAGATTGAAATAGGAAGTATTTACTCTGGGGGAACAAAGGGGTGTTAAAGATAAAAAAGGATCTTTTAGGGGTGATCATATTTTTTTAATTTAAATTTCTAATTTAAGAAAAATGGCCAGTATTGCGTCATAGATTATTATAATATCTTTTACCCATTATTTTTTTTTGGTCAGAACGTGGAAAGAATCTTACTAGTAGTGATAGCCGAGCAGTATTACCCCCAAACCCTGGGCGTTGACACCGACGCCATATAATACTTTAATTAAAGATGCGAACATCATACCTTAGTGTTGGTTCATGTACATGCTGACATTGGGACGCCGACGCCATATTTGTGCCTAACCCCTATACGCCGACGCCATAGAAGATCTTATTTCGGGACGCGAACATCTTACCAGAGTTTTGTCCATGTATACCCACAAATCGAAACTCCGACTCCATATTTTGGCCTAAACCCTGGACGCTGACTCCATATAAGACCTTAAATCAGGTCGCGGACGCATTACCGTCTTGTCTAACAGTGTAAATCCTAAAATCAGGACGCCGACGCCATATTTGGACCTAAAATCGGGACATTAACATCATACCTTAGGGTTAAACCATGAGATTATGACATAAGGTCGTCAAAGTATCATGAGGGCCTACACCCTGGACGTCGACGTAAAATACGACCCGGAAATCGAGACGCGAACGTAGGATTTGACCATTTGACCCTGAAATCGGAACCCCGACGCCATATTTGGACTTTAACCTTGGACACCATCTCTTAATGTTGGATCAGTCACTTCACACCCTTGTGGAAAGTGGACCTGAATTCTTCTTAGCTAAACGCTTACTCTTTAAACCCAACACCAGAACCATATGTCTGTGGAAAGTACACTTTAATAAACGTTCTTAGATAAGTTACTACTAAAACATGCTTATAACAACTGTAAGAATTCTTCAAGATACACTATTTATATTTAATCAGTTAATCACATAAACTGTCACTCAATTCAGTAGACGGTACTATGAATATTTGATGAACTTATACAGACAATTTGGATTAAAAAGTTTGATATCATGTTATAAAAAGCATTACAAATTTCTACTTCCTACTATCCGGCACACCTCCTTGAACCGTCTAATTAATATCATATGTTCATGATAAAAAAGATACCTGAAATAATTGGATACAGAGATAAAACCCATCTGGTGTTTTGAAATGAGATACACTTATACATCATACCTTAGGGTTAAACCTCCACGAAACCTCTTTCGAAATTATTAACATCTATTTTATCAGAGTTTGACCTCTGTTGTCGTATTAAGCTGCGCCCTGCTGATGATTTTATTATCTTTTAAAATACACGAATAATGCAAACATGATTAAGAATTGAAAAATACGGGGTGTAAAAATATAAAAAAAAGAGAGGTATGAGCTGAAAAAATATTAAGATTAGACAAATATGGGCGGGAAAAATATTAAGAGTAGAGGTTGTGGGAGGTGAAAATATATAAAAAAAACAAAGTATGGCAGGCACAATATATAAAAAATAGAGAAATGTGGAAGGCTGAAACATTAATAATACAGTGATATTAGGGGGTGGGGTTAATAAGAAATAGACAAATATGCTAGACAAAAATATAAACAATATAGAAATATTGAAGCGAAAATATGAGGAACAGAGACATATGTGAGGCAAAATATAATGAATGGAGAAATATAAGCCCAAAGATATTAATTAAGGAAAACAAGAATTTGTATAATTGCATTTGCACGACCTTCGAAGACAGACGAGAAGCAAACATTCACCCAGTGAGCAGTTGTAACACCATAATCTAACCCAGCAACAGCAAAAGCAGGAGGCTTTCGTGTTCAGACACCCTTTTACCATGATTGTGTATGGTCCAACATCCTGCAAAAAAAAATCATTTTAGGAAAAAATATGCTTCAACAAATAAAAAGGCTGTGCAGATCGTGTCCAGACAGAATCGTTTGGTTGTATAAAAGGTGGCAACCTCTTTACGAGGAAAACGACGAACAGTGCATCCATATTGTCGATCCCTTAGATGTGTCGCTGCTAATGTTGATGTTGCGTCTGTAGCTGTTGCTGTTTTTGCTGCTTTTGCTGCTGCTGGGTTAGATCATAAAGGTACAGCTGCTTACTTGAAGAACGCTTGCTTCTCATCTGTCTTCGATTATCGTGCAAATGCAATTTAACATATTCATATTTTCCTTAATTTTTTGGCCTATGTGTTTCTTTGATACATATATGACTTGGCACTGCACTTTAATATAAATCCCGTCATAGTGTGATTGGACTATAATAAATTAGTGTATTTTGTCATTAATTTTTGCTTATATGCTTGGTCTTGATTAAGATTATTACACAATGTTGAATGCTGTACCCCTATTTGTGACATTTTTACCTCTTATTTCTGTCTGTATGTTTTCATTCACGCATCATTGTCCATATAATGGAAGTTAATGCGACTGTTATACAAGTGAGAGGTTTAGCTTTGTTTTGTTTTATTGATAGAGAAAGTATGGAGCAGACGTCAGATACTAGAGATGATATGGAACAGACGTCAGATACTGGAGAAAATATTGAGCAGACGTCAGATACCAGAGATGATATGGAACAAACCTTGGATATACGAGTCAAACCTCATAAATGTGGTGTGTGTGGTGTTGGATTTGAACAAATAAAACTCTTAAAGACACACATGAGTACACATAATGGCGAGAAACCATTTCAATGCGGTATTTGTGATAAAGGGTTTAGCACAAATTCTATATTTCAGAGACATATACAAGATCATGCTGGTAATACACTTTATAAATGTGAGTCATGTGGAAAAGGGTTTAGTCGAAATTCTCACTTACAGAGACACATTAGAAATAAAATATGTGATAAACTGTATAAATGTGATGTATGTAGTCAGATTGATAAATTACAAAGACATGATAGAATACATACTGGTGTTAAACCATTTCTCTGTAGAATCTGTGGTCAAGATTTTAATTATAGATGTGACTTGAAGAAACACATGAAAAGAAGACATCTAGAGGTTTCTGGGGGTAAAATTATAAATGTGATGTGTGTGGGAAAAGTTTTACTCATAATTATCCATTAGAGTACACATGCGAACACAAACCCTATCATTGTACTATTTGTTGTAAAGATTTCAGAGGGGACTTGACGATACACATGAGAATACATACTGGTGATAAACCCTATCATTGTAGTATTTGTGATAAAGATTTTAGTCGTAAAAGGGACGTAACAAGACATATGAGAACACACACTGGTGATGAACCACCCGATCCTGCAATGTTAGCCAGTAATAGTGGAGATCTATTAGTAAAATTAGTCCACTAGTAACACTAACAACAGTATACTTTTATACTGCACAGTATAAGATGTTAGCAGTTGTAGAACGTAACAACGTACAATATATAAATACTCAGTACCAACACGGATCTTTTCCGGGATAATGTTAACGTACTTGTTGTATTACCCGGAACAACGACGGAAATAACTTCTGCGGTAAAGCGACTGTCGGTTTTTGAAACAACACAAATGTTTATAATAGAGTAGTATTACAAGAGACATCTTTAATAGTTAAAAACTTTAATTACCTTTTTTATTTATAAACGAATGGTTGCTATTCTTCAAAGACTGATTTTCCTTAGAATCATAAAAAGTTTGTTTATTTTGTAACAACGGTTGGTTTTAGTTTTATAGATATATATCTCATCCTGAAGCTAGGCAATAGCTAATTGGTCAAAAACATCAGACCAACAACTGCATGAACTTTTTTTTCCTTCATTTTTTTCTAGGTCAGTTTTATTGGAAAAAGTTGCTCTGGCGGAACAGTTAGATACCTCAGTCCTGCATGTTGTAAATGTATCAAAATAAGCATAAATGACTTTTACAGAACAGTTGGATACCTGCATGATGATCCATGATGGATCATTGGTATCAAGGACTATCAAATAACCATTATCATATGACATAATGTGTACTGTTGAGCATAGACTAGTTTTCATAAGCAGTTATTGACAATAATCTGTAAGTTGCATGTGCATCATATGTATAGTATTTTGAGAGTATTTTCATGTGCTTTTATATGTTGTACAATTTTGAGCGTTCATAAAGAATATTATTAAAAAAAAATCTGTATCTTTTTTTCTTTACTCGGAAGATATAGTTTTTCGTTTACATGAATGAAGACGCATTTTATTGAAAAGGTAGTTACAAATATATCAAATATAAACCGGGATTTATAAATGTTTTAACCTATTTATCACTCGGTTTATTTTTTTAATATTCTATATTATTTGTTTACACTTTCGGTATTTAGCTGTATCCTGCCTCCAAATGACCTTAGATCGACTCCAAATCACCTTTTGACGTCAAGCAACAAACAATTTTAAATTGTGACGTCAAATATTTTAAATTATGATGTCAAGGTTTACGGGAACCTGTGTGACTTTATGTAATGGCGGACAAATTTGCATACAAGTGTAAATACGTCTAATAGACGTATCTAGGCTATACCTTTCTACCTTTTGCATACCCAGAGTCACGTGTTATTTGTAAGTTTCCAGCCGCCATTTTTGGAATTTTGAAGCGATCAGAAGAAAGAAATCTGTGATTTATTTGCCACAAAAGCATGTATTGGTAAAAATATATAGACAAGCACATAACAGGGGTCGATACTGACATGGTTTAACATTACTGTTTCATGTTAAACGTTCTAACTTTTCAAACACTCTCCAAAACCGTGAGCGGATCCTGTATTGCCGGTATTGATCGGTACCGTATTGGCTGTAATGAGCATGTATCGCACAGACACTTGTTTCTATCCATAGGAAGTCGAATATCCATAAATAGAAGGTGGATAACAGGTTTTTTTTAGGTCACCACGGTCTCCACTTAGGACGCTTTTTCTACCCTTTAAATTAAATACAAAAAAATCTATTTAGGCCTATATGTGTAGCGGAGTTGCTTCCCGGTATCGGTATCGTTCGCCCTGATTACATGTTCGCCCTAGGTTCGTTCGCACTGAGTTTGTTCGCCCTGGTGTTCCGTTCGCCCTGAGTTCGTTCGCCCTATTCTCATTAACGATATGTATATATGTTACATTAATGAAAGAAATGCATATTTATATTAAAATTTATGTTTATCTATTAAAGCTGAATACAGAATATTAATTAAATAAAATTCGTGGCTAAAGTTAAACATATAAATAACTTAGTCTTTAGTTTTTTTTTCATGTCAAATACTTTGTAGTCTTTGAATCCACAGAACCTTTTCCTTGTAGCAGAAGGACAACATAATAACTTAGTATTCAGTGTTATACAAACAGCAACACGTAATTGCATCATAAATAAATATTCGGTGAATTTAAACAGACTTCAACCATTTGTCAACATACAAATAGTTTAGTCTTCAGTTGTTTTACATTTGAAAATACAATGTAGTGCTGAAATTTCAAGACACTTATTTCCCAGAAGCAGCAACAAGTAATTCACAAAAACTAATTTCCTAGTAACGTATTTACATACAGATACTAACTTAGTTCTCAATACCTTGAAGTCAAAATATCTTGTAGTCCTGAAATTTACAAGAACTTATAATCTAGTAGCAGCTAGCTGTAGACAACACAATACATCGTACATATTCGGCGAAATTGTCAAGAACTTATAACCTAGTAGCAGCTAGCTGTATACAACACAATACATCGTAAATATTCGACGAAATTGTAGACTGACTTCAAAATATTCAATTAAAAACACACAACACAACACTGTAATAAAAAATAAAAATCAGGGCAAACATACCCAGGGCGAACAGGTATCAGGGTGAACGGTCTCAGGGCGAAACGGAACTAGGGCGAACAGTAACTAGGGCGAACCGAAATCAGGGCGGACGGCAGCAGATTCTTGCTTCCCCTCCTTAGTACAGGTAGAACATTTAAAGCCAGTCTCAATCAACTGAACTAGGGAATTGATTCTTTGGCTCAGTGGTTTAACACACTGACTTACGCAGGCGGCCTGGGTTCCAATGATATGCCTGTGGTGAGGATATAAATTTGTAGATTAGATGCACTGGTTACATTTGGCGCCTAACTAAAAAATCCATGATGGTTATCTGGAGTATTGCCCTGATTTGCGTTGTTTAGAGTCATATATAAAGATATGATGACTTGTGGCAGTGGAATAGTGTGGCGTAGTTGCTTCTCCTCCTTAGTACATGTAGAACATATAAAGCCAGTCTTAATCAACCGAGCTAGGGTATTGATTCCTTGGCTCAGTGGGTTAAAGCACTGACTGTCACCCAATCTTCCACGGTTTGAATCTTGGTGGTGACGATATAAATTTGTAGAGGAGATACAGTATACTCTCGGGTTACATATGGATAGTCGACTTTCATATGGATAGAAACAAGTGCCTGTGCTGTATCGTCTGTACAATGTCAATGGCCAATGCTAATGTCAAAATTATCTTTTGGTTAAAACATGCATAAAAAACATTCAATAATAGATATTGTGAATCAGGAACATATATTAGATATACTGTTCCCAGGGTGAATCTGAATGTACAATCAGTTGAGTGTAAAATACACAGAAACCCTCATAAAACATGTAAAATGAAAATAATTAAGTCATGTTTCTGGACAACCCCTTGCTTTTTTAATCTATCTATATTTAGACTGATGTAATTCCAAAATTCTTGCCGAACAAGATCTTAAGACAAGACAAACAATTAAGCCAAAAATTAATATTTATGTACAAAGTGGTTGCAGTCCAATTCCTCAAATAAGCATTTCCGAAGAGAACCACAACTGCCAAGAAATTCGAACAATAACCAGATTTCACACAACAAATATTGTGGAAAATCAAGAAAAGAATCACTCTAAGTGTTTTGACATTCCACAAAGCAAAGTACCACAATATTCAGACTCATTCTTTGTATCGATAAAGACGGTGATCGTGTGGAGTCATCTAGACAACACTGTAGTGTCACCACATCAAGAAATGAAGCAAAGAGAGCTTCAAATCTGCTGTCATGCCCCATCAATAAATCAGCAGTGCTCTTTACAAAATATATATTAAGTTTTTGTATTAAAGCTAGTATTGGTATTAAATTGACAACATTAATGGATTCATTCAGACACAGAGATCTTTTAGCTTCAAATACTTAAAAAAATATTTATTTAACATAATATTTAAAATGGGTGCTAGAATTTAACCAGGTGCTTTGATAGATTATTAGGAGACCATATTCAGCTTAATACGTTAACACATAACCCACTCAGGGATCATTATTTGCCTTCCAAATTGAATAACTGTACCGATCCAAATTTGAACCGAACCTGTGATCCTTGCAGAAAAAGTCTCTGCTCTACTAACTCAGCTCAATGAGTAATCCACAAGCACATGTTGAAATATCAACAAGGTCAGTGAAAGTGAGACTTATAAAAGTGGAAGCACAGCTACTATCACATGTTTCAAGAGACAATGATATGCCGGCAGTATCAATTAACATCACTTATCCCTGGCTGTAGGTTTTACTAACTGTTAACCACCCTTTGTTGTTTTTGTGTGTTGCTTAAGCATGTTAAGTGTTTTGTGTGGTGTTCAATAAAAACAATTTGAAGAGATGGACAAAATAATTTAAAATTGCCATATATAATACGTACTTATATAATAATAATAGAATATATATATATATATGTACAATGTAGGTAATATGATAATATTATGTGAAAAGATTTTTGATTGCTATTAATTGTTTGTTTATATCTTCTTTATTGAAGCTCAACTCATGGACTGCAGTTTTTGGCAATTTTCAACAATGGAAGAAAACTTGAAACAGAAACCAAGATACAGATATCAGCAGTTAATGTATAATGCAAAACTTTTATTTTAACATATTCAACATCCCCTGACTTTGTACTCGTATTAATGTTTGTGTCAAAGAGCAGAAAACAAAGTCCCTCTAAACTATTCTAAGTTTGATAATTATTCACTAATTACAAATGAATTAGTCTAGTAAATAATTTACAATGAATGCCTAGAATGTAATTTCATTCTTCACATTATATATATTGTTGTTGGCTCTGATTCTGACCAATAAGTGAGTTCTGAATTAAAGTTTTTCACCAGAAAGGATCGTCAATTTGGCACATCTTTATGATGTCATATTAAAACCAGAGATGGCTCGCCTGTACAAATGTATCTTTGCTCTATTAAAAGGCTCTAGCACTTTCACAATCGTTATTCTGTAGGTTAGTATAGAATATAGAAATAAATAATGTTTTGTAAGTCTGTAATCTTGATTCCTCCCGTACGAAATTATAAGGCGTATTACGCCTGGAAATAAGGCGTAAACCAGGCGTAAGTGGTAGTTACGTGTCTAGATCCAAGCGTAAGGGAGCAGGAAACGTAAATTTGTAGTCCTTACGGGCGTAGAAAAAAGCAGTACAGCTGGCGTAAATTGAAATTAGCAAGGCGTAAGTTTTCTTACGGGCGTAAATAAAAATACCCATAATGCTTTGTTTAAAGGATCATGGGATTTTTTTTCAAAATTAGGCTCTTTAGTTTGCAAGAGTTGGACACATGGCAGCTTCATATATATTCAGTGCTAATTTGCTTGTTTTGTGCTCTTTGAAAGAATCTGAAATTGGAAATACTGAATCAAATAAATAAATGAAAATTGTGAAATAAAAGGAAAGTAGTTATACATGGTAAATGATAATAATGTGAGTATAACTTTTAGTTATTAAGACTATTATGTAATCTATCAGAATTTTTGAAATCCCAAAACCTTTATCCTTGGATAATAACACTAAAATCTTTTACTTTAAGTTAAATTGCAGTATTGTCATTTATATTTTAGTTCAAAAGACAATAATTTTCAAAAACAACTTAGTTAAAATGCTATTTTTATTGCAAGAAAAAGTAATTGTCATAATTCTTATTTAAACTTAAACTTATTTGAGCCATTGTCTGCATAAAATGTATGTATTTCTATATAAGCTTCTTCAAAGGTTAATATTTTTTGTCAAACAATAAGAAATAAAATCAACAGCACAGAAGTTTGTATCAAATACACAAAAGTACACAGCAAAGTTAATACACTGAACTAAAATAAGTGTAGTATTATGTTAAGATATTACGCCTGGTTTATTTATTGACCAGGCGTACTCATTTGCATATTACGCCTATTTTTTTGTGAACCAGGCGTACTCATTTAAATATTACGCCTAATTTTACGCCTGGTTTACGCCTTAGTTACGCCTAATTTACGCCTGGTTGACGCCTGGTTGACGCCTGGACATGCATATTGTAAACACTGCAATGCCGCCAGGATAAAGTATGATTTTTACGCCTGGTTTCCGTGTCATATACGGGCGTCACAGTTCATACAGGAATTTGTTTCATGTGTATGACTGAAGGAGGGTGACTATCTTTTTGGATTTAAATTTCCCAAATATTTTGTGCAGTATAAAATCACACTTTTTCTCCTGTTTGTTCAACATGTACATGTATGCATGTTTTTGGAATGATGATGCATACATTTTTGTCATGTGGTGATGGAAGTCACATGACAGATTCGTCTGAAAACCATATCTCAGAACTGGCCTATGCTCACATAGTTAATATACCTTTCATTGTGATTTTATTGTTGTAATTACCAATTATGTCTATCGATTGTAACTGATTTTATGCCCTTTATAGGCCCTGTTATTTGGGAAATAAAAATATTCTATTCTATTCTACTCACATACTATTTTTGTACAGGAATAAATTCTTATATTTCAGGTACAGATGCCCTTAAACATGTTAAAGTGTTTGATGAAGTAAAGAGCAAGATACTATCCCATTTAGCAGCGATACTGCATGACTTTAATTCCCAGACAATATGACAAAGAATACCGATTGGCATGATTGGACACCAATATATAGTTCACACATGAGAACTGAGAAGATGTTTTTAGGGTAAACCACATTGCACTGAAATTATTCAAATAATTTAAAGATATAAAGCAAATATTTAAAGAAATTGTCTGTCTGCCAATTACACAGAAGTCAACAACTATAGGTCACTGTAAGCCTTTAACAAAGAGCAAAACTAACACCACATAGTCAGCTGTAAAAAGACCCAAAATAAAAAATGTAAAACAATTCAAACGAGAAAACTAATGGCCTTATTTATGTAAAAAATAATATGTAACTCAGCAACAAACAACAACTACTGTCAATTACAGGTTCTTGACATGGGACAGGCACATACAGAATGTGCAGGGTTACACTTGTTTGAAGGTGCCATTCTCCTTCCCCTAACCGGGAACAGTGCTGAACATTATAAAGAGTCATTATAACAACAAACTATAAAAATCAATTGAAAAATGCTTAATAGCTCATCTCATGGGATATGAATAGGAATACATCTAAAAAGAACCAAAAAAACTAGAAAACTAACAGCCTAAAGTTTAAATGAATGAAAAACAAATATTTAACACAGCAACAAGAGACAACCACTGAATTAATTACAGGCACATACACTAAGGATAGATCTGTTACTGACAGCTGGTTCATGTAGTTCAAAGCCAATAATAATTAATAAAATTCATGCATCTAAGACTAAATAATTAATCAATACACCTGCAATGTTCAGCCAATGGATTTAGTGATAAGGCGTCATAAACAGTCAGAGAAAAACATGACCATGTGCAATGCCAAGATACAAGTATTGACAGAATTGTAGATCCATGAATGTGCATATGTAAACAACTACAATTATAGTTTGTTTTTAATTTACAGATAACAAATCAATAATAATACCAATAAAAACAGTATTCAAAGATCTAATAACTAATTATTGTGTTGATTTAATAACCTTTTCGAATAAATTAATTTAAAAGATAGATAAGTCTTTTCTATACTTCTGGGCTCAAAAAGCAACATGTGATCAATATATACATTTGTTCTTTTTTTTCATATGAGGCAGACTTCATACATGTACAGGAGCTTCTTTGGAGGTTTGAAAATTTGGAATTTCATAGTGAAATATCGACCAGAAGGAGGTGACAAAATTTCATGGACAAGGACACTATTTTATTATGAAATACGGTCAGTGGACAATATTTAGTTAGGAGCCTCTGGTCTTTGTTAGTCTTGTATTATTTTAATTTTAGTTTCTTGTGTACAATTTGGAAATTAGTATGGAGTTCATTTTCACTGAACTAGTATATATTTGTTTAGGGGCCAGCTGAAGGACATCTCAGGGTGAGTGAATTTTTCGTTACATTGAAGAACTGTTGGTGACCTTCCGCTGTTGTTTTTTCTATGGTTGGGTTGTTGTCTCTTTGATACATTCCCCATTTCCTTTCTCAATTTTATTTTAAAATATTTTTTAATCAAATTATTACACAATTAAATTTGAAATAGTACATAAGCATGCAGCATGCACATTTTTGATTTATAATTGAAATGGTTTTGTATATCAAGGAATTTCTATTATTACTAATAGTGCAGTTTTAAATTTGCATCTATACATTACAAATGGTTAAGTATACAATAAAGAATTGTCTAACGTATATGTTTCATTGTATTACATTATAATACTAATATACAAATATAATAAATGCACTGACAATCACTTATTTTGTAAATTTATACACAGGCACATGTTGCAGAAAAAAACAACCTATATAACATGAAAATATGTTAATAACCTCCCCTTCATGAGACAAAATTCAATGACAATCTGTCTATGAAATATTGTCTCAATAATCACTAAATATAACCTCCCTTTAACAGGACAAAATTTCATAGTATTCATCTGTGAAATATTGTCTCAATACACACAAATATAACCTCCCTTATATATTGTCATACAATATTTCATAGGACAATATTTTGCTTTACATATGTGTGTTATCATGGTTATAGTCTAACTTATAGATATCATGTATGGCTTTTTTACCGAAATAATACCTATCAAGTAGTTACTTTAAAAAAGATAATGGTAACTTGTAGGCAAATCACTTGAAAGAAAATTGTAATTGAAGAATATTAAGATAATAATAGTTGATGATTTTGTTTTAAAAAAAAAGAGAGATATCACTGGTGTTCAACTTATCATGGCTGATGTAGAAATAAGTAAAATTGTTTTGTGTTAATTTCTCTGTGTAAACATGTTGTTGTCGAGTATGAGTCTGCTGCTCAGTTGATCTGTTGATTGAGACAGCGAATATATCTTAATACATGTATTGCTTAAAGTTTGATAGTGGTACCAAAATTGTGAATACATGCATGGTTATATTAAACTTATTTACTTTTTGCTTTGTGGATATATTATTCTATATATTTTACAAAAGTTTGAATTAATTAAGGGTAAATATTGATTGGTATATAGCAAACTTAAAGAAGAAGAACATGTACATGTATTCATTAACTTAAATGATTTTAAAGTTTTATCAGATAAAAAATCAATTAATCAATAACTGTTTATTAATTCTTTTTCTTAGTGATTATTTAGATCAAAACCTATTCCCTAATATGCTACAAATGTCAATTGCTAAAATGTTCAAACTATCTTCTGTGTTTTTCTGGACAACTTGATATATTATATTTCTTAATAATAAACACAATTTGGTTTTGACCTGCATCTCATTTTAGAAAATAACTATTTCCCATTTTATGTAATGGCTTGATGGACAGACGTATATAAAAAAGCTGTTATTAAAATAACTTGCCAATATTTTATGCTCAACTTACCAATCACAATTTTCACAATAATAATTAAAAAAGAAATAAACATCACAATTTTTTTTATTGATATGTAAAGTCCTATGCATACCAGAGCTATAGTTATTTTGTTTTAAATGTGAACTGTAGAAGGTCATTATTTGTATTGATATGCCAGGAATTCAACATTGTCATTGTTTATTTCCCTTTTTCATAGTTATGCCGTGGAACATGCTTTTTCCCCAATCTGTCAAAATCATATTAAAAATGTCTACTTTTTTCAGATGAATCATTGCTGGGTCCTTGAAAACCTTACTGGAACTTCTTCTGATACTGGAAATTGAAAACAACTGGTTAGTATAATAACATTTATAACAGCATTGTTTAAAACTCCTGTGGTAAAGAGGATTCATTTGGTGAATGTAATTTCCATTTCATATTGATATTATTGATGCTAGTGAATAAGATGATAATATGATGTTTTTTCTGTATTACAAAGGAAAATAATAGATTTGTAAATTACCCAAGTTCATTTTGTTTATTTATATCTTTCTCTTTCCTTTACAAATGTTTTTTTTAAACTTAATTAAGTGAGTGTTAAATGTGAAAATATGGAGATGTGGTATGATCACCAATGTAAAGCTATCCTCAAATGAAATGATGTAGATATAAGGAACAATAAATAATGCCTTTAACAATGAGTATAAAAGACCTAAACATTACTAATTAGAAAGAACAACAACCAGATTTACTAAATGAAATAAAAAAAAAAAATAATATGGAAACCATTGAAACCTATATTATGTAAAAAATATGATCATATTCCAAATTCCAACAGTATCAACCTTACATATATTAGTCCAAATTGCCCCAATTGTTCAGGGGTCTACCTCTGCAGTCGTATCAGGCTGTGCTCAGTGAAGCATTTTTATTAGTTTCTTTGTTGATTTCATTAATAGGTATATGGAAATCATGAATTTTGAATAACAAACAAAGTAAAAACATCTGGTGTGTTTTTGTTGGCAATGTATTTTCTGGAACAGCCCTTATGTGTTTTAATATAATAAAAAAAAAAAATAGATTTAACATTTTATTTTTTTCAAGTTGATAAATGCAATAAAAAAAATTGTGATAGAATTTATATTACTCCAATCCAGGTTACCAGATGTGGCATTAAGTTTGCCAATGAGACAACTCTCCACCAGAGACCTATAGATTAATGATGCAGATGTTTATGATAAACTACATATTTAAATGGCTACCCAAGTCAAACTGAACTGCTATTATTAGCTGTTTTTTAGCTGTTATTTGCCAGTTATTCATATTTTAAGCAGTCCTTTAGCTGTTCTAAGCATTCAATCTAATAGCAGTTTGAAAAACTGCCACATTTCACCATTTCTTAGCATTCGGCTTAGCATTCGTCTTAGCATTCATCTTAGCATTCGACTTAGCATTCGTCTTAGCATTCATCTTAGCATTCCTCTTAGCAGTCAGGACAACAGTTATGACAGCAGTTCGATAGCAGTTGACCTATTAATCTTTGTTATAAAAATGCTTGGATCTGGCTATGTTTTCAGCTTGAAGTTAAACATTTATTTGAAGATAATTTGATCATTTTCAAATGTGCATTTTGGCTCCATGTTGTGTGGAAATACTTGCTAGTGAAAAACTGTATTTTTGTCATTTATAAGCTTAATTTTGGATGAATTGAATACTTTTACACACCTGCAGTACAGTAAGTTGAAAGTTACAGTTAATGCTTGTGTATATTCTGACATAACTTTGTTGGGGGAAACAGAAATCATACAGAAAGCCCACAAAAAGGGGGGATAGTTGTTTACTTAAATAGAATATCTGATGTTGACAGGATTGTATTAGAATACTAGCATATATATACTTACAGTTCAAGACGTTATTTGAAAAAAATAGATATGATTATTTTAATCTATTATTTTGTTAAAAAAACAAATCTAATCGTATTCGAGAGTTGAAAAAAGGGGGAGGGAATTCATAGGTAAACCTAGACTGCAAATAGCTGATTGGTTAAAATTGTCCAAACAATCAATTTAATGAAATTAATTTATAATATATAATTTTACTTTAGTTTGTTTCAGAAAAAAGAAACATAATATATATTACATGTATCAAGAATTTATTTGTTTAAAATTCCAAAAGAGAAAGAGGATATAACTGTTGTCTTTTGGTCCACATTTAATAGAATAAAAACAGTACATTTGGCATGTTTGGTAATAAAATAATGATAACAATGAAATAACTTCTTATTTGAAAATCACTTAGTCAAGGTACTGATAAGCCTCTTAGCAGTAATAGCTCTTTTTTAATTGTTCCTATATCATTACGGCCACTTATATAATTAATAAAGGGTCTAAGACCAGCTAAAGTAAGTGCTACTCTTTTTTTTTTTTTACATTCCCGTAAAATTAAGTCTGTTATTAGATTGTATAGTTACTGCTCTAATTACAAATATAAGTTTAAGTACAACTTTTTGAAATTTCACATAAGACTTACAGTAAAATATTAGAATTTTAATAATTTTTGCTTTCATATCTTGTACACTGTATATTGATTACCAGTATTCATGTGTCGCCTTTGTAATACTATTGCAACTTTTGGCAGATCTGATAGCATTCCACAGCAGTTATTAGCAGTTTATAAAACCATATTAGGATGTAAAACTTAGCAGTTGGCATGAATATTCATTATTGACAGCTGTTGTTATAGCAGTTCTCATGAATATTCATTATTTGATAGCTGTTATTATAGCAGTTCTCATGAATATTCAGATCTCATTTAAATTTTTCGTCAAAAATAACTGCCAAAGAACTGTGAAGGCTAAATAAACTGCTAAGAAACAGCTATGGAATGCTATTGGAATGCCTTTATGCAAATTAATCATTGCCTTATATTTAGTAACTGTGAATGCTAATAAACTGCCAAATAACTGCTGTCAAGTGGGAACTGTGAATGCTAATTAACTGCTAAAGAACTGCAATTCACTTTGACTTGGGTACCTACTCATTCTGGATATGACATCATTTTTTTCATTTTCGAAACAAAAAACATTTGATTATCTGTAGCTAACATTATTTTGATACTCTTCATAGATCAGTTTTTGCAAATTAGCCTATCTCTTAATGGATTTTATAATCAAAGGGAATATGTGGAAAAAAAGCTTTATTAAAGTACATTGATATTTAAAATTAATAATTAATAGCCATGAAACAATGATTTTATTTTCAGCTCATTTTGGAAGAAAATTAACAGAGGAAAGATACAGATATGCAAGAATTTAATATTTCAATTGCACTTAATATTTCTTTTGTATATGGCACCTATTTTTGACTGTCAAATAATGGTATTGTTGTTATCTTTGCCATATTAACAAATATACCTGATCAAATTTGTTCATTAGTAGAAACTTAGATTTCAAATATCTATTCACATAAGGTGATTTTTTTCACAATTTTTTCTTATTTTAAAAATAAAACTATTTTGATTTGTCTGAAGTTCATTTCATAAAAATTTCAAATTCTAAATGAGACCTGATTTAGCGCATACTCCATCACAAATTGAGATAACGTTAGTATTGTTTTTGGAGTATCCATTATTCTAATACGGCCAACGTATTGACAGGTCTTCATATAAGTGTGTCCAGCATATCATTGATTCAAGAACAGTAAATAGTGAAAATTAACATAAATATTTAAAAAAAATTATTTTGGTTTAACATTATTATTTTTCACAGTTGTGCATCATAATTTTTTCAAATGTCTTCTTATAACAGGATTTTAACAAAAACTTATACAGATGTATTAAGATAGTTCAAAATGATTGACAAATTTTTAAACTTGTATTAGGAAGTCATAAAAAATTGATAAATAATATAGGCCTTATATGTATTCCATAGGACAGATTTCATTTTTGTCCATATTTGTATAAATGTTGCACCTTTATTTTTATCTTTTTGTAGATTTGTATGTGGCTCCACTCATCACCTATTGACTTGTTGGTTATATTTATATATATATGAATATTTAGCAAATAATGGTGGAAATCTGATTTTTTTTTAGAATACAGTCATGAATTTTGCGAAATAATGCAAAAATTAATGTTTTAACCAAATCCACCTACATTTATGATGTCGCAAATACATCAAATACAGAAAAACTTTTTTGAAATGATGGTTGTAAAATATTTTGATGTATGTCTTCATAACAATATCACATGTATAAAATGTTCTCCTTTTTAGGTCGCCATTCCAAAGGAACATTGAGCTTTTGCCATCACATGACGTCAATCGTCTGTGGTGTAAACTTTTTCAAACATCTTCAACTCTGAAACTAATGAACTAATTCCAAGCAAACTAAGCTAAATGATCCTTAGGGTATCTAAAATCAAGTATGGGTATATTTTCTGTTTTTGTGGAAAAAAAACATAGCCGCTATGGCTAAAAAAAGAACATAGGGGTGAAATGCAGTTTTTGGCTTAAATCTCAAACCCTTTAAGCATATATAACAAATCTGATGTGACATAAAAATGTTGATTGCTGGAAGGTCAAATTCTTTCAGCCATAACATTTCCAAATGAATCTAACAACCCACTTGCTGCCACTAATTTGGTAATTTTAAGTAAATTTGCAATTTTTTATTATAATCTTGAATATTATTAAAGTGATAAAGATAAACTGTACATAGAAAAAAATTCAGCAAAATTAAGATCTACAAATTAAAGTATATATAAGACCAAAATTGTCAATTCATGCCCTTTAAAGAAATTTTCACAATTTCATGAATTTATTCATCTTAATTAAGTTTACTTTACTTTTCTTCGAAACGATTTTCAATTTCAGCTAAAATTTGGCTGGATGAGTTTCAGAGTATCAATTAGAAATTATGTATCTTATTTATTACCTTGTAGATCAAGAAACATAGCCACTATGGCTAAAATGTGTTTTAAATTCTGTATGTTATCTGTGAGGGCTATTCCATTACAATTTATGTGGGAGGGAAGGAAGGGAAGTTTGGTTATTGAATGTGTGTCATTAGTCTTTTTTTAGTAAGCCTCTATTACCCTTATGTAAAATTATCTAAAAAAATGTTCTTGGTTGTAGGGATATGTGAAAGTCAGCCCTTACA
This sequence comes from Mytilus trossulus, assembly GCF_036588685.1. Lineage (NCBI taxonomy): Eukaryota > Metazoa > Mollusca > Bivalvia > Mytilida > Mytilidae > Mytilus > Mytilus trossulus. The sequence continues at coordinate 66,464,958 of NC_086377.1, forward strand.
AACTTCATTGCTGATTAGCATAGATGCAACAAGAACATTAACTGATGAATGATTTATTAATTATTTGTGACTAAAAATGAAATAAAATTTGTGTCAAAAAATGTTATTACTAGTTTGAACCCAGTATTATATATAAAAAGATGTGGTATGATTGCTAGTGAGACAACTGTCCACAAGAGACCAAAATGACACAGAAATTAACAACTATAGGTCACTATTGCTTTCAACAGCGAACAAAGCCCATACCGCATAGTCAGCTATAAAAAGGCCCCAAAATGACAATGTAAAACAATTCAAACGATTTATATGCAAGTAATTAGTCCCTTACTGATGAAGTCAAAGAGGACAGTCCAACTAAAAGTTTGAACGCTGATTTATTTTCTGTCAAATCAAGTCAAGTTTAGGCTTGAAGTATTTATTTGATATTTCTTATATAGTGCTGATTGAATGCCTACCGGTATGTTTAATTTTGTCCCCCTGTCATAAAAGACTTTGTTTTGGTGTATTAGATGATTGTGATGTGAACAAATCAGTGACAGCTACAAAAACATGACAACATATATATGGTTCATTGGTCAATTTTAAATTCTCTCAGTTTGGTCTGTTTCTTGGATACTGTAAGCATTAAGTCTACAGTATTGATGTATGGAATGGTTACAAGTTCTACATTATCTAGAATTTTAGCAGTTATATCTGACCTTCAACAAAGAACAATCGTTACAATAAGACAACTATCCAACTAATATTTTGTATAAAAGCAATTATAGGTATTCTGACCTTCAAAAATGAACAATTGTTACAATAAGACAACTATCCAACTAATATCTTGGATATAAGTAATTATAGGTAATCTGACCTTGAACAACGGTTACAATAAGACAACAATCCAGCTGAGATCTTGTATATAAGCAATTATAGGTAATTTGACCATCAACAATGAACAATTGTTACAATAAGACAACTATCCAACTAATATCTTGGATATATTAAAGCAATTATAGGTAATCTGACCTTCAACAATGAACAATGGTTCCAATAAGACAACTATCCAGCTGAGATCTTGGAAATCAATTATAGGTAATCTGACCTTCAACAATGAACAATGGTTTCAATAAGACAACTATCCAGCTAAGATCTTGGATATATTAAAGCAATTATAGGTAATCTGACCTTCAACAATGAACAATCGTTACAATAAGACAACTATCCAACTAATATCTTGGATATAAGCAATTACAGGTAATCTGACCTTCAACAATGAACAATGGTTCCAATAAGATAACTATCCAGCTGAGATCTTGTATATAAGCAATTATAGGTAATTTGACCTTCAACAATGAACAATTGTTACAATAAGACAACTATCCAACTAATATCTTGGATATAAGCAATTACAGGTAATCTGACCTTCAACAATGAACAATGGTTCCAATAAGACAACTATCCAGCTGAGAACTTGTATTTAAGCAATTATAGGTAATTTGACCTTCAACAATGAACAATTGTTACAATAAGACAACTATCCAACTAATGTCTTGGATATAAGCAATTACAGGTAATCTGACCTTCAAAAATGAACAATGGTTCCAATAAGACAACTATCCAGCTGAGATCTTGGAAATCAATTATAGGTAATCTGACCTTCAACAATGAACAATGGTTTCAATAAGACAACTATCCAGCTAAGATCTTGGATATATTAAAGCAATTATAGGTAATCTGACCTTCAACAATGAACAATCGTTACAATAAGACAACTATTCATCTGAGATTTTGGATATAGGCAATTATACGTAATTTGACTTTAAACAATGAATTATCGTTACAATAAGACAACAATCCAGCTGAGATCTTGTATATAAGCAATTGTAGGTAATCTGACCTTCAACAATGCACAATCGTTACGATAAAACAACTATCCAACAGAGATTTTGGCTTGAATAAATTTTATGTTATTCAACAATGGACAATCGAATTACCGTCTCATACTAGTAGCAAATAACTCTGTCTCATTGGTGTCTGACCGTTGCATAGTGTTTATGCCCATTGAATAACTATGTCTCATTGGTATCTGACCGTTGTATAGGGTCTATCCCCATCGAATAACTCTGTCTCCTTGGTGGTGGCCGTTGTATAGGGTGTATACCCATTGAATAACTATGTCTCATTGATGTATGAACGTTATATAGAGCATGCATATACTTATCGAAAAACTATGTAGAACATGTAATTTAAATAGGCATTTCAATTTAAGCTGTTTTTTAGTACATAGTTATACCTGGCCACTAGTCTAGTGATTGCTTGATTGTTTTACGTCCAGTGACAAATATTCCATTCATGTTCAGGACGAGATCATATTATCGATGAATACAATAGCTAGGTAAAGTATTACCGCTTGACTCCGTAGATCGTACAGACTATTTAAGTCCAGTGGCAAATATTTCGTTTATGTTCAGGACGAGATCATATTATCGATGAATACAATTGTTCGGTATAAAAAGCATAACCGCTTGACTCTGTCCATCGTATAGACTATTTATGTCCAGTAGCAAATATATCATGCATGTTTAGGATGAGAACACATATTTCATTCATGTTCATGACGAGATCATATTATCGATGAATACAATAGTTAGGTAAAGCAGAACCGCTTGACTCCGTCCATCGTACAGACTATTTACGCCCAGTGGCAAATACATCATGCATGTGTAGGACTGCAACTAAGAACCTCATACATTACTAACTGATTGTAACTAGGAACCACAAACAATACTTACGGACTGTATCTAGGAACCACAGACAATACTTACAGACTGTATATAGGCACCACAGACAATACTTACAGGCTGTATCTAGGAACCACAGACAATACTTACTGATTGTATTTAGGCACCACAGACAATACTTACGGACTGTATCTAGGAACCACAGACAATATTTACAGACTGTATATAGGAACCACAGACAATACTTACTGATTGTATCTAGGCACCACAGACAATACTTACTGATTGTATCAAGGCACCACAGACAATACTTACTGATTGTATCTAGGCACCACAGACAATACTTACGGACTGTATCTAGGAACCTCAAACAATACTTACAGACTGCAAATACTTACTTACTGTATCTAGGCACCACAGACAATATTTACAGACTGTATCTGGGAACCACAGACAAAACTTACTGATTGTATCTAGGCACCACAGACAATACTTACGGACTGTATCTAGGAACCACAGACAATATTTACAGACTGTATATAGGAACCACAAACAATACTTACTGATTGTATCTAGGCACCACAGACAATAATTACAGGCTGTATCTAGGAACCTCAGACAATACTTCACAGACTGCAACTAAGAACCTCAGGCATTACTTACTTACTGTATCTAGGCACCACAGACAATATTTACAGACTGTATCTATAGGAACCAAAGACAATATTTACTGATTGTATCTAGGCACCATAGACAATACTTACGGACTGTATCTAGGCACCACACACAATACTTACGGACTGTATCTAGGAACCACAGACAATACTTAGACTGAATATAGGAACCACAGACAATACTTACTGTATATAGGAACCTCAGACAATACTTACTGATTGTATCTAGGCACCACACACAATACTGACGGACTGTAGCTAGGAACCACAGACAACATTTACAGACTGTATCTAGGAATCACAGACAAAACTTACTGATTGTATCTAGGCACCACAAACAATACTTACAGACTGTATCTAAAAACCTCAGACAATACTTCACAGACTACAACTAAGAACCTCAGGAATTACTTACTTTCTGTATCTAGGCACCACAGACAATATTTACAGACTGTATCTAGGAACCAAAGACAATATTTACTGATTGTATCTAGGCACCATAGACAATACTTACGGACTGTATCTAGGCACCACACACAATACTTACGGACTGTATCTTGGAAACACAGACAATACTTACAGACTGAATATAGGAACCACAGACAATAGTTACTGTATATAGGAACCTCAGACAATACTTACTGATTGTATCTAGGCACCACACACAATACTGACGGACTGTATCTAGGAACCACAGACAACATTTACAGACTGTATCTAGGAACCACAGACAAAACTTACTGATTGTATCTAGGCACCACAGACAATACTTACAGACTGTATCTAGGAACCTCAGACAATACTTACAGACTGTATCTAGGTACCACATACAATACTTACTGATTGTATCTAGGCACCACAGACAAAACTTACGGACGGTTTCTAGGACCCACAGAACATATTTACAGACTGCAACTAAGAACTTCAGGCATTACTTACAGACTGTATCTAGGCACCACAGACAATATTTAAAGACTGTATCTAGGAACCACAGACAATACTTACTGATTGTATCTAGGCACCACAGACAAAACTTACGGACGGTTTCTAGGACCCACAGAACATATTTACAGACTGCAACTAAGAACTTCAGGCATTACTTACAGACTGTATCTAGGCACCACAGACAATATTTAAAGACTGTATCTAGGCACCACAGACAATACTTACTGATTGTATCAAGGCACCACAGACAATACTTACTGATTGTATCTAGGCACCACAGACAATACTTACGGACTGTATCTAGGAACCTCAAACAATACTTACAGACTGCAAATACTTACTTACTGTATCTAGGCACCACAGACAATATTTACAGACTGTATCTGGGAACCACAGACAAAACTTACTGATTGTATCTAGGCACCACAGACAATACTTACGGACTGTATCTAGGAACCACAGACAATATTTACAGACTGTATATAGGAACCACAAACAATACTTACTGATTGTATCTAGGCACCACAGACAATACTTACAGACTGTATCTAGGAACCTCAGACAATACTTCACAGACTGCAACTAAGAACCTCAGGCATTACTTACTTACTGTATCTAGGCACCACAGACAATATTTACAGACTGTATCTATAGGAACCAAAGACAATATTTACTGATTGTATCTAGGCACCATAGACAATACTTACGGACTGTATCTAGGCACCACACACAATACTTACGGACTGTATCTAGGAACCACAGACAATACTTAGACTGAATATAGGAACCACAGACAATACTTACTGTATATAGGAACCTCAGACAATACTTACTGATTGTATCTAGGCACCACACACAATACTGACGGACTGTAGCTAGGAACCACAGACAACATTTACAGACTGTATCTAGGAATCACAGACAAAACTTACTGATTGTATCTAGGCACCACAAACAATACTTACAGACTGTATCTAAAAACCTCAGACAATACTTCACAGACTACAACTAAGAACCTCAGGAATTACTTACTTTCTGTATCTAGGCACCACAGACAATATTTACAGACTGTATCTAGGAACCAAAGACAATATTTACTGATTGTATCTAGGCACCATAGACAATACTTACGGACTGTATCTAGGCACCACACACAATACTTACGGACTGTATCTTGGAAACACAGACAATACTTACAGACTGAATATAGGAACCACAGACAATAGTTACTGTATATAGGAACCTCAGACAATACTTACTGATTGTATCTAGGCACCACACACAATACTGACGGACTGTATCTAGGAACCACAGACAACATTTACAGACTGTATCTAGGAACCACAGACAAAACTTACTGATTGTATCTAGGCACCACAGACAATACTTACAGACTGTATCTAGGAACCTCAGACAATACTTACAGACTGTATCTAGGTACCACATACAATACTTACTGATTGTATCTAGGCACCACAGACAAAACTTACGGACGGTTTCTAGGACCCACAGAACATATTTACAGACTGCAACTAAGAACTTCAGGCATTACTTACAGACTGTATCTAGGCACCACAGACAATATTTAAAGACTGTATCTAGGAACCACAGACAATACTTACTGATTGTATCTAGGAACCACAGACAAAACTTACGGACTGTATCTAAGAACCACAGACAATACTTACAGACTGTATCTAGGAACCACAGGCAATACTTACAGACTGTATTTAGAAACCATGGATAATACTTACAGACTGCAACTTCGAACCTCAGGCATCACTTACAGACTGTATCTAGGAACCACAAACAATACTTACGGACTGAATCTAGGAACCACAGACAATATTTACAGACTGTATATAGGAACCACAGACAATACTTACCGAATTTATCTAGGCACCACAGACAATACTTACAAACTGTATCTAATAACTTCAGACAATACTTACAAACTGCAACTAAGAACCTCATACATTACTTTGACTGCATCTAGGAACCACAGGCAATACTAACAGACTGTATCTAGGAACTTCAGACAATACTTACAGACTGTATCTAGGAACCACAGACAATTCTTACAGACTGTATCTAGGAACCTCAGACAATACTTACAGACTGCAACTAAGAACCTCATACATAACTTTGACTGTATTTAGGAAACACAGGCGATACTTACAGAATGTATCTAGGAACCTCAGACAATACTATTATTTCAATTCGCCTTAATTCATATTATATCATCTATATGTTTAACTCATTGTCTTGTGTTCATGCATTTTATCTTTCATTATCTCTATTTTACTTATTGTCTCATGTACATTTGCCTGACATCTTTCATAATCTATTTTGAACTAAATTAGACTTATTGCTGTATATATGTGCTTGTATATATATAGTAAAAGTACATTTTTTAGGCAAACAACTCATATTTGACTTCTAAAAACACACAAGAGTGAACCGCTGAAATGTCTCACCTACTTTAATGATGACCATTGAGTTTATGAGTCATAGATTATGGTTTCAGTACAAGTATCACAGACAATTAACATTTCAGATCAATTCTGTCAGATTCACATGCACACCTAACAATAATTCCATACACCAAATATAGTTGACACATTGCCTTGAAGTATTTGATAAAAGACCAAAACACTTAACATTGATCAATGAATCATGAAAATTAGATCAAGGTCAGATGAAACCTGCAAGACTGACATGTATCCCTTACAATCATAACATATACACAACATATACTTGACCTACTACTTCCAGTATTTTAGATATGGATCAAATCACAGAACTTTAACACAAAATGAGGTCAAGGTCAGAAGAAACCTGTCTGACTGAAATGTAGACATTGCAAGGAACCCCTATGCCAAATTTAGTTATCCTATTACTCTAAATATGCAGAAATTTACATGACAATCATTGTTCTTTCTATAAGCGGATGCTGAATCATAAAAATGAGGTTAAGGGCAATGCACATTAGACAGAGGGAATTTCAGTAACATCTGGTATCTGCAGCAACCAGGTCTTCTATTTTTTCGAAATATAAAGCTTTATATAAATAGACAAGAACTGTGATGAAAGGTGTTTTAAGAAAAATGATCCTGTACATGATAAAGTTTATTGTCATGTATTATAATTCTAAATCCTTAAATATTGCATAAGACCCTCAAAAACAGCATACACAACATATGTTTAAATCACAGGCACTTGTTTCTATCCATACGAAGGTCGACTATCCATATAAATAGAAGAAGCTTCTTCTATTTATATGGATAGTCTACCTTCATATGGATTGAAACAAGTGCCTGTGATTTGAATATTTGAAAATACATTCAGACTAGATCTACGAACCTGATACTGTGAATATCTTAGAACCACAGACAATACATACATAGATACAAGTAGACCATTTCTAATAAACCCATATAATTCAAACAGATTGTATCCTGTCAAATCTAGTTTTACTTGGTAAAATTAGTAAAGTCATCACTTAATAAATAAATTCACAAATGCTTAGCAAAGATATTAAGTCCAATTCAGGGTTTATATTGCACTCAATTATTCCTTCTGTAAACAGGACATGTGACTTTGAATATGACAGTACTTGTACAACCGTGTTGAAACAATTTTCTCTTTTGCTTTCTATCTTTTGCTGTTTTATTTTCTATATGATGCAAGTTACATTTATACGCCATCTCTATAATTGGTCCGAGACCACAATTGTCGTCCCTTGATTTTCGTTGTTCACGAATATAGTCCCTAGTGTTAAAATTGGGTTACTTGCCATTAATTTTTATACTCCTTCCAAATTTATTTCTCCATGTTTAATGCCTCAAATTGTAAGTAGGGGGGTGAAATTACACTGTAAAAAAATTTGGGTTCAGAATTTTACAGGAAAGTAGTGATTTGGTCCAGCTGAAAAAGGTTAAAAATAGCACTTTGGAAGCTGTCAAAAGATTTCAAGACACCCTAAACACAAAATTGTCCATATTTTGAGTTAGAGGCGATGAAGTTTTCTATAATTTTGATATAATTTGTCCCAAAAATAGTACAACACACTGTAAAAATTTCATTGAGAAAGCGCAGGTGGGATTTTTTAAATTTTTATTTATGTTCTAAAAGAAATGCACTACGAATTAATTGTGTTCTCGGACCAATTGGAACAGGTTTCATTTTGATGTGCATATTGGATAAAATCAAATCAATCAAAACATGTTTAATTAATTTTGTTCTTTATTATAAAACTTTCATTTTTTTTCTAAATTTGTATATAGGTTAATGAATGCAGTAGCATAAATACCTGAATAAAGTTTATACAACATTTAAAGAAAATTATCTATACATTAGTGACATGCATACAGCACAGTTTATATGTATCATGCATTATATTATGGTATAAAACAAAATAGACAAAAAGGTATTCAAACTACCATAAAATATAGAGCAAGAGGTCACAAGAGGTTTTGAGGGTTGTTTTGTTAAATAGAAAGACTAATTCAATAAGCATTTTTATTATATAATATAGACCACACTAATTAATTAAGAAGTTTACCATTTTCAAAAATTGATAATGCACAAGCAATTTATTTTAGAAGAGACAATATTTAATGAATTTCTTTTATACATTTGATAATTGTAAATTCCTTGATAATGACTTATTGACTTTCACTCTTGTAACTCTGAATCCTTTGACTCAATCTTTCTGTTTTTCAACACACAACATCAACAATCAACAAGCATAAAATATTAAATATTAAATATGTTTATCATAAATTTAATTAAAATCATTTGCAAAAATGAATTATTAGCATATAATAATCATTATAGTCCAGTCCATTAAGCCAAAATTGGACCCTTACCTCAAAGTAATTGCAACAGAAGACTATAAAGTTTTAAACTTAAGCATTATACCCCCCAAAAAAAACAGAAAAAAGTCCAACAAAATATAACTTGAGGAAGACTATAAAAATATAAAGATTTTATAATTCCTATGGAGATTTGCATTACAATGGGAGATAACTCTGCCAAAAAGGCAGAATATCAATAAAAATTGATACAAAATTATAACTTTATGGCTTCTATACAGCAGAATGTATTGATTCTTGATATTTTAGCTGACCTTCGAGTATAAAAAATAACTCTAAATGTGTATCATATCAAGCTTCAACCAAGATTCTGTAATTCATAGTTGACCATTTATTAAAAAATTTAATATGTCAAGGTAAAGAACCTCAAATTTAATAAATTAAGCAAAAATAATTAAGCATAGGTTTTTCTTTTTGTGGTTTAAATATAGATTCTACCACTGCATCGAGAGTAATACAATATTTATCCATTCCAGACAGTTAAATTTTCAAATTTAAAACACGAGGCTTGCCCGAGCGTTTTAAATATTTAAAATTTAACTGTCGAGAGTGGATAAATATCGTATTACACGATATTTGGTGGTGGAATCTGTTTCTCTAATGATTTTCTAACATTATGAAGGCAAACTTATTCCTTCATTTCCAATGATCTGCAAAAAGATGTGTTCTTTCTATGTGACGACATCAGGTATGGTCGCCTTTTTTCATGTCGTCACAATAGGAATTTCAGAGGAGAGCAAGAAAATTTGACGTCATAATCAGATTTTAACCAATGAAGTACTGAGATCAAAAGAACCACATGTTGATTATTTTTTTTTTAATAAAATGGGTGCAGAAAGGGATAAATTGAGGAAGAATTAGAGAAGTCTTTTTAAACAAAGTAGATGCTGAAAAAAGATATAATACCAAATTTTCACATTATTTTTTCAAAATGGTCACAAAGCCACAAATTTGCAATTTCTTTAATGAAAAATGTGCAAAAACAATAGAAATACCTATAACACTTTGGTTTTGTACATTTCAAGTGCGGGAGATGATATAATACAGTCAAATACGAACTAATAACCCAATTAAAATATCATGCTTTACATGAATTTTAGGAAAATCAACAAAAAACTGACAAAAAAGACTCATTTTTGCTGAGTTATCTTTCCTTTTCAATGTTGGAAATTAAAATTGCTGATTTTGAGTTTTCCTCAAGTTAGATTCTATTGGACCTTTTTCTGTGTATATCTGGAGCTTAATTTTATATAGATTAGAACTGAAACATTTTCTGTTGCAATTAGTTTGAGGTCAAACCTTAGATTGACTGGATAAGTTTTGACTGGACTATTATGTATGTTTTTTCTGTATTTACAACATTTAAAAATCACATTGTGAGGTAAATTGAAAATTCTCTATGCAACAAAGAAAATCTCAATTGAAAAATGAGATTAAAAACTAACCAAAATTATACAAAAAGAATCACTGATGTGACACTTTCAAGTTTTTTTGTATGAAGTCTTCCTAATTTTTTGTATTATGTATGCCAATATTATCTTTTTTTTTAGAGGCATCCATAGTAGACAGTCCTTATGGTATGGTATTTTTTTTCTTCAAAACTAAATATAATGTGGGGAGGGATTAATACTACACATAACAAGAAGTAAAAAACATATATGCATGTCTGAGTTATCCAAGGATGACATCTTAATCTTATGCAATAAAAAAAATACAAAGAAAGTAACCTTACTAAAAACTTCAAATAGTTGTCCTTGGTACTCAAGTAGGAACAGGTATAAAAAAAACCAACAACATCTATAACATATCTTAAAAGGAGTAATTACAAAACAGATATATAAAAAAAATACATTTCCAGAATTTTACATTTATACTCTATAACCATCATAGTGGTAAAACATTAACAAAAACTAAAAACTAAGTACAATAAAACCAGTCTTCTCTGTTCTTTAAAATTGTTCTTGTCCTTCACTCTTTGACACTAGTATCGGAACTTGAAGTCTTGATCAACCTAAAATAGAATTGCTTTCATGTAAATTCACAAATATGGTTCAATTATTGAAATAAACATGCATTTAAAATGAACAAAAATATAAACTTTGAACTGTTTTGATCATAGTTCTACCAGATGGCTGGCTTTTCGAATGATATAATAAACTCAAATTGGAATGGTGTCATTTTCTGATCTTCCTGTTTGGGTATGGTGCAAAACATACCTTTTTGTTTTAAAAATATTTTAACAAGTAATTTTCATTATACTGCTGGAACATCTTTAGCTTGAAAAGGTAGATCAAACTATGAAAAAACTAAGTGTGATTTAAATTTATAAAAACAAAAAACGTTTAGAATCAAGGGCAGATAATTACATTTATTTGATAGGTCAATTGGTGTTTTGTTTTTACGGATAGACAGACAGACAGGGTCATTTCTATATTCACCTAAAAACTTTGTTGGGTGTTTTTAACATTAGTTTGATAAAGAACAAGATTTTACCATGGCAGAGGGGTTTAAACAATAATCTACAATAGATTTAGCATACAGTACAGTGTAACAATTATATAAAAAATATTTCATTATTTTTTTTGAATTTAGATCAGGTATCTGCTTGTTAAAGACACCCTTATAGATTTCGAAAAAGAGCAGGTTGATGCCCCTACAAGAGCATACATATAAAGGGATTAATATTTAGTTGCAAAACTTGTTTCCCAATACACTATAAATAAATATGTTTAAACTAAACTAAGGTATCTTCTTATTTTGAAATCAAAGGAAAGACAACAAAAAACAAAAACTAAGAAGACCATAAATGTTGATTTTTTGTTCATGATACAATAAACATACCTGCCATTTATATCCATCACCGACAGCAAATGGCTCAAGGTGAAGGATTTCCTTAGTTGCAAGTATTCATATTTTAGTGTTTTATTTTGCTTTCAACTCCATTGTTAGAAATTACTGAGACATTTATTCTGTTATTTCTGTCAGCTTAAACCCATCTCTGAAAAAGATATTCATTACATGCAATATATGCCAAGTTTACATTGTTTTATATGTTTATAATGAACTGAGAGACACATCAAAGTATTTTACATGCAATATATTCCCAGTATAAATTGATTTCAAGGTTTACAATAAACTGATAGTCACATGCATCTCAGTACAATATTTCCCAGTATGAATTGTTTTGAAGTTTGATTTGAATAGACTGATAGTCACATCTCAGTATTTTATATGCAATATATCCCCAGTATAAATTGTTTTATAGGTTTATAGATAACCCATAGTCACATCTCAGTTTTATAAATGCAATATTTGCATGTTATAAATTGTTTTCCATGTTAAAAGAAGACCAATAGTCACATCTCAGTATTTTACATGCAATATTTGCCTGGTGTAAATTGTTTTTAGGTTTATAGAACACATAAATTGTTTTCTATGTTAATAGAAGACCAATAGTCACATCTCAGTATTTCACATGGAATATTTGCCTGGTGTAAATTGTTTTCTATGTTTATAGAAGACCCATAGTCACATCTCAGTTTTTTTACATGCAATAATAGCCCAGTATAAATCGTTTTCTATGTTTATAGAAGACCCATAGCCGTAGTCACATCTCAGTATTTTACATGCAATATTTGTCTGGTATAAATTGTTTACTAGGTTTAAAGGAGACCCATAGTCACATTTCGGTATTTTAAATGCAATATTTGCCTGTTGTTAATTGTTTTCTATGTTTATAGGAGACCCATAGCCATAGTCACATCTCAGTATTTTACATGCAATATTTGCCCAGTATAAATGGTTTTCTAGGTTTGAAGGAGACCCATAGTCACATCTCAGTATTTTACATGCAATATTTGCCCAGTATAAATTGTTTTCCAGGTTTGAAGGAGACCCATAGTCACATCTCAGTATTTTACATGCAATATTTGTCTGGTATAAATTGTTTACTAGGTTTGAAGGAGACCCATAGTCACATCTCAGTATTTTACATGCAATATTTGTCTGGTATAAATTGTTTTCCAGGTTTGGAGGAGACCCATAGTCACATCTCAGTATTTTACATGCAATATTTGCCCAGTATAAATGGTTTTCTAGGTTTGAAGGAGACCCATAGTCACATCTCAGTATTTTACATGTAATATTTGCGTGGTGTAAATTGTTTTCTAGTTTTATAGATGACCCATAGCCATAGTCACATCTCAGTATTTTACCTGCAATATTGCCCAGTATAAATGGTTTTCTAGGTTTGAAGGAGACCCATAGTCACATCTCGGTATTTTACATGCAATATTTGTCTGGTATAAATTGTTTTCTAGGTTTATAGATGACCCATAGTCACATCTAAGTATTTTTACATGCAATATTTGCCCAGTAAAAATTGTTTTCTATGTTTATAGAAGACCCATAGCCATAGTCACATCTCAGTATTTTACATGCAATATTTGCCCAGTATAAATTGTTTTCTAGATTTATAAATGACCCATAGTCACATCTCAGTATTTTACATGCAATATTTGACCAGTATGAAATGTTTTCTAGTTTTAAAAGAGATCCATAGTCACATCTCAGAATTTTAAATACATTATTTGCCTGGTATAAATTGTTTTCTATGTTTACAGGTGACCAATTGTCACATATCAGTATTTTACATGCAATATTTGCCCAGTATAAATTGTTTTCCAGGTTTGAAGGAGACCCATAGTCACGTCTCAGTATTTTACATGCAATATTTGCCTGGTATAAATTTTTTCTAGGTTTATAGGAGACTCATAGTCACATCTCAGTCCATTAACTGCAATATATAGAGAATAATACATGGCAAAATCCGTATCATATGTCGTATCATCCCGAGACATCAATATCAGCCCAAGGGCCTTTTTGCCATGTATTATACGCTTTATCATATATTTCAACCGAAGAGTATTATATTATATAAAATGTTTTCTGATCCATAGCACTGGGTTACCTTTAGTTCTACTTTTGTTTTGTTTCAAAGGCCTTAAAAGAACTGCTCAATTACTTATCCGAAGCGAAGCACCTTACAATTTGCGTGCTGTTGTTTTAAAAAAATATTTTGTTTATTATTGTATTTATTTGTGTGTTTTGTACTTTTTATAGTTGCAATAAGTGTGCCAAAAATATGAAAACTTGACGTTCGTGACGTCACATACCAGACAATGATGTCATTCCAAAAATTGACATATTTTGAAGAAAATTTGTCTTGTGCAAAATAAAATAAAACTGACTTTATGTATAAAAAAAAAAAAAAAAAAAAAAAAAAAAGGTATGCGATTAAGGGTGCGCATCAAAGTAGCATGATATGGATTAAACAGCAGGCTATTTATCACATATGCAAAACTACTGTATTTACTACTAAACATATGATAATATGCTGTACAGCTTCTTTATGTCAGGAGACCAAATTAAAAATTAAGAATTTTAAGATTTATTTTTAGCGGATTAATTATTTATATAATAATGTTGTGTTTTACATTGACTATGCGAAAATAGTACCCAGGGTGAGATACAATAGTGCACGACCCAAAGGGTCACTATCCCTATGTCGAGCTTTCTGCAACAAAAGTTGCAGGCTCGACAAAAATAGGCAAATGCAAAGGATCTGTAAGATGCATGAACTGCAAACATGGAAACGTTAAAAATATTACGTTTCTTGTCACGTGAGATAGCAAATGTCACCTTGGGCTAGAGTACCTCAATATGATTCAGATATACAATAAAACAAATATTTAATTTCAAATGTCCGTTTGTTCATCTTATCCATCTACTAGTTAAATTGTAATACATGTACATTTTTGTAATAACATTTTGTAAAACTAAAAAATAAAGATTGTGATAAATGTTTGTTTAAACCCATATAATCCAATAATATGTATGGTCAGCTCATACTGGACCATACTAGTATTCTCACAGGTCCAACCGTAACGCATATAAAAACTATACGGTCCAAATACTCATATGGTCTGGAACATGATATATACATATATATATATATATATATAATATTTTTATACGCTTTATCAAGAGTATATACAGTGGCGTAGCTGGGTCATTTTTACGTGTACGCCCGAACCTTGGCGAGGAATATGAGATGTGCCAAGCGCTCAATATTAAAGCACCTGCTGGTAGTGGGTTCGAAAGGGACGAAGCCCCCGAAAGCTATCGATAATGAGATACCGTAATGATTCCTGTCAGTAAAAAATCATTGATAGCAACATACTTTTGAATCTAAATGGTTTATTTGTTTTGGTTAAATTTTGTAATGTGTTAACTTATGTATCGTGTTAAACTGGAAGCTAGCCTAATGGAAATTGGTTTTAGAGAAAACGTCCTAACCAATATTACTTTTGAATAAGTTTAAAGGGTACCGTGAGAGAGATTACAATCGACAGTAGCACCTTTTAATGAACACGAACAAAAATATTTCTAAAATATGCAATAAAAAAAAAATTTGGAACACCTAGGATTTCTTCCCTCAAAAAGTGAATCAATTTATCATTCCTTTAAAGGGATTTTAAAAAAATCAAAAATTTTCTTTTATTATTTTCTCTTGAATGAATATTTCACGACAACCTATGAAGGTTTATAAATTCAGCATGTAAAACAATTAATTGCGTAAAGAAGAGTCCGGCTATCTGTCTATCAGAAAAGAACAGAAAAATTAACGGAAACAAATGCTTTCAAAATTTTAGCTTTAGACATTAGTCATAGAAAAAGCTTCTTCGGCAATTTCATAAAATTCGATGAATGCTAGACAAGTAGTTAATATAATTGAGAAATAACAAATTGTAGGCCCAAACTGCGATCACTTATTAATTGCAGAAAGAAAAACATTTTGTCCTTAAAATGCGGGAAAATTAAAGATATAATTGCATTATTATATTGCTCTGAATATACTCTTTTGATCATAAACAGTTTCTGTCCAACTTTCGTAAAATTTCAAGGAGAGTCATTTTAAAAATAGACTTTATCCACATTCGGAATCTAAATATTGACGCCGCTTTGTCTCGCTTTTGGGATATAAATCGCAGGCTCGACAAAAATACAGACGGCATATCGAATCTTAACAGATAGTGAATTGCTTTAAATATAAGAAATTTTAAAGCACGTAAAATACATAGTAGATTCAGACTTTTACAAAAATTCGAACAAATATATTAAATGATCTATTTGAGTAAGTTAAGTCCCTTTTTATTCAAAATTACAATCCATTGAAGAAAAAAAGTACAAGATTGATGTGCTTTTGACCAGTTTTTCTTATTCTATGTCGATTATTTGTTTATTTTCAAAATTCAAGTGTACGCCCGGGCGTTTTGACGTAAACGTAGCTACGCGCATGATATATCATGTATATGATTGCTTTCTGATCCATAGAACCTGGGTTACCTTCATTTTTTCTTTTCTATTGTTTTAAAAGCTTTAAAAGAACTGCTCAATTACTCATCAGAAGTACGTGGGTTACCTTACAATTTGTGTGCTGTTGTTTTAAAAAAATAAATTGTGTTTTTTGTGTGTTTTGTATGGTATTTCATGGAGTTCTTTTTTTTATATTTGCATTTCATGTGTCAGAAATATGAAAATTTGACCATTGTGACGTCACATTCCAAACAATGATGTCAGTCAATAAATTGTGTCACGCCAGAATGACCGTAACGTTCATTTAGGACCCATTTTGAGGAAAAATGTTCTGAAGAAGCTTGCATGAATTAATACAGTGTTTATCATGTAACCAGGTGCTCCGCAGGGCACAGCTTTATACAACCCCAGAGGTCATTCCCTGAACAGTTGCGCATCAAAATTAATGTGTAATGTTTCATCAATATTAGCAGATCAGAGGGGTTGCACTTGCAAAAAGGATGGACATACAGAGGAATGACAGAGGGGTTAACTACAAGTCTCCGGCACATATTCCATTCATATAATATTAGACATTATTTTCATACCTTAATATCAAAGGTGGTCTTAGTTTTGTCTCCTTTTGCACGCACAAGAAGTCTCACTACTTCAGCATAAGTCATCTTTGATGAACTAGATGCTGTATTAGATGGTGAAGTTGCAATCCCAATTATGAAGTGTTCTTACTGGGTCTTCTGTCATTTCCATTGGTACAACTTGCTTCAGGTTGATATTCCCTAGAATAAAAAAGCTTCTCAACCTTTTCTGAAGTTTGTAAATCATATCTAAAAAAATATAATCTGTATACAAAAGTTTGTAGGATCAGCCATAGATTTGGCAATTTTCCATTTAATAATAAAGGAGCATTAGTACAGGTTACTCAAGAACAGTAACAGTGATGCAGTTCAAATTTTACCTTGATCTGTGCTGAAACTACTATGTGTACTATAGTTATTAGTAGTCTAGTTCAGATCATATATGTTTTGTGGTAACAAGCAGTGTATAAGTTTTATTGTTGTAACAAACTAAAGTTAGAGACTAGAAAAGAAAGATTTTTTGCATAATTAGGGGGGATAACTTACGAATGGTCAAAGTAATGCCACTCAATTTCAAATTAAATTGATCACTATCATCAATCAGTGTTTTGTGAAAAAAAGAATTGTGTGAAACTTAAGTAAGAAAATTAAAAACCAATTTCTGTACAGACAGACATATATGCATGGAGAACATTGTGACAACAGTAGAAGTTAATGCCTCTTCTACTAGCGTTTGGGCATTAAAAAAAGTTATAATTGTCCTACTTTCCAACTTTTCAAAATGCCCATGGTGGTTGAATATGTAAGATGGCTCTTACAGTCCTAAAAAACATTCAAGGGGGCATTCAAATGCATTTTAATGTTGGTTTTTAGCTTCTTCATGCTATCAATACCTACCATGCCTATCATGCCTATAGCCTTTGTAATATTAACAGTTTTCAGGGCCGTAACTACATATGACTGAGGAAGGGGAGGCAGTTGCCTCCCCTGAATTTTCTACACCTGCAAAATTTCAAGTAATAAAATGAAATATTGACAATATGTACACGAAGAATTTCAATTTATATTATAAACAACACAAGTTTACAGTTAAACAATGTTATCATGATACGTGATATGTGTAATTTTTCAGATTTTTTAGTGAAACGTTTCAGTATTTGTTTGGAATTTTTTTTCCTGTGGCCGTCTGTCTGTTATTCAGTATTCGTACGAGAACACATATTAAACTTTGATTTTTGACAATTTTGAATAAACCTTAACTGTTCACATTTATTTAGAACTCAATTAAGCATAGGAAGTTCCCTTTGTACTGTGAATCTTTAATAATATCGGAAATTCGTAACCAGCTGAATCAGCAGTTGGATCATTTATTTTTATCGTTTCCTGATCGTACGAGAACATTATGGTCAATGTCTTTAAAATATTTAAACACTCCCATTCGTTGTAGCAGGGACTTTCTTTACTAAGTATACTAGTATAAATTTCAAAATAGAAAGTCCCTGGTTGTAGTTATATACATGTACATGTCTGTTCAGCTTTCAACAATATTGAAATTCAGGGTCCTCGATAAAAAAATATAACTTGCGTTCTATGATCTTGCTGTATATGTTTTTTCTAACTTATCAGTTTTATTTCTAACAACAAGATTTTTAATTAAGGAATGACTGACATATTTTTTCTGTCTATGAAAAAATAACATAAAAAGTTTGGTGCACACTGAATAACGCGAGAAGAGGGTTATTCAACAGTGAGCACCACATTTTTTATGTTATTTCGAATAGACAGAAAAAATATTAGTCATTTCTTATAATTTAATTCTAAATTCCATTTTAAACCGTAGAAAACCATGATAAAATGTTGATGACGTCATAGTCACATGACTAAATTATGGCTATGGGCTCATAACAAAATAACGGTCAGCCAATCAGAAGACATGTTACGTCCAAAATTAAATTATATGTATACAGATAATAATAGTCCATTTGCCAATTACAGATTTGATTCTGTAATTACACACTTTTTAAACAAATTACTTTCCTTTGTCAATTGTAGACTGGTTCCAATGACAGTGCAAAGTATGATGAATTGAAAGTGATGTATTGGCGGTTGAACTAATTTTTCACAATAATAATTTTTTATGTCAAAAGTATTTAGTTTAACAACAAATTAATGTATATAAATTAAAAGATTTGAAAACATTAAAGATTACTCACATAACACTCAGATGAATTTGCTCGTTCTGCTAGCTCTCCATTATAAATGAAAATTAATGTCCCTCATAAGGGAGACAACTAGAAGAGGTATCTCTAATAACAGGGTCAATAACGGGAATTGACAAATGGCCTATTGTTTGCATAAAAATTGCTTCCAGGATCCGGCAATACTGATGTGTTTAAAAGAAAGGAAATTGAAGGAAAACGGGTCATTTAAGCCATTTCAACTTGAGAAAAAAATCCGCGTTCACAAGGTATTTAATGTTAATAATGATAGGTCAAAGTACAGCCTTCAAGACAGAGCCTTGGCTCACCTCGAACAGTAATTTCAGCTTGTTTTTGAATAAAAATTGTTTCCAGGTTCAAGCAATACCGATGTTTCTTAAAGTAAGGAAATCGAAGGAAAAAGGGTAACTTTTAGCCATTTTAATGAGAGATCCTGTATTCTGATATGAATGAGAGAAAAAAATCTGCCTCATTCGGCGGCCTCCAAACCCCTGCCTCCCCTGATTTCAAACCCTAGTTTTGTTTAAAATTGCGGACAAAATTACTCTTTCATCTTAAGTGGTAAAATAAGAAAAATCACACCATATACATCTGATGGACATCATGATTTTCTATTCAATAATAAATTGTCACCGTACAAATACTTGTGGCAGGAACATATATATAATGAAGAATCTACAGTATGTAGTCAATAGTGCGTTGACTTTTATAACCTTAGTGAGTTCTTAAGGGAATGAAAGACACCTGCTCAGTTTGTCAAGAACCTGATAACACGCTCGTTTGTCATTTATCTGCGCTACCACCATGTGGCTAATAATAATATCTTGTTTATTTTGCGGCATCCCAGTATTAACATTTGCAATTTCCTATACCTATAAATGGTCAATTTCATTAGCGAAACGTTGAATTTGTATCTCGCCAAGGTGACGATGGTATTAGTGGCAAGGTTTCGGTGCAAAATATAGTTGACATTCATTTTGTGTCCGGACACACGGACACAAAACTATTATTATGTACAATAAGTTTGGAGATTTCCGATAGCATTAGAAATTTTCAATTGGGCGCTTCACAGGAACTATCTCGACTTACTTAATATATTTTGCACCGAAAATAGGACATATCTAGACGATGGCTCCAACCAGTTCCTTCTGTGCGATGCTATAGATGGAACGGCGGCACAGTTTAATTTAAATAGATGAGACAAATGAAACTTTTATATTTATATATACCTTTTCTACCTTTATCGTAGAGATCTAAAATAAAATATAAACCGGAGTCAAAATCGGAATCCTTCCCGAGTAATCCGTTTTTTAAATAAAATCTCTATTTTTTATTAAACGCGTAAATTGACGTTGGCGTTTATGTTGTATTCTCACTATATCCTACACTATAAAGTTTATGTTTAAGTTTATGTCTTTAATGAAATTAAAGGATAGTACGGCGTTCGCAGACGGCACTGTATGTGTAAAACCGAGTATATACATTTACATCGGGATAACGTTGTACCGTTTAACATTTTCTAAAAACGATTTAATTACCCTCATTACCATTACCAGCTTATTACTAAAACCTGAGACTACTGTGTTATAGTAGTCTCAGCTAAAACCAATCTGAATGTCGTGTGGATATTTCTGTTTTGTTTCTTCATTCATTGCTGTATGTATACCCGACTTGTAAAGATGACAGATCTTGACACTGAGTACTACCAGTGGTGACGATACGTGCATATCACGAAAAGTATCTGACAGCAAAGCCCTTCTTTTACCTCTCCTCGTTTGTTGTGTAACTAAATTGATTGTTTTTTTCCTTTTGAAAACCATGTTGGTACCTGTGATTCAGCACGCCATTTTCTTAGAATCAAAACAACCCTTGTCATGATTTTTGCTATCCCCGAATTCAACATACTTTTGTTAGAACTACCAGCACTTAACATCTATACTGTACAGTATAAAAGTATACTGTTGTTAGTGTTACTAGTGGACTAATTTAACTAATAGATTTCCACTAATAGTGGCTAATATTGAAGGATCGGGTGGATGAACCCTATCATTGTAGTATTTGTGATAAAGATTTTAGTCGTAAAAGGGACGTGACAAAACATATGAGAACACATACCGGTGATAAACCCTTTCATTGTAGTATTTATGATAAAGATTTTAGTCGTAAAAGGGACGTGACAAGACACATGAGAACACATACTGGTGATAAACCCTATCATTGTAGTATTTGTGATAAAGATTTTAGTCGTAAAAGGGACGTAACAAGAATATGAGAATACATACTGGTGATAACCCTATCATTGTAGTATTTGTGATAAAGATTTTAGTCGTAAAAGGGACGTAACAAGACATACGAGAACACATACTGGTGATAAACCCAATCATTGTAGTATTTGTGATAAAGATTTTAGTCGTATAAGGGACGTAACAAGACACATGAGAACACATACTGGTGATAAACCCTATCATTGTAGTATTTGTGATAAATATTTTAGTCGTAAAAGGGACGTAACAAGAATATGAGAATACATACTGGTGATAACCCTATCATTGTAGTATTTGTGATAAAGATTTTAGTCGTAAAAGGGACGTAACAAGACATATGAGAACACACACTGGTGATGAACCCTATCATTGTAGTATTTTTGATAAATATTTTAGTCGTAAAAGGGACGTAACAAGACATATGAGAACACATACCGGTGATAAACCCTTTCATTGTAGTATTTATGATAAAGATTTTAGTCGTAAAAGGGACGTGACAAGACATACGAGAACACATACTGGTGATAAACCCTATCATTGTAGTATTTGTGATAAAGATTTTAGTCGTAAAAGGGACGTAACAAGACATATGAGAACACATACTGGTGATGAACCCTATCATTGTAGTATTTTTGATAAAGATTTTAGTCGTAAAAGGGACATAACAAGACATACGAGAACACATACCAGTGATAAACCCTATCATTGTAGTATTTGTGGTGAAGATTTTAGAGGGGACTTGAAGAGACATATGCGAAGAAAACATAAGGTTACAAAACCATTTAAATGTTATACATTTGTAAAAGGGGCAGTCAGAAGGAGTCTAGTGTACAGACCGACACAAAAACACATACCGGAGATATCTCTTATTACTGTTGTGTATGCGGAAAAGGCTTTGGCCACCTTCATAACTTGCAGAAACACACGAGAACACATACAAACATGACAAATGATAAGTTGCGTGACTGCGAAGTATATGGTAACATATTTAGTTAAAGAAGTGATTTTAAAACACACACGAAAACACATACTTGTGATACTAGTGCAGATATGAAGAAGACGTTGGATACTAGAACAGATATGGAGCAGACGTCAGATACTACAGAAGATATGGAGCAGACATCTGATACTAGAAATGATATGAAGCAGACGTCAGATACTAAAAAAGATTTAGAGCAGACGTCAGATACTAGAAAAGATATGGAGCAGACGTCAGATACTGGAGAAGAAATGGAGCAGACGTCAGATACTGGAGAAGATATGGAGCAAACGTCTGATACTAGAAATGATATGAAACAGACGTCAGATACTAAAGATGATATGGAGCCGACGTCAGATACTAAAGATAATATGGTGGTGTGTGTGGTGTTGGATTTGAACAAATTAAACTCTTAAAGACTCACATAAGTACTCACGTTGGTGGGGCACCATTTCAATGCGGTATTTGTGGTAAAGGGTTTAGCACAAATTCTATATTACAGAGACATATACGAGAGCATACTGATAACAAGCCTTATAAATGTGAGTCATGTGACAAAGGATTTGGTCGAAATTCTCACTTACAGAGACACATCAAAAATCAAGTATGTGATAAACTGTATAAATGTGATGTATGTGATTCCAGTTTTAGTAAGATGGATAAATCACAAAGACATGAGAGTAAACATACTTGTGATTACCCATTTCTCCATCAATTAGGAATACACATGCGAACACACACGGTTAAAAAACCTTATCAATGTACAATTTGTGATAAAGATTTTAGTAACAAAAGGAACAGGATGAAACATATGAGAACACATACTGGTGATAAACCCTATCATTGTAGTATTTGTGGTAAAGATTTTAGTCGTAAAAGGGACGTAACAAGACATACGAGAACACATACTGGTGATAAACCCTATCATTGTAGTATTTGTGGTAAAGATTTAAGAGGGGACTTGAACATGTTGAAGAGACATATGAGAAGTAAACATAAGGGTATACAACCATTTAAATGTTATGCATATAATAATGGGGTCAGTCAGAAGGAGTCTAGTTTACAGGCAGATACAAAAACACATACTGGAAATAAATCTCATGACTGTAACGTATGTGGTAAAGGATTTAGTCGCCTTTGTCATTTACAGAGACACGTGAGAACACACACATATGATGAATCTCGTGACTTCGATTTATGTGGTAAAACATTTAGTCAAAGAAGTGACTTTAGAACACACACGAAAATACATACTTGTGATAAACCTTATAAATGTGGGTTATGTGGTACAGATTTTATTCGTAATGACGACTGCAAAGAACACATGAAAACACATATAAGATACAAACCGTATACATGTAATTTGTGTGGTTCATGATTTAGTGAGAGTCATAACTTACAGACACACATGAGGATACATACTGAGGGTAAATCCCACAAATGTGATGTATGTGGTCAAGTGTTTAGACGAAACCATGACTTACAGATACACAAGAGAACACATACGGGTAACATAAAACTACATTTATGTCATTTGTGTGGAAAAGGATTCAGTAGAAAAACTGGCTTAAACAGACATATGAGAACACACACTGGTTATAAACCTCATGTATGTGATATATGTGACAAAAAGTTTGACAGCAGTAATGCCGTGATCTATCACATAAAAGTTCACACTGGAGAAAAGCCCCATCTGTGTGATGTGTGTGGTATAGGATTCAGGCTGAGTGGAAATTTAGAGATGCACAAACGAACCCACACTGGGGACCAACCGTACAAATGTGATGTATGTGGTAAAAGGTTTAGTCAGTATTTTTCATTGAGTAGGCACAAGAGAACTCATACTTGTTTAAAGCCATATGTATGTGATGTATGTGGTAAAATGTTTACACAAAAGCACAACTTAAAAACTCACTTGAGAATTCATTCCCGATCGGTGATACATTAGGTAATGGAGTATGAGTTATGTTATAAAGTGTTATTTTTCTCAGATCGTTTAAGACTAACTTTATAACGCATTCTGGCAATACATGATGCCTTCATATGGAATGTGAATCGCCGATGTTTGCTTTAAAGAGTTAACTCAAAGTCACAATTTAAAGAGTCCGTTAATTTGATTATATATTTTATATACATGTATATATAAGTTTGGTGATGCACCCAGTGCAACGGAATTAATGTCAGCTGAATGTTGTTAAGAGTTTGAACTACATAACCTCTGTACATGAAACTCAATGTACATACTCATGAAAGGTCAAAGAGATAGGGGATATATAATCCTTAGATGTACCGTATGTATGGTATAAACAGTAAAAGTCTTTGTGACTAAGACACTTACAAAAACATAGAACACGTATATCTTTGATGTAAACCTTTTTTTATATTTATATAAATAATGTATACAGTGAATGTCTTTATGAATTGTGCCTCTTGCAAAAACTCAGTAGAAAACAGAGAGGATTTAAATCTTAGATGAATTTATATAGGTCTTTCGCGCAAACTTTCAGAAAAACACATATGGGATTTAAAACTTAGATGTGTTAATAGGTCTTTCGCGCAAACTTTCAGAAAAACACATATGCGATTTAAAACTTGGATGTGTTAATAGGTCTTTCTCGCAAACTTTCAGAAAAACACATATGCGATTTAAAACTTAGATGTGTTAATAGGTCTTTCGCGCAAACTTTCAGAAAAACACATATGGGATTTAAAACTTAGATGTATTGAATTGGGGAGACTTCCTATAGAATTTAATATTAAAACACAAACATTATTATATTTAAAGAGATTTGAATGCTGTAAATTAAATCCTCTTTTGAAAGAAGCTTACATGCTTAGTAAAAACTTAGACTCGGAAGGAGTATACTCCTGGTTTACCTATGTTAAAAATATTTTAAGTGAACTTATTATAGATATAGCACAAGTTCAACAAAATACTAGTTCAGACAAAAAAATAAATAATTCATTTAAAGTTTATATAAAAACAAGCTCTAAAAACTTCTTTGAAAATTTGATACATGATGAGATGCAAAACATAGATGAAAAAAGTAAACTTTATTTATATAAGAATCTTAAACAAAATTTATGTTTTGAAGACTATTTAAGAACATCAAACTTTACTTATAGAAAATTAACAACAAAACTAAGAATAAGTGACCATAATTTAAATATAGAAAAAGGCAGACATACAAATATTCCTAGAGAGCAGAGATTATGCCTTAAATGTAAAACATTAGAAAACGGAAAACATTTTATATTAGATTGTAAATTAAATATGGAACTAAGAAATAACTTTTTTAACAACTTGGATTTTAATTTTTCTGTTAAATATTTATCTTATGAAGAAAAGTTGATTTCTATACTCAATCCATCAACACCATCACAAGTAAATAAATTGGGGTCCTACATCAAAAGGTCATTAGAACTGAGGACAGGGGACACTGGAATAGTTACTGTAAATGGATGATTGTGTATATATATATGTGAAATATAGTTATATTGTTTATTATTTTATGTGTCACAAACTTAATGTTTTAGTTTATATGGCAATAAATGTTAGAATATATAAGTATTTAGAAAAGGTCTTTCAGGCAAACTTTCTTATCAGTTCTTATCACATGTATCAGGTCATAATTTATATATTCATATATATCATTATTTCAAAATCCTCCCTTAGAAATCTAATGGTGGTTTCCTTGTGTTCTTAGTTGTTTCAAATAAAGTTTTATTACAATTGTATTTTCTTAGTCCCCTCCCGAAGAAGTCGAATTGGAGACTTTAGGTCGGCACTCCGTCCGTCTGTCTATCCAACCGTCAGACGTACGCCAAAACAGTGTTCACACTTTTTTCTTCATAATTTTGGTTTGATATTCATGATATTTTGTAAATTGTTTGATCATGACAAGTTACAGATCAAGTAAGAACGTTGTTCCGATGTGATGATTTTGAGCAAAGTTATCAAACTCCGGACAGTGATCGTTTCCGTTCCGGAACTATTTTCCTTTACTAGTGTAGAGCAATCGGAACTAC
This sequence comes from Mytilus trossulus, assembly GCF_036588685.1. Lineage (NCBI taxonomy): Eukaryota > Metazoa > Mollusca > Bivalvia > Mytilida > Mytilidae > Mytilus > Mytilus trossulus. The sequence goes on from NC_086377.1 coordinate 66,491,623, forward strand.
TCGGCCTTTCTGGTTGCACGAAGAAATAACCTCGTATGCATTAGGCGGAGGAATCATTGTCCGGAAAATTTTCCGATTTGATTCAAAATTATATTTTTTCGACTGGACTGGTACATTTTTTTTACCACTACTGATTTACCTTGCTCCTGTCCGGAAAATTTTCCGATCCGATTAAATTTTATATTTTTTCGACTGGAATGGTACAATTTTTTTACCATTACTTATTTACTTTGCTCCTTCTTTCGCGCCAAAATATTTGGCAGAGTTAAAGTTCATGATTACTGTGATATGTAACCAAATTATAGCGCCACCTGGAGGATAGAACTTCTTTGTGTCGCGGATCACTACAATTCCGGCCAACAATTTAAGAAGTATTTCTCCGTAGTGCATACGAGGTTATTGTACTGCATAGCGAGAATGGCCGAGTAGTTACGATTGTAGTGTAGAGTAGTATTCGGGCCCGTATGCGGATCGGAACTGGAACTGCCGGGGATTTTGCAAAGTTATGGTCCTTGGAAATAAATAATCAGTTTTCCGCTTTTTTTTCGTAATGCTCGATAGTGGAGTGACAAATCACGAAAAAGGTGCTTATTTTACGAGTTTAATGGACCGGCATACCTGCAGGCTGAAAATTATATTTTTGCAAAGCCAATACATTAATCTAACTTTTTTGCCCGGTCGTAGACATTTCGTACGGTGCAATTTTTTTTGAGAGTGAAAAGAAAATGAATTTTCGATTTTAACATGAAATGCATTCCAAAAACATTTTTTAACATGATTTCATTTTTATAATCCACAAACTCTTAATTTTGGATTTTATTAAGAGAGTAACTACACATGTATATTATAAAATGAAAATTTGTTCCATTGAACCTTTTTTTTTAACTTTTTTTTATCCCCCTTTGAAAAATGCATACTCTTTTTTTTATTTGAACGGAGAGGTTACAAAACTTTTAATTCATAATTTATCGATATATTACAAAGTTTTTTTTATGTAAAAGGATTAAAACTTCATTTTCTAAACTTATGAGACCAACTTTGGCTTATTTGGATGAGTATATCTATATTTTTAGCAATTTATAAACATTGCTATGAAATTCATTGAATTTCCGGATTTTTATATTCCTTACCGATCTTACAATCTTAAAGACACTCCCAATGCGAATCAACAATGTTGTTCCCATCCTGTTCAGACCAGATAAATGTTCACGCCGTTTGATTGGACTACTTGCATTTTCTGTAAGCACAAGTCGTATAAGCGCGACAAAAACCTACGTCACTTAGAAAGTGATGAAAGACTACAAAAAATAAGTGAATTAGCAGACCATAAACGTGATTTAGAGTTGAAGTCACCTCTTTTTTCGGAAGAATTTAAATCTAAAGCTCTTTACCACAGAGATTGCATTGCTAATTATTTACTTAGCATTTCAAAGAAAGAAGAACTTAATGATGAGGTGGACATTTCTGTACATGACAAGGCTTTTCAGTCCTTCGTTGGTCACACAAATGAAGACTTGCTTTTTCACAAAAAGGCATACTTAATGTCTTTTCTTTTAGAAAAATACTGTTTCTTCTTACATCCCGAATTAAAAACGAGATATGTTTCAGCCAAACTTCAACGAAGGCTAGAAAAGCAATATGGACATTCTATCGTCATTCAGACACAGAAAGGGCAGGGAAGATCCAATATAGTATTCAGCAGTTCTATATCAATTGCCGAAGCCATTCAAGCAGCTAGCCATTTAAAATGTGAGTTAAAACTTTCAGAAATTGAAGCTGAAGTTGAAAAAGGACCTATAAATGAAGACCAGACTTTACATGCAGCCGGCCGCTTCAATAATCCGTAGACAATTGCAGTCCTTAGATATATCAAATGAGACTTACCCAAAACCATCTGAAATATCGTTGTCTTATTCTACACAGCACGCTCCTTGCTTATTAACACAGTTTTTGTTGTGGATTATTGATGATAAGTCATACAATGAAGAGGGTAATGTTTCTGACCTTCCTGTCGATGTGATGCATAAAGTCCTTGCAATAGCCGAATGTATGGTTTTATTGAATAAAGGCATTTTTACCCCATTTCATCTTGATTGAAAATGTCAATTCACATGGCTTTTGTTCATCATACTCAGAAAGTACGAAGATATAGATGGTAAGAATACCTTTCACTCAATGCCTAGAGCTGTCTTTCAGTATCAAAATGACACATACAACGCAAGTATAAGTTCCAATAAGGTTAAACGTGGACCAGAAAGATCTCTGACGTCTGAAAATTATAATACCAAACTTATGGCATGCTTACCTTACGACAAGCCAAAAGAATGTTATGGCCCCCACGATATTCAGATGCTTATGACAAGATTGTGTCGAGCTTTATTGATTAAAGACTAGATGTTGCTGACATGTCTTCCTTCGAATACTGTCGAGACGCAGCATTGATCCTATTCCTATTTCTGTAGAAAGTAATGAACAAATTGTCCCATTTTGAACCGGTTTCTACAAAAGATAATCTGAATCAAAATATGAATTTACGTTTGTAGCCTATGCTCCAGTCATTGACGCCAAACCTAGCGACATGGCAACAGTATATACCACCATGAAATGATGTTTAGATATGTCACATTGTGCTGGTCATCAATACGCTGTACAAACTTTTGATCAGCAATTATAGGCTCTCGCCCAACAGGTAAAATGGTCTATGGTCTATGTCGGATGCTTTTCACTCCCATATAATAAGACTCGGTGGGTTTCACGGGCTTTCTTGTTTTATAGCAACAGTTGGTAAGTTATGGGCATCAGCTGGGCTCTCTGACTTACTTGTAGACTCTGGAATTTATGCTTCAAATACAGTTGATCAAATGCTAGTTGGTAAACAGTTTAATCGTGGTGTTCGAGGATTAACATTGACCTATGAGGTTTTTATGGTTCTTTTGTTTAAGGCATTCTTTAATTGGTGTAGAAATGACAACCGTATGAAAACGATTCAACTAACTGTGTTGAAGGTGTTCATTGACTGTCATAGCTCCTTTGCTGTCCCCAGCACACCACAAAGCACTGAAGATATTGAGGAGTTCTTCAATGTTTTTGAAGAACATATTTTACCTTTGTTTGAAGAAATCAGAACACATTATTGTAGTATATCACCAACCTTAGCATTTTGGGATATGTTTCTTCGTGCAGTTGAATTATTGTTACAGAGTATAAGAGCTGAACGGGATGGTTTGTGGCTTTTACATTTGAAATCAGTGTCTGCAATGTTGCCATACTTCTCCATAACTAACCGGACAAACTATGCTAGGTGGACTCCAGCCTAGTACGTTTTGGATATGTTTTTACCAGAAACGGTTAAGTCCTCCTTTTTATCAGGTGAGTTTGCAGTCAGACAAAAGCCTGGAACCTTTAATGGTATCTGGAGTGAATGGCCACAGAAAAAAACTATCATTAAAGATTCCAAAGGTTGTGGCGGCATTGTAGCATTGATAAGAAAACAAGCAGCATTACTTCGATGGATGCTTACAAGGCATATTCTAGCGCATTTCAGTGCTGAAATGAGAGCAACATCTGGATTATCGACCGACACAGAAGGTGATCACGAAGAAAAGAAACCAACAGCAATGAATCGCGATGACCAAAATGTGTCTGATTTGGTTAGTTATGTGCATTCAAACATGACTGATCCATTTAACATCACCAATCATCCAAAATACTTGATCAATATTTCTACAAGGATGCAAGCCTCAAAAGACGTTTAAGATTCTCTTCTAAAATCTCTTATCCCCAAGGGTGACTGGGGTATAGAAATATGGTCACCTGGTCTTCTCCCGACCGGCAGTAAAACGCTAGCCGAAGTGGGGCGTCCGTTTGGCTGTGCGGGATGTATCAAGTTCGCAGTCACGTCCGGTCAGAAGGGGGACGTTTAATCCGATGCCTCGTGTAAAGAGAGTGCCATGCTCTTTGCACGTTAAGAACCCTTGCAACAACTCTCTGAGGGGTCCGTAGGTGGCCTGTTGCAAGGCAAAATTTCTGTCCCTATCCAATATACCCTCTTTTTCCGGTGGCAGTCCAAATTTCTCCGACCATCATCCCAAGTGGCCTCTATTGTATCAACCTACCTATTGTATTTATTGTGAACTTGTTCTCGTCCTGAATATGCATGAAATATTTGCCACTGGACGTTAAGCAACAATCAATCAATCAATCAATCTAAAATCTCTTAAACGTGGCAACCAAATGGTCAATTCATTTGTCAAAGGTTGCTTTAATGAAGGTGAAACCCGTGTTTTCTACAGTTCTATTTCGAAGTCTCCAATAAAGACATTTGAGGATATGACTTAGACTTCAAAACTCAAATGTAAAACAGGTGACTTTGTGAAAGCCCATATTAACCCAGAAATGATATTTCGTCGCGCTTTAGCCCTGGCTAATGTTCGAGAAGATGTTACAGGAGACAAGATCTTGGCATATCCTATTGGTTCAATACCTTCAGCACTTTTCCACGATGATGGTACCATGCATAAGTGTTGCAAATCAGATATAATTCACCTACTTGAAGATGAAATCTGCTCTTCCTTCAACCTTCCAAGTTATGACACAGCAAATACAGTTTTGATACGTGATGGTATGGGACTTATTCAATGAATGGATGTCAAGAAATGCAACACATTTTGGTGATCTGCTACGAAACTATGTAACAATGCTTCTGATGTGTTTTTTGAATGCGGGATCAGTGGTCGATGTTTTTCATCGCTACGATGTAAAACATTCAATCAAAGCAGCGGAAAGATTGCGTCGAACCTTGTCATTTGGAGCTCAAAAGTTTTATCAGGTTATTGAAGGAAGAGCAATTCCGGACAGGAAAAAGTTCCCTTGCAATCCAGAAAATAATAGACAGTCACTTATCAGATTACTTGGTGAGTATTGCGAACGGTATTTTGGACAGTCCCCTTTAGAGGGAGGTACCGAATTGTTTCTCGAGGGTGTTTTTGAAAACTTAGAATTTGTCAAGAGATTTTCTTGTGATGGCCTGTCAAAATGTACTGACTTATACAGCACACAAGAAGAAGCAGATACACGAATGATTCTTCATTCGGTGTATGCAGATGCCAATATTTTTTCGAATGATAGAAAAGGTCGTATTATTATAAAGTCATCTGACACTGATGTGTTAGTGCTCTGTGTCCACTATTTTCCTAAACTTGAAAATACAGAGGATATGTGGTTCCAAACTGGGTCAGTATCAAATTTGAAAGAAAGAAGGCGTTTTCTACCTGTTCACGATATATGCCGCTCTCTTGAACCCTCAATCTATAATTTACTGCCAGTCACACATGCCCTCACAGGATGCGATACGACTTCTTCTTTTTTTGGTCTCGGAAAAAAATCTATGTACAAACTTTTGCAGAAAAGTGCAGACAATTTCCAATCCCTTCAGATAGGTTTTTCCACGGGAGATCAGGAATCCGCCATTCATGATGGACGCAAATTTGTTGCTTTGTTATACGATCCGAAGAGGAAATTCAGTGATTTACATGAAGACCTAAACAAGTTAAGGGTGAAATTTTCCACAACAAAAGATATGAATCTTGTTAAATTACCCCCATGTGAGGCGTCCTTTTAACAACACATCCTCCGTGCAATGTTACAGGCGCAAGTTTGGATGCATTCACACATTGCAAAACCAGCAACCAGACAGCCCAAAAACTCTGGTTGGCAAGAGGGTAAAAATGGTTTACTACCGATTTTGTTTGAAGGACCTGTGTCAGCAGATTTCCTTCAAGACCTTATTTGCACATGCAAGGGTAAAAAGGCTTGCGATAAAAATTGTGTCTGCAACCAGCACAATCTAGGTTGTACAACTATTTGTTCGTGTGAAGGTTCTGAGAGTTGTAGAAACTATCTTACTCACATTTAAATTAGTGAAGAAGATGACGATGAAAATGGGGTCTGAGTGAATCATGTAAAGCTGTATATATTCATGACAATATTTTTAACAAAATGATTACTGTTGGTTTCTTTGTGGTTTCTTTGTGGTTAATATCACTTCGACTAAGCGATTATTTGAACCTGTGTATTTTGTTTGGTTCTTTGATTTTGTGTATTTATGACTGACCACTTTTTACTTGTTTTATGGGTTTCATGTATGCATAGCTATCCTGCAATAAGGGAAATTTTGTTTTTCTATCCGTACAATATGTATTTTTATTGGAGTACACATAACATTGACGCATTGGAATTAATTGTTTCGATCTCATTCACATACCTTTGGTGAAATATTTGCCACTGACAAATGACATATACCATACCAGAAGCATAATTTATTCTCTTTTAATTTGAAAAAACGTATAAATCAAAAAAACATCGTAAAATGTATATGTGAAGAAAAAAATAACAATTAAAGGTCATAAACATGTTTATTTTGTGTGTAAATATTGTTTCTGATCTAAATTTTCTTTAAAATCGCCATTTTTTTTAATTTTTTTTATTTTTTTTTGTGGGATAGTGAATTGTTACAGTTTATTGCTTCATTTAAGAATTAAATTTTGTTTATTAAAGCAAATGTGATATTATTTTTTTGATTCTTCATAACCCCGTGTGAAATAAATGTACTTCGGTGAAAAAATCGACCACTGCACTTTAACCCCAAATTAAAAAAAAAATGCACCATATTTCGATTCTACGACCAGGCAAACATTAAACTTTAATCAATTCTCTATCCAAAAATGTATAATTAAGCCTGCAGGTAGGGTGGTCCATTAAAGTTGAAAATTTATCGACTTTGTCACTCCACTACGAGGATATTGATTTGATATTTGGTGTTTTTTTCGTGACTAGTAAAGTTACTGACCAGTTCTAAATTTCTTCTGATAATTATGTGCAGAGTTTCGTCATGCTTAAACATATTGACTAGATATTTGTTATATAATAGTTAACATCATGACCATGGTGACACGTTAGAGATCAACTTTGAATTTTGTTCCCATTCAATGAATTTTTATTTCGTAGGGGGAATAGGTATAGCCATGCAATACTCACAGAATGCTTGTTGTGAATATTTGCTTGCTACCCTAATGCATATAACACTATATAAGTATATTTGGTGTCAACATTGCTTAGAGTTAAAAAAAATGATTTTAATCTTCCTGATGAAATAGATGATTTCAAATGATTTCTATACACTTTTCTCGAATGTGCCGTGCCGAATTAGACTTATTACCGGGTTTTTACTACAAATGTACCATGAGCAAAACGAAACGGGTGCCACATGTGGAGCAGGATATGTTTATCCTTAAGAATTATCCGATATCAATGTTCAGATATAATCTATGAGTTCAAGTTACGCCTTAGTTGGCTCAGGATTTCGATTTCAGTGAATGTCCGACATGGAACGTATTCCATAACAAAAGGAGATAAATCCAGAAAAGTACTGTACATATAGAGCGCCGGTGACGTTACAACGCTAAATGTTTGTTGCTCAGTCTTCAGAAAATTTTCTATGTTGTGTTTCCATCTTTTCTAAATAGACTACTATCCCACAGAGTCCAACTTAAAAGACGTGAATTTAAGCAGTTATAAGTCACTGACTACTACAACCATGGGCATATCCAGTTATTTGTAAAGGTGTAATACCACCATTGATTTTCCCCTATTAGTCTTTGTTAAATTTGCACTTTTCAAAAAATTGTGCAGAATTTATCTTTGTTTCAAATAAAGAAATACTTGGCATGAGTAAAGTTTTATCCTGTCCAGTTCTATAGAAAAAGTTTCACATAACATTTCATTGCATATAAGAAAATAACCCTCATTGGAAGTCAACCAATCAAATTTCTCCCCTTATTCTATCTGTGTACAAGGTTTAGTCACCATGTAACCTCAAGATTACAAAATTTTCTATAGATATCACAAATAAAAAATAATGGTGTTTTGAAATACCCAAGACATATGTTTATGACACAGAAATAGTTTTACTGCAATAGAATGTAGGATTAATTACCTACAACGGTCAAAGTCAAGGGAGTATTTTTTTAGACCTACTTTCGTATGCAACCGGATGTGACCGGATGTGACGTACCATGATTTGGTGGTATTACACCTAAAAATGAGGGTTCCAATCCAGGATTATGGGATTCCAACCACATGTCGTCATTAAAAAGGGGGTTCCTTCTCGCGGACCCCCATTTGGAATCGCTACTGGCACCCTTCAAGAAAGCGATTTCATGCAATTTTTAAAAGTACGAATATTTGATGAATTCCTGAATAGCTCGGAAAACTTGAAAAAAGGAACAATATACTATTATATACATTGCGAATAAATCTAGAGCAAATGATTTCGGCGATTGATTTATTAATACTGGTGAATAATAATAAAATGCATTTATTCATTTCTCCTTTATACATTTTATATCTCAGCTATGATTCGTCGTCGTTGCCTGGGTTTAGATTTTCTCTTCCCGCGTTTTGTTTTATCAGTTCTTTTATTTTTGAGGCCCCTCATGGGAGGGTCCTAGTAATTACATAATCACCATTTTTTTGCCAATATAATCACATAATCATTAAATATTTGCTTATCTTTAGTAATCAAATAATAATAAACTAAAAATACAGTCCTAGGTAATCAAATAATCATGAAATATTTGGCTTAATAATCAAATAATCATTAAAAAAACGGCCAAGTAATCACATAATCAAAAACCCCATGAGGGCCCTCTTGAATTAAGCATTGAGCATCACTGCGAATAGGCATTTATTGATGCAGTTAAATATCACACCGGTAATAAACTATTCTGACAGATTTGGTTATACAAATTTTGTGGAAAAGCACATTTCAAGAATTCGCGCATAGTTAATTACTCCATCTTTAGCACAAAGCTTTTCCGTTCATTATCCGAATTTGATGTTTCTGACTTCTTATTGCTTGTTTTGAAATCAGAAACATCAAATTCGGATTTCAAAACTAGCAATAAGAAACGAAAAGAATGTCAAAGTCCAACTTTATCATGACATAGCGACGTGCACCCGTTTATTTTTTGTATTTTTTTATGAGTCGGTTTGCGGGAATTCAATTCGTAACATTAACGTAATTTTTAGTTTTGTATAGTGTTAACGACATTTTGCTGACCCCTAGCTAGATGTTGCACTCAATGTTCTTGACACCACCACCACCAGCACTCCCAAAAAGCAAGCTTTATTCTTAGGGCCGTTTACCTGGTTGATAATTTGTTTGTCTATTTGTCTCATTTTTTCAGCCATGGCTTCGTCAGTTTTCGTTCCACATATGAGGTTTGATGTCCTTCGGGTATTTTTCGCCTCTCTTGAAAGATGTGAACAGTTCAGCCCAAAGAATGCGTTTCACCAATGTAAAATACACAAATGAAGGAGCTATATGTCTTATGGCAAAACTCGAAGGTATATAAGGCATTTAATTTATAATATGAAAAAGAAGATGTGGTATGATTTCCAATGAGACAACTCTCCACAAGAGATAAAATGACACAGAAATTAACATCTATAGGTCACCGTACGGCATTCAACAATGCGCAAAGCACATACCGCATAGTCAGCTATAAAAGGCCCCGAAATGACAATGTGAAACTGTTCAAACGAGAAAATAAGGTAAGGCCTTAAAAAATGAACGAAAAGCAAATCTGTAACACATAAACAAACGATAATCACTGAATTACAGGCTCCTGACTTAAGACAGGCACATACATGTACATACATACGTGGCGGGATTCTACATGATAGAGATATCCCAATCCTCCCCTAAACCTGGGACAGTGGTGTAACAGTGCTACATCAGAACGAACTACAAAATACAGTTGCATGAAATATGCTTAACTCATCAGATGGTTACAAATTAAGATACATCTAAAAAGTAAAATCACAAAAATACTGCACTTAGAGGAAAATCAATTCGGAAAGTCCATAATCACATGGCAAAATCAAATAACAAAACGCATAAAAAACGAATGGACAAGAACTGTCATATTCCTGACTTGGTACAGGCATTTTCAAATGTAAAAAATGGTGGATTAAACCTGGTTCTATAGCGCTTACCCTCTCACTTTAATGACAGTCTTATCAAATTTTGTTATATTTACATTGATGCGTTAAATATACAGACACATAGAGAGGACGTGAACGGGTACTTGCATATCCCTCCCAAAAAAACCCAATAAATCAAATATATCAGTCGGTTTTAAATCTAAAAGATTCTAGTGATAATTAAGACAGTAGAATCAAATGATATATTTTATAGATTTTTAAGTCAATATATTGTAGATTTGTGAGGTAGGTAGCAGTGAGAGTCTCCTTAATCTTCGACTGGTTCCCTGTCCTCTATCTGTTTGTCTCTCACAGAAATATACCCATTTGTTGCAAGGAAGCGGACCAGCCTACCTAAAAACTATACACATACAATTGAGAATGGAAACGGGGCATGTGTCAATGAGACAAAAACCTTACCAAACAGCAGAAAACAAAAGAAGGTCACCAATAGGTCTTCAACGCAGCGAGACCCCCCGCCCAAACATACAATTAGTTTATTGAGATGACATTGTAGTACAGAATACGTAAATTAGTTCAAAGTATAAAAACTAAGTCCTTGAAATTTACAGCAACTTAGATTTTGTTTGTGCAAAAGTACAATAAAAAAGTTTTGAACAAGTACCAAGTAGTTATTGTACCTGAATTGTACGATACAGTGGTAATCCAGAAATAAACTACTAATACAAATACAGTGGTAATCCAGATATAAAGTTTAAATAAAATGCTAAAACAAATTTGTACTGAAAAAGTACATAAACTCTAACTTCCTACGCAATGCTGCACAACAATTCAGTAAGAAAAATACTTCAATAATATTTGTCTATGCATATTAATTAACAATATATTTCCACAAAAAGTACAAACTTGTTCGTCTTGCGTAATTTTACATGTTTTCCGGGATGTAAACATGTAAATTTTTATCAAAACATTTCATAAATGCATTATTTTAACAAACACATTGCATCATTTGTGTATATATTAAAGCCAGCTGTTTCAAAATTTGTAATTACAAATCAATAGCAAAATCAGAAACTGCAAGTTTTTGATGGTCACCAATGCACTTCTATACTATACAAATATACAGATGTGGTGATTGCCTATAAAACAGACTCAGTACTCGACTAGACCGTTATTGAAAGACCTCCGAACATCAAGGCGTCATTTATAAAGACTTCCAACATCAAGGCGTCACTCAGTACTCGACAAGACCGTTATTGAAAGACTCCGAAACATCAAAGCGTCATCTATTTGATATTTTTTATGATGTTGAAAATTCTACTTTTATGTGTCCTGGTGGAATATACTCTACAAGGTATCTTACTGTTTTGATATTTTTATTGCAATAATAGTTTGTTGTTGTTTAAAACATCTTTTACTTGTGCGTTACCATAGAGACTATTTTTTTTATCGGTGGAGGAATATGAAATACCCTAAAGAAAATATCCGAACATGCGAAGCCGACAGGATAAATCTACTCTACCATAAAAAAGGGAGGCGAATGATATCAAAGCGATATTCAAACTCATCGAGAACAAATTGACAACGACATTTGCTAAAAAGGATAAAAAAACAAAAAAAACCCAACCAACAACAGTAACATACACAAAACACATAATTAAAAATCAAAATACTGAGCAACACAAACCCAACCAAAAGCTGTGCGTGGTTTCAAGTGCACCGGAAGGGTAAGCATATCCTGATCCACATGTGAAAACCGTCGTGTTGTTCATGTAAGAAGAAAAATCTCATTCCGAATGTCCCATTCGGGGAAAAAGGACGAGATTGTAGCTATATGGCAATAGACTATTTTCTTCTAACCGGCTTTTGACTCTGAAGTTTAATTTTTTTCGACAGGTTACCTAGGACATCCTGGTACTAAGTCGAGTTAGGGCAACTTAAAGAAGTCTCATCAAGTTTTTAATCTGTACAATTCTTGGGGGAAATATTCTGCTTCAGATTTTTTTTACACGACAAACTCATCGGAAAAAAGTAAATTTTCACCTCAAATTACATCGATTAAATGTTTGATTTTACTTATTATGACTGCTCTTAATTGACCGAGTACCAGGTAACCTGTTGAAAAATAATAAAAACCGGAGTCCAAAGTCGGTAATATAAAAATAGTTTATTGTTACATATTCATATCGTTGTCATCTGTGAAACTGATATATACCATTACGGTGAACCAACTCGCGATGACGTTTATAGAATGTGCTAGGGAGAATTTCAACTTCACAATTTGGAACTCTTGGATTTATAGCTTCCTTGTGAGCAGTAATCCTCTTTCAAGGAAATCCTGATCGGAAAAAAACCAAGCCCTGTGATATCGTATTAACTGGGAGATGTTTACTTCATTTATAGACGCTGCTGGAATATTTTTCTACAAAGAAATAGAAAATTCACAATTGGAAAGTTTAAATCATCGCTTTTGTCATAAAGATTTGTTTTAAAACGACAAACATTGCACATTTATAGACCTGTGCAAGCCATACTTAAGAAAAATAATCTTTTGTGTATGATGAAAAAGAATGTGAAATAAAAACACAAAACAAATGTAGCTCTGGATAATTTGTTGAAATTAATTTGGCAGTATGCAATTTGATTGAACTGTTGTTATTAATATCATTAAATAAATTGTCATAAAAGTAATTTATTGCTTTCTCTTTTACAGGACGTTATGGACGTGCGTATAACCGACACCAAGGCAACAATGACCGCTACAAAGGTCACACTAACCGCTACAAAGGTCAAACTAATCGCTACAAAAGTCACAATGACCGTTACAAAGGTAAGACACGCATACAAAAAATGTTTTGTTTTGGGAATTTTAGTAAAATAACATTATTGACACTTATTTTTTACTTTATAAAATGTTCATTTCGACAAGTAATGTCTCATTATTGATGCTCGAGACGAACATAAACAAACCGTATCCTTGTTATTTTGTTTACGTATAATTGGTTTGCCCACTAGTTTATAGTTGTTTCTTTCGCGATTATACCACATCTCGTCCTTTTATACTGTATTGATAGTAAGGATAACATTTAACGATTTTACATGATAAAATTGAGAAAGGAAATGGTGAATATGTCAAAGCGACAACCACCCGACCATAGAGCAAACAACAGCCGAAGGCAACCAATGGGTCTTCAATGTAGCGAGAATTCCCGCACCCGCAGGTGTCCTTCAGCTGGCCCCTAAAATTATGCATAATAGTACAGTGATTATGGACGTCATACTAAACTCCGAATTATACACAAGAAACTAAAATTTAAAATCATACAAGACTAACAAAGGCCAAATTTGATGCACAAACGAGCACATTAACCGTGTTTTCTGTGGTTATTTTTGTCGTTGGTCTATTATCTAGTTAAGGAATGACAGTACTGTAGTTGAAGAGTTGCCACTGTCATTTGGAGATTTGACTGCCACTGTCTTATTACTGACTGTCAATGTCTTAATACTGACTGTTAATGTCTTATTACTGAATGTCAATGTCTTATTACTGGCTGTTAATGTCTTATTACTGACTCTCAATTTCTTATTACTGGCTGTTAATGTCTTATTACTGACTGTCAATTTCTTATTACTGACTGTCAATGTCTTATTACTAACTATCAATGTCTTATTACTCACTGATTATGTCTTATTACTGACTGCCTATGCCTTATAATTATTACTGACTTTTAAATGTCTTATAACTGACTGTCAATGCCTTATTACTGACTGTCAATGTCTTATTACTGACTTTCAATGCCTTATTACTGACTGTCAATGTCTTATTACTGGCTGTTAATGTCTTATTACTGACTTGTAATGTCTTATAACTGACTGTCAATGTCTTATTACTGACTGTCAATGTCTTATTACTGACTGTCAATGTCTTATTACTGACTGTCAATGCCTTATTACTGACTTTCAATGCCTTATTACTGACTGTCAATGCCTTATTACTGACTGTCAATGTCTTATTACTGACTATCAATGTCATATTACTGACTGTCAATGCCTTATTACTGACTTTCAATGCCTTATTACTGACTGTTAATGTCATATTACCGACTGTCAATGTGTTAATACTGACTGTTAATGTCTTATTACTGACTGTCAATGTCTTATTACCGACTGTTAATGTCTTATTACTGACTGCCAATGCCTTATAATTATTACTGACTTTTAAATGTCTTATAACTGACTATCAATGTCTTATTACTGACTGTCAATGTCTTATTACTGACTGTCAATGTCTTATTACTGACTGTCAATGCCTTATTACTGACTTTCAATGCCTTATTACTGACTGTCAATGCCTTATTACTGACTGTCAATGTCTTATAACTGACTGTTTATGTCTTATTACTGACTGTTAATGTGTTAATACTGACTGTCAATGTCATATTACCGACTGTCAATGGATTAATACTGACTGTCAATGTCTTATAACTGACTGTCAATGTGTTATTACTGACTGTCAATGTCTTATTACTGACTGTCAATGCCTTATTACTGACTGTCAATGCCTTATTACTGACTGTCAATGTCTTATAACTGACTGTCAATGTGTTATTACTGACTGTTAATGTCTTATAACTGACTGTCAATGTGTTATTACTGACTGTTAATGTCTTATAACTGACTGTCAATGTGTTATTACTGACTGTTAATGTCTTATAACTGACTGTCAATGCCTTATTACTGACTGTCAATGCCTTATTACTGACTGTCAATGTCTTATAACTGACTGTTAATGTCATATTACCGACTGTCAATGTGTTAATACTGACTGTTAATGTCTTATTACTGACTGTCAATGTCTTATTACTGGCTGTTAATGTCTTATTACTGACTCTCAATTTCTTATTACTGACTGTCAATGTCTTATAACTGACTGTCAATGCCTTATTACTGACTGTCAATATCTTATTACTGACTGATTATGTCTTATTACTGACTGTCAATGTCTTATTACTGACTGTCAATGTCTTATTACTGGCTGTTAATGTCTTATTACTGACTCTCAATTTCTTATTACTGACTGTCAATGTCTTATAACTGACTGTCAATGCCTTATTACTGACTGTCAATGACTTATAACTGACTGTCAATGCCTTATTACTGACTGTCGATGCCTTATTACTGACTATCAATATCTTATTACTGACTGATTATGTCTTATTACTGACTGTCAATGCATAATTACTGACTGTTAATGTCTTATAACTGACTGTCAATGCCTTATTACTGACTGTCAATGCCTTATTAATAACTATCAATATCTTATTACTGACTGATTATGTCTTATTACTGACTGTCAATGCATAATTACTGACTGTTAATGTCTTATTACTGACTGACAATGCCTTATAATTATTACTGACTGTCAATGTCTTATAACTGACTATCAATGTCTTATAACTGACTGTTAATGTCTTATTACTGACTCTCAAGTTCTTATTACTGACTGTCAATGTCTTATTACTGACTGTCAATGTCTTATTACTGACTGATTATGTCTTATTACTGACTGATTATGTCTTATTACTGACTGTCAATGCTTAATTACCGACTGTCAATGTCTTATTACCGACTGTCAATGTCTTATTACTGACTGCCAATGCCTTATTACTGACTTTTAATGTCTTATAACTGACTGTCAATGTCTTATAACTGACTGTCAATGTCTTATTACTGACTGTCAATGTCTTATTACTGACTTTCAATGCCGTATTACTGACTGTCAATGTCTTATTACTGACTGATTATGTCTTATCACTGACTGTCAATGCAAAATAACTGACTGTTAATGTCCTATTACTGACTGCCAATGCCTTATTTCTGACTGTCAATGCAAAATAACTGACTTGTAATGTCTTGTTACTGACTGTCAAAGTCTTATTACTGACTTTCAATGCCTTATTTCTAACTATTAATGCCTTATTACTAACTATCAATGTCTTATTACTGACTATCAATGTCTTATTACTGACTGTCAATGTCTTATTACTGACTATCAATGTCTTATAACTGACTGTCAATGTCTTATTACTGACTGTCAATGCCTTATTACTGACTATCAATGTCTTATTACTGACTGTCAATGTCTTATTACTGACTATCAATGTCTTATTACTGACTGTCAATGTCTTATTACTGACTGTCAATGCCTTATCACTGACTGTCAATGTCTTATTACTGACTGTCAATGTCTTATTACTGACTGTCAATGCCTTATTACTGACTATCAATGCCTTATTACTGACTTTTAATGTCTTGTAACTGACTGTCAATGTCTTATTACTGACTGTTAATACCTAAATATTACCTGCCAATCTACGATATTATTACTGACTGTCAATATCATATTACTGATTGTCAATGTGAAATGTGTCACTGTCATATTTTAGACTTTCAATGCATTATTCTGACTTAATGGCTTATTACTGACTGTCATATCTTATAACTGACGGTTAATGCCTTATTTCTGACGGTCATTGCCTTGATACTGACTGTCAATGCCTTATAACTGACTTCAATGCGTTAATACTGACTGTTAAGTTCTTATTATTGACGGTGAATGTCTTATTCCTGACAGTCAATTTCTTATAACTGATTGTCAATGCTTTACTACTGACTGTCAATACTTAAATATTGACAGTCAATTCCTCACAACTGACTGTCAATACATTATTGCTTGCTGTCAAAACCTTAACACTGACTGTCAATACTTTAATTCTAACGGTCAATACTTCAAATCTGACTGTCAATGTTTAATTAGAATCCACTATTTTGACTGTCAATGTCTTATTACTGACGGTTAATACCTTATATCTGACTGTTAATTTCTTATAACTGACTGGCATAGCCTTTTTACTGACTGTCAATATCATATTACTGATTGTCAGTGTGTAAATTGTCACTGTCATATTTCTGACTGTCAATGCCTTATTCTGACTAAATGGCTTATTATTGACTGTCAATGTCTTATTACTGACGTTCAATCCCTTATGACTGACGGTGAATGTCTTATTACTGACAATATTTTTTTTTTATTAGTGTCAATGCCTTACTACTGAATGTCAATACCTAAATAGTGACTGTCAATGTCTTATTAGCGACT
This sequence comes from Mytilus trossulus, assembly GCF_036588685.1. Classification (NCBI taxonomy): domain Eukaryota; kingdom Metazoa; phylum Mollusca; class Bivalvia; order Mytilida; family Mytilidae; genus Mytilus; species Mytilus trossulus. The sequence goes on from NC_086377.1 coordinate 66,508,787, forward strand.
GTGTCAATTCATTTTTGCTGACTGTCAATTACTTATTACTTACTGTCAAAACCTCACAACTGACTGTCAATACACTGTTTTTTACTGTCAAAACCTTATTACTGACTGTCAATACTTTATTACTAACGATTAATACCTTAAAACTGACTGTCAAGGTCTAATTACAATACCCTATTTCTGACTGTCAATTTCTTATAACTGACTGATAATGCCTTATTTCTGACTGTCAATGTCTTATTACTGACTGATTACTGACTAGTAATGCCTTATTTCTGACTGTCTTTGTTTTATTACTGACCGTTTACTCCTTTTTACTGACTGTCAATGCCTTATTACTGACTGTCAACACCTATTAACTGAATTTTTATATCTTATTACAGACTTTCAATGCCTTATTACTGACTGTCAATATCATATAACTGAAGTCAATGTCTTATTACTGACTGTCAATATCATATAACTGAAGTCAATGTCTTATTACTGACTGTCAATATGATATAACTGACTGTCAATGTGTATTTCTGACTCAATGGCTTATTTCTGACTGTCAATTCCTTATGAGTAACGGTGAATGTCTTATTACTGACAGTCAATTTCTTATTACTGACTGTCAATTCATCACAACTGACTGTCAATACATTATTACTTATTGTCAATACCTTATAACTGACTGGCAATGTCTAAATATAAAACCCTATTTCTGACTTTCAATGTCTTATTACTGACTGTAAATGCCTTATTACTGACTGTCAATGTCTTATTACGGACTGTTAATGCCTTATTTATGACTGTCAATGTCTTATTACTGACTGTTAATGCCTCATTACTGACAGTCAATGTCTTATTACAGTAGGCAAATGTCTTATTACTGGCTGTTAAAGCTTTTTACTGACTGTTAATGCCTTATTACTTACTGGTAATGCCTTGTTACTGACTGTCAATGTCTTATAACTGGCTGTCAAAGCTTTATTTCTGACTGTTAATGCCTTATTACTGACTGTCAATGCCTTATTACTGACGGTCAATGTCTTACTCCTGGCGGTCAATGTCGTTTTACTGGCAGTCAATGTTGTATAACTGGCTATAAATGTCTTATTACTGTCGGTGATTGTCTTATTACTGGCTATCAATGTCTTATTACTGATTGTTTATGTCTTGTTACTGGCAAGCAATGTGTTATTACTAGCTGTCAAAGCTTTATAACTTACTGTCAATAGCTTATTACTGACTTTTTATACCTTTTTACTGACTATCAATGTCTTATTACTGACTGTAAATGCCTTATTTCTGACTGTAAATTCCTTAATACTGACTGCCATTGTCTTATTACTGATTGACTATCATAATTATTGTTTTATTACTGATTATTTATGCCTTAAAGTTGACTGTCAACATGGTCAATGTCTTATTTATGAATGTCAATGTCTTATATTACTAACGGTCAATGTATTATTACTGATTGTCAATGTGCTATTTGTCACTGTCATATTTTTGACTGTCAATGTCTTATTGCTGACGGTAAATGCCTTATTACTGACTGTCATGGTCTTATTACTGATATTCAATGTCTTATTACTGACTGTCAATGTCTTTTTACTGAGTGTCAATGCCTAATTACTGATTGTCAATACTTAAGTGTGGAATTTGTCACTGTCTTATTTGTGAATGTCAATGTCTTATTACTATCAGTCAATGTTTTATAACTGATTGTCAATTTGTAATTAGTAACTGTCATATTTTTGACTGTAAATGCCTTATTTCTGACTGCCAATAACTTTTTCCTGTCTGTCAATGCCTTATTACTGACTATCAATGTCGTATTACTGACTGTCAATGTTTTATTACCGACTGTTAATGTCTTATTACTGACTGTCAATGCCTTATTACTGACTGTCAATGCCTTATTACTGACTATCAATGTCTTATTACTGACTATCAATGTCTTATAACTGACTATCAATGTCTCATTACTGACTGTCAATGCCTTTTTACTGACTGTCAATGCCTTATTACTGACTGTCAATGCCGTATTACTGACTGTCAATGCCTTATTACTGACTATCAATGTCTTATTACTGACTATCAATGTCTCATTACTGACTGTCAATGCCTTTTTACTGACTGTCAATGCCTTATTACTGACTGTCAATATCATATAACTGAAGTCAATGTCTTATTACTGACTGTCAATGTCTTATTACTGACTATCAATGTCTTATTACTGACTGTCAATGCCTTATTACTGACTATCAATGTCTTATTACTGACTATCAATGCCTTATTACTGACTATCAATGTCTTATTACTGACTATCAATGTCTTATTACTGACTATCAATGTCTTATTACTGGCTGTCAATGTCTTATTACTGACTGTCAATGCCTTATTACTGACTGTCAATGCCTTATTACTGACTATCAATGTCTTATTACTGACTATCAATGTCTTATTACTGACTATCAATGTCTCATTACTGACTGTCAATGCCTTTTTACTGACTGTCAATGCCTTATTACTGACTGTCAATGCCGTATTACTGACTGTCAATGCCTTATTACTTACTATCAATGTCTTATTACTGACTATCAATGTCTTATTACTGACTATCAATGTCTCATTACTGACTGTCAATGCCTTTTTACTGACTGTCAATGTCTTATTACTGACTATCAATGTCTTATTACTGACTATCAATGCCTTATTACTGACTATCAATGTCTTATTCCTGACTATCAATGTCTTATTATTGACTATCAATGCCTTATTACTGACTGTCAATGTCTTATTACTGACTGTCAATGTCTTATTACTGACTGTCAATGCCTTATTACTGACTATCAATGTCTTATTACTGACTATCAATGTCTTATTACTGACTATCAATGTCTTATTACTGACTGTCAATGCCTTATTACTGACTATCAATGTCTTATTACTGACTATCAATGCCTTATTACTGACTATCAATGTCTTATTACTGACTATCAATGTCTTATTACTGACTATCAATGTAGTATAACTGACTGTCATTGTCTTATTTTATATCAGGAATATCTTCTTGGAGCCATTCAAAACGATACAGAGGTAAGTATGGTAAAGGATCGCAATAATTTTTTTTTTTACTATAGCGAAATATGAGACGGAAAAATGGCATCCGTCAAATTATTACAGTTCCCGTGAAGAATGATATAGATCAACTAATGAGATATGACGAAAGAGTTATAATACGGGCACATAATTGAAAGCGGCCCAAACTAAGCATGCTCAGGTGAAGGAGACTCTTACAATCATGGTTTTGTTCCCGTAAAATTCTATGATTAAATTGTGTATTTTAGTACTTGGATGCCATCCATCAATATATATTTGTTGTTTTTTTAGCTATTTCATTCTTTGATTTATTTATTTTATTACTTGATTTGCGGTATTTGCTTACTTTTACTAGCTCACCTGGCCTTTCTCATCACTTGGCGTCCATCGTCGTCGTCGTCGTCGTCTGTCGTCGTTAACAATTTTTCAAACATCTTCTCCTCTGAAACTACTGAATGGATTTGAATGAAACTTAGCATGATTGTTTTTTAGTATATTCTGCACAAAGTGTGTGCTTCAATTTTTTATCCGTCAAAAACATGGCCGCCGTTACTTAAAATAGGGTAAAATGCAGTTTTGGCTTATATCTCAAAAACGAAAGCATTTAGAGCAAATCTGACATGGGGTAAAAATGTTCATTAGGTCAAGATCTATCAGCCCTGAAATTTTCAGATGAATCAAACAAACCATTGATGGGTTGCTGCCACTTAATTGGTTATTTTAAGGACATTTTGCAGTTTTTGGTCATTATCTTGAATTTTATTATAGATAAAGATAAACTGTAAACAGCAAAAATGATCAGCAAAGTAAGATCTACAAATAAGTTGATATGACCAAAATTGTCAATTGACCCCTTAAGGGGTTATTGTCCTTTAATGACAATTTTTCACAATTTGTTCATCATATTTGCTAAGTTTAAAAAATCTTCTCCTCTGAAACTACTGAATGGATTTGAATGAAACTTAGCATGATTGTTCCTTAGTATATCCTGCACAAAGTATGGGCTTCAATTTTTGATCCGTCAAAAAACATGGCCGCCGTTACTTAAAATAGAACATAGGGGTCAAATGCAGTTTTTGGCTTATATCTCAAAAACGAAAGCATTTAGAGCAAATCTGACATGGGGAAAAATGTTTATTTGGTCAAGTTCATCATATTATTATAGATTAAAGATAAACTGTAAACAGCAAAAATGATCAGCAAAGTAAGATCTACAAATAAGTTAATATGACCAAAATTGTCAATTAACCCCTTAAGGGGTTATTGTCCTTTTATGACAATTTTCACAATTTGTTCATCATATTTGCTATCTTTAAAAAATCTTCTCCTCGTAAACTACTCAACCAAATTCAACCAAACTTCAACTGAATGATCAGTAGGGTGTATAAAATAAAGTTTGTGCTTTATTTTTTATTTTGTCAAAAAACATGGCCGTCATGGATAAAAATAGAACACAGGGTAAAATGCAGTTTTTGGCTTATATCTCAAAAACTCCAGCATTTAGAGCAAATAAAACAAGATGTTAAAGTATTTATTAGGTCAAGGTCTACCTGTCCTGAATACAGATACAGATACAGATAAACTGTTTATAGCAAAAATGTTAAGCAAAGTAAGATCTACAAATAAGTCAATTTGACCAAAATTGTCAATAGGAGTTATTGTCCTTTAAAGACTTTTTTCACAATTTGTTCATCATGTTGACTTTCTTTAAAAAATCTTCTCCTTTGAAACTGCTCTATCAATTTCAGCCAAACTTAGGCTAAATTAGTTTCAGAGTATCTAGTATAAATTTTATATTTCATTTCCTTGTATGTCAAGAAACATAGCTCCTATGGCTAAAATAGAACATAGGAGAAAATTATTATTTTGCTTTTAAAGAAAAAAGGACGATTCAAAGAACATTTAAATAAATTGAAAAGCCAAAATTATCATTGATGAGAGATTTAACCAAAAAAATTCAGGTGAGCGATTCAGGCTCTTGAGAGCCTCTTGTTACTACGTACGATGTATTGTGTGTGTTTACAGATATAAAAAAAGATGTTGCATGATGGCCAATGAGAATTTTTTCTTCACAAGAGACAAAATGATTCCGAAGTTGGTTGGCACAAATTAGAGGGAAAATGACAAAACGACAAACAAACCCAAACAACAATTTAAATGCTTTCATCATTTCATCAATTTCATCAATTTCAAATAATAAACGTATGTGCATATAATATCGATAAGCATATAATTACTTTCAGGTACCAAAACGACACAATACTATAGGTACAGACAAAGGGAGCCTATTCTGCCTTCATCTACACAGCACTATAGGTACGGACCGGGGAAACCTACCCTGCCCCCGTCTACAACAACTCCGACTGTAAGTACAACGCCACCTGGTGGGGGAGATGTTCGTTTGCCGCTCAATTTGTATCCATTCTTATATGACCTTGAGATACAACCTTTTATATATGAAACAAATTCATCAGATTTCTATTTCATTGGAAAAGTTAGGATTGACATGGAATGCAGAAGATCAACAAATGAAATAGTTCTGCACAGTAATAAGCTTAACATTACGACAAGTTCTGTGACAATAACACCAATGTCACCTGGACAAAGTACAATTATTCCTACAATAGAATTTGACACTGTCAATCAGTTCCTGATTTTGAAATCAACTACGTCATTGGTGGCTGGATCGAATTATTCTGTTTACATTGAGTTTAATGGTCCTATACTCTCTAACCTTGCTGGGTTATATCAAAGTTCATACCAACGTGGAAATGATACAATGTAAGTAAACAGTATACACATATTTCATTATCTTATTTTCTATACGTGTCTAGAAATACGATTGGTTAAAAGCAACCGCGTGGAGACCGAGTATATTCAATATTAGGTTAGTAGGCGTGGCTTATTTCAACGTGGAAATAAAACAATTTAAGTAATCGATTTTAACTGTATACACATATATTATTGTATACCCTTCTAATATGTTTCTTCTCTTATAATTAGTTATAAAAAGTACAAGGATTAAAATCAAATACGTCAGACGCGCGTTTCGTTTACATACGGCTCATCAGTGACGCTCAGATCAAAAAAGTTATAAAGCCAAAAGATCTAGAGTACGAAGTTGAACAGCATTGAGGACCCAACATATAAATATATGTTATAAAAGAGGGGCAAACGATACTAGAAGGACAGTCAATCTCATAAATAAAAAAAAAAACTGACAACGACATGGCTAAAAATAGAAAAAAAGCAAACAGACAAATAAAAGTACACATGACACATAGAAAAGAAGTCAGTAATAAGACTTAGCAACGCGAACCACATTAAAAACTATAATTTATGATGGCATAATACTAGACTCCTAACAGAAGGGGTTATGCGTGATTTTCATATGATGAAGATATAATCGTTCAGTTAGTTTAATTAAAGGCTCGTATATCATTAACTGATACTAATCCTTTATTTATTTATGTTAGCCGTTGTCGTTGTCTATTTTGTTTAGTTTCGTCTGTTAACTATTCTAATATCTGACTTGGACTTCTTTCAATCGGAGTTTCACTGTTATACTTGAGAGGTTTAGTCCACCATTTTCTACATACGAAACTGCATGTATTAAGTCAGGAATATGACAATTGTTATCCATTCTTTCAAATGATGTGTTTGAGCTGATTAATTCCTTATTTGATTTGGGTCTCTCCGTTTTCATTTTTTCTTCAGTGTTCAGTATTTTTCTGATTTTTCTTTTTAGTCGTGTGATTGTTTATTCCACATTGGCTAGAATTATAGAGAAGGGTTGATATCTCACAAAACATGATAATTGTTTTGTTCATGGGAACCAATAAAAATGATGATTTTGTGAATATAATGGAACTTGATGCGACTGTTATACTGCTGGTGGACGTTTCGTCCCTGAGGGTATCACCAGCCCAGTAGTCAGCACTTCGGTGTTGACATGAATATCAATTACATGGTCATTTTTATAAATTTTCTGTTTTCAAAAACCTTGAATTTTTCGAAAAACTAAGGATTTTCTTACCCCAGGAGTAGATTACCTTAGCCGTATTTGGCACAACTTTTTTGGAATTTTGGATCCTCAATGCTCTTCAACTTCGTATTTATTTGGCTTTTTAACAATTTTGATCTGAGCGTCACTGATGAGTCTTATGTAGACGAAACGCGCGTCTGGCGTATTAAATTATAATCCTGGTACTTTTGATAACTATTATACATATGAGAAGGAAAGGTAGCTATAAAACCAGGTTGAATCCACAATTTACCAATTCAGAAAAATACCGTACTAAGTCAAAAAAATGAATGTAAATTTCACTTGATGTGTATGACGTAAACCAATAAAAATGATATATATGTTTTCAATGTAATGGAATTTGACGTAACTGTCATACATGTAAGAGGTAAGGCTAGCTATTAAATCAGGTTTTATCCACAATTTTCCGAATCAGAAAATTACCGTACAAAGTCAAGTAATTTTCAATTGATGTGTGCTGTGGACCAATAAAAAGTTTTTTTACTTGCATTGTCAATAATTATACATTTCGTCATTATGTATTGAACAGATATATTGCCACAACACAGATGCAACCATCAGATGCTAGAAGAGTCTTGCCGTGTTTCGATGAACCAGCTATTAAAGCAAGATTTCGTGTGACTGTGATCAGAAAACAACATCTTATTTCCTTGTTCAATACGAACCAAATCGGATCCACTGACTTGTAAGATTTGATTTTCTGTATATCTTTAAAATAATAAATCCAATCAAACAATAGCAGCACAACATCATTTGGATATAGAAAATGTCAAGACAAATATGTCACGTGATACATCTCAACGATATACATTTATCAATGTACCTCAGATTTTGGTGGGGTTTGTGTTGCTAAGTCATTTAGTGTCGTTATGCATGGAATGTCTTGTTGAAAATGTATCCTTATTCTCGTTTTTATTTTGTTTTCAAATGACTCATTTTGAAATTCTTATGTATCTCCCGCCATTTTTATTTGATAAAAAATATCATAATCTTTATCGAATGGAAAATTTATTTTTGACATCCGTAAGCTTTTCCGACAGAACAATTCGATATTTAGAGACTAGTAAATGCCATCGATCATCATTGTATCATCTATTTCCTTAAATGTACCAGAAGGAATATATATGTATATGTTTAATGTATACAAGTCCGCTGCAACTGAACTTTTATGAAACTTCAATTCATGATGCGAGAAGGAAAATCAGATAGGTAATTTTTGAATGTATTTGAGAGTTCGAGTGGCTCAGCCATTAATATGCTATACATGTATTATCTTTTGCATATTTTTGTTAATCTTTCCGTTTGTTTTCTTGTGAGTTTTAATATCCCCTTGGTATCCTCTGCATCTCTTCAGTATATATGGTTTAATCTTCTATCCCTTTATTTAATTCCTCCTCTGTATGTTTTTGTTTCAATATCTCTTCGTATCTTCTGTTCTCTTTGACATTTGTTTAAATATCTCTTCGTATCTTCCGTTCATTTTGGTATTTGTTTTAATATCTCTTCGTATCTTCCGTTCTCTTTGATATTTGTTTCAATATCTCTTCGTATCTTCCGATCTCATTGAGATTTGTTTCAAAACCTCTTCGTATCTTCCGTTCTCTTTGATATTTGTTTCAAAATCTCTTCGTATCTTCCGATCTCTATGACATTTGTTTCAATATCTCTTCGTATCTTCCGTTCTCTTGGATATCTGTTTCAATATTTCTTCGTATCTTCCGATCTCTATGACATTTGTTTCAATATCTCTTCTTATCTTCCGTTCTCTTTGATATTTGTTTCAATATCTCTTCGTATCTTCCGATCTCATTGACATTTGTTTCAATATCTCTTCGTCTCTTCCGTTCTCTTTGATATTTGTTTCAATATCTCTTCGTATCTTCCGATCTTTATGACATTTGTTTCAATATCTCTTCGTATCTTCCGTTCTCTTTGATATTTGTTTCAATATCTCTTTGTATCTTCCGATCTCATTGACATTTGTTTCAATATCTCTTCGTATCTTCCGTTCTCTTTAATATTTTGTTTGAATATTCCTTTGAAATCATCCGCTGTTAGTTTTTGTATCAATATCATATTACTTGTTGTCCTCAACTTCTCTTTAGTTCTTGTTTGAATATCGCTTTGTTATCCGGGTTACAAACTTATACTGAGGGAACATATATTCGCATTTTTTTTAGCAAAAATAAATAACTTGCGAAAATTAGTTGGTACACAGTATATTAAAAGAAACAAGTTAAAATATTATTATGAAGATACCATTTTTATGTTACCGAATTTTGACTTCGGGTTTTATATTTTTTAAATAGGTTACCTTCTATGTGGTAGGACATCATGATATTCTATCAATCAAAAGAAGTCCAATCAAATACTTGTTATAGAACCGATGCAAATTAGGGGTAATGTTCGCTGTTTTCCGATGATTTTGTCAAGTATAAAACGCATTAAACATATAACTTTCCCTCAAAATTGTACCGATTAGAATCTAAAAATTCACTAATTGAAATTACTTTTCCTTTACCTATTACCGGGTTGACCTACTACGGGTAACCTGTCGAAAGGTTATAAATTCCGAAGTCAAAAGTCGGAAGTTTTAAAATGGACTATTCCGCTCTGTTTTTATTTAAGAGCTAACGACTGGATAGCGGATCGTTACGCAGATACACCATTGATGTCAACGTACTTATTAGCTTTGGTTGTTTGTGATTTCACATTCATAGAAGAAAGAACTGCCAATAATATATTAGTAAGTAATAAAGTAAAAGGGCTATAACTATTTCGTGTTTTCGTTTGTTAATACAAAAATAGTGAAATAAAAAATCCTACACTCAGAGGAAAATTCAAAACGGAAAGTCCCTAACATAATGGCAACATCAAAGGCTTAAGCACATCAAACGAATGGATAACGACATGTCGTATTCCTCACTTGGTACAGGGATTATTTAAAGTAGAAAGTAACGAATTAACCCTAGTTTTATTGCTCTGACTTAAATGATAGTCGCATTACATTCCAATATATTGACAATGATGTGAGGACAAAACAAACAGTAATCATACATACAAATGTCAAAAATAGGACTACAGCCCTAAACATTGTGTTATAATGAGACAAATTATCGACGTCTGCTAGTGGTCTTTCTTGAATAGTTTCTAAGTGTTCTATCTACACTTCAGAAAAAAAACAGATGTCAATCCCGGTGTTTTGGTTCTAAATCAGTTCATGTTGTTAAGACTATATATCGACTTTCGTTTAAAACGCAGTCCTAAGTTTTGTTCCTTTCGAATAGTTCCTTATTTTGCCTGTACGATTAGTAATACTCGGAAGCATGTAGTTATTAGCATGTTTTTCGTGGTTGATAGATGTCTCACTGTCATACAAGCATACACATATCTATCTTATTTGTAAATAACACACACGTACGAAGCATTAAATCTGATTTTCTTTTTTATCAGTACAAAGCGTGGGCTCGTCCAGAAGCTATCAATCAAACAACATATGCTTTAGACGTTGGAGTCAGAATTTTGACTTTCTTTGAGGAGTACTTTGCTACATCATTTCCGCTTCCGAAACAAGGTAAGAGTTATAGGTATAAAATCAATTTTACTTCCCTACAAATGTAAGAGTATATACAAATAAGTTTCCTTTTATAAAAGTTATATACAAAAGAACCAACTTCCGCTTTCACAACATGGTACGTATACGACTAAGTTTCCGCGTTCGAAGCAAAGTAAAAGGTGAACGATTGTAAACGAATTCATTTCCGTTTTCTAAATAAGGTAATAAATATTTGTATACGAATCCATTTTCGCTTTCACAACATAATTAACATACATGTACTATTTTCTTCTTCGCTTTCTTAATAAGGTAAGTTGCATAATATGTATATCCGTTAATCCTAATTACCATCCATACAACAATAAAATAATAAAACCTTGTACATATTTAGTCTCGGGGGTCCACTTCCTATATACAAGGTGATAGGATGTGCCGCTGGAATAGGTCACCTTTCAAACTAAACAATATGTGAATAGGTTGGGAACACTATCCAAAATATATGATTAGGTTAACTAAATTCCATAACTTCATTTAAGTACTCCTCCCTCTTCCCTTCCATTCAAAGCCCGAACATTCAGTTCTAGCTAGCCATAAAACCAGGTTCAGCCTATCATTTGGTCTTAACATGTCATGTACCGAATCAGATTTATGGGGTTGTTGTTAAAAAGTCCGTTTCGATGTACAACATGATAGATATAGGAAGATGTGGTGTGAGTGCCAATAAGACAACTCTCCATCCAAATAACAATTTAAAAAGTAAACCATTATAGGTTAAAGTACGGCCTTCAACACGGAGCCTTGGCTCACACCGAACAACAAGCTATAATGGGCCCCAAAATTACTAGTGTAAAACCATTCAAACGGGAAAACCAACGGTCTAATCTATATAAACAAATCGAGTAACGAGAAACACGTATATATTACATAAACAAACGACAACTACTGTACATCAGATTTCTGACTTAGGACAGGTGCAAACATTTGCAGCGGGATTAAACGTTTTAATGGATCCAAACCTTCTCCCTTTTTCTGCAACATGATGCATGCTAACAATTGTTTTGTGGCGATTCTGTGTTTTGTTTGTTCCGTTGTGTTTCTCCTGTGGTTGTTGTTTTACTCTCTGGTTTGTTCTTCTTTTGCAAATCTATTTGTGACTTTTTTCTCTCGTAGATTTTATTTCTCGTAAACATTAACCCTAGACAATAGCGTCTGGATTTAGTACACATTGGGTTATATGATTTTTTGTCAATGAAATTGGATATCGTTTATAGTGTTTAACAATAAATATGAAATAAAAAAAAAAATTCTATCAAATAATTTGCTAAATCATGAAATGTTTCAAATGAAATTTCACTTCCATTTGACTTTACTCTTTGATATTATCTTTAACTTTTTTAGTTAGCTACATGATTCATGTTTTAAATCTACTACCTTTTCTAAAACGAAACAACTTGGTGGACTTTGTTCATTGTTAAAGGCCGTTCTATGACCTATAGTTTTTAATTTTGTGTCATTTGGTCTCTTGTAAAAAAAAATTATATTAGGAGGTGTTTTATATACTTTGTATAAGTGTTTCTTGCTAATTAAAACCTTTTTATATATAGTTTCAATCCTGTTATCTATGATGAGTGTATGTGTATAAGTGTTTCTTGCTAATTAAGAACTTTTTAATTAGAATTTCAATCCAGGTATCTATGATGATAATAACGTTGAGAAAGGAAATGGGGAATGTGTCAAAGCGACAAAAACCCGGCCATAGAACAGACAACTTCTATGATGAGTGTATTTGTATAAGTGTTTGTTGCTATTTAAGAACTTTTTATTCATAATTTGAATCCTGGTATCTATGATGAGTGTATTTGTATAAGTTTTTGTTGCTATTCAAGAACTTTTAATCATAATTTCAATCCTGATATCTATGATGAGTGTATTTGTTTAAGTGTAAGTTGCTATTTAAGAACTTTTTATTTGAAGATATGATAGCAGTTCCCGAATTTTTGTTTGGTGCAATGGAGAACTGGGGACTGGTGGTGTACAAAGAAAAGTCCATGCTGTACGATCCTCTGGACACAGCAGAAATTGATAAACAGTTTGTAACAATGGTTATCTCCCATGAATTGGCACACATGGTCAGTAAAAAATATTTCTTACTTTTGTTTTACAGCCGATTGCATTGAGTGTGTAGGTAAAGGTTATAGTTTGGTTAGCGTGCTTGCTAATCAAACCGTGAAGACATTAATAAGATAGATATACCATCCTGTTTTAAAAGAAGCCTAGTCCAATAGATAATCCATCTATCTGTCTGTAGGAATAGGCTATTTTGAAAAGAGGGAAGTACTTATTATTGTTTTTAAACTAGTCAAAAAATCTCGCATGTCAGTCGTTGTCTGCTACCGATCAAACTTAGGCGCTTAATTCGTCATTATTTTTATGATATTATTTAACTATGTCAACGATCACACTAAGGTGCTTAATTCGTCATCATTTCTCTCGTATTATTTAACTATGTCAACGATCACACTAAGGTGCTTAATTTGTCATCATTTCTCTGGTATTATTTAACTATGTCAACGATCACACTAAGGTGCTTAATTTGTCATCATTTCTCTGGTATTATTTAACTATGTCAACGATCACACTAAGGTGCTTAATTTGTCATCATTTCTCTGGTATTATTTAACTATGTCAACGATCACACTAAGGTGCTTAATTTGTCATCATGTCTCTGGCATTATTTAACTATGTCAACGATCACACTAATGTGCTTAATTTGTCATCATTTGTCCTGTATTATTTCACTACGCGACCGATCACACTAAGGCGCTTAATTTCTCATAATTTCTCTGGTATCATTCAACTCTGTAACCGATCACCATGAGGCGCTCGATTGGTCATAATATCTCTGGTAATATTTAACTATGTCGCTGATCACACTAAGATGTTTAATTTGTTAACATTTCTTTGGTATCATTTAACTCTGTAATCGATCACCCTTAGGTGCTTTATTTGTCATAATATATCTGGTATTATTTAACTATGTGAACGATCACACAAAGGCGCTTAATTTGTTATCATTTCTTTGGTGTCATTCAACTCTGTAACCGATCACCCGAAGTCGCTTAATTTGTCATCATTTCTCGTGTATTAATAAACTTTGTAACCGATCACACTAAGGCGCGTAATTTGTCATTATTTCTCTTGTTTTATTTAACTCTGCTTAAGTTGACACTTATAAAATTTGTTCACATTTTCCTTCTTTTTTTACCACAAAAAAAAAAAGAGTTTGTCCCAATGTTGTTCATGATTTATACCTTGCTCTTATCTTTTATTATAACAATACCCATTCACCTTTAAAAGATACTTGGTCCAAATAATATTGACGTCTTCAAAAGCTTTTTATGTAATTCTCTTTTGCTTAAATATTTATATTGTTTATATATTTGTTCCGGATCATATGAGTATTTGGACCATACGCGTATGGTCATGACCATATGGGTATATACTCATATGGTCCGACCATACGCGTATGGTCGGGGTAATTAACACTCTGTTACAGTTTACTTTTAATACTTGTAAACTCTTCATATGGTATGACCGTTCATTCAAAAGACGCTATCATATAGGTAATTTTATCATTATATTATAATAAAAGATAAGCTGAATAAAAATAAGAAGTTTCACTAACTTATAATTTTACTTAATTGTCAAATTTAAAGTAGTTATGAAACACATTTTATACCGATGGTCATTACCGATGGTCATAACCGATTTGTTATTACGAGTAAAGGCAATATGTCGACTACAAAATTAAATTAAAACAATTCTTAATGAACTGTTACATAAGAAGTCACTGGAAAGTAGCGTACTATTAGTTTATTTAAGTTGTGTTGCGAAGATGGTGTATTGCAGTCATTTTACGATATCTGAGATCTCAGAGCTTCTTAAAAACACCGTAGACATCAGAAGTGCCAAAGACCTCGGTATCACTGTACGCAGCTGCAAAAAAAAGGCTTGTTTTTCACTCGCAAACAAAATGTGTAAATGAAAAAGATCGTGCACAAATTTCTTGCAAGTGCAAAAAAGCTATGATACCGTGTGGAAGGGAATGTCATCCAAGCCTACATGCACGAATGTAACTAGCGATGAAAACTAACTATGGAATCAATATTAAATTTTTACGTAGTTTTTTGGATTATAAAAAAAAAAATATCATGTTTTAAACCATCGCTGTTTTTTTAGATAAATTTTGTGTATTATTGGAACGTTTATAATGTAATTTGAAAAAATATATATACCTATATGGTCCAAATACTCATATGGTCCTGCCCGTTAATAACCAAACGAGTATTACACTCATATGGTCCGACCATACGCGTACGGTCGGACCATATGAGTATACGCATATGGTCATGACCATACGCGTATGGTCCAAATACTCATATGGTCCGGAACATATTCACACTTTATTTTTATTTTGAAGTGGTTTGGGAACTTAGTGACACCCGCATGGTGGGATGATTTATGGCTCAATGAAGGATTTGCCAACTATATAGCATTTGTTGGAATGGACTTCATACACGAAGACTGGCTGGTGGTAAATATTTAATTTCAGGATTGTGCAATGTTCTGGATTTTGATTTGTCGCAGGACTGTATAAATTTTCAAATGTGCTGGATTTTGTTGTTGAAAATAACCAAGCAAAACTCAGGAAAAATTCTTGGAACAGAAAAATGTTAAGTCTAATGTAAACAACTAGTTACCGACTACTTATGAATAAAGATTCAACAAGTACACAGAAGCCTGACAGACATTAAGAGGATAACGTTTATGCATCAACAATAGACAAGTTTCGTGAACATATTTGAAAAATAAAGGCAACAGTAGTATACCGCTGTTCAAAACTCATAAATCCATGGACAAAAAACAAAATCGGGGCAACAAACCAAAACCGAGGGAAACGCATTAAATATAAGAGGAGAACAACGACACAACACCGAAACGCAACAGCACACAGAAACGGACCAAGCAACAGACAATACACCACGAGAATAACAAATATAACATCAAAACCAAATACATGAAAGTCTTTTATTCTTTAAGGTGTACTCAACGGTGGTTGGCTTGTATCAAAGACTGCAAATCTATCAATTGTATTACTAGTTGCCATAAAAAGAAAAATTAAAATTATGATTTTGAAATTAATTAAAAAACATGTTCTCTTAAAAAGTGCTTTCAGTCAAATTAAAAAAAAAAAAGGATCCTACGTCTTGCTGTTCAACAACAAAAACATAAAAGGCATCCTTAACAAGGAACAACAAAAATCAAAATCAGATTTTCTACCATATATTTTCGATTTATGCTCTTTGTTCTGTTGAAATTATTCTTTGCAATTTCTTTAAATCACAGCTTAAAAACTTGGATTGACAGCAAATTAGAATCGGTTTAAGTATTTTTATACATTCAAACCTGCTTAAGAGACCACCTGTATTAAGTAAAAACCAGTATCATTAGACCATAACTTTTAGATTCCTCTGTAGTACTTTTCATATAGTTTGAACATGTAAATAAGGCCGTTAGTTTTCTCGTTTGAATTGTTTTACATTTTAATCGGGGCCTTTTATAGCTGACTATGCGGTATGGGCTTTGCTCATTGTTGAAGGCCGTACGGTGACCTATAGTTTGTTTGTGTCATTTTGGTCTTTTGTGGATAGTTGTCTCATTGGCACATTTTCATTCTATATGTAGTTAAAGACTACCTGTCTTCAGAGACCACTTTGATTTTCTCTCTTTAGTGGGCTCTTTAGACAGGTTTTACAGTATATCTTTTTTTGTAGCTCGATCACTTTGTTGTCAATAGTGTTCAGAGAGCTTTAAGTGTTGATGGACTTATTTCCTCACATCCTATATACGTTCCTGTTTCCGGTACAGCTGAAGTTTTCCAATTATTTGACACTATTTCATACGAAAAGGTACGTATTAAAATATCTATTACGAAAAGGTACGTATCCAAATATCTATTACGAAAAGGTACATAGCAAAATGTTTATTACGAAAAGGTACGTATCAAAATATTTATAACGAAAAGGTACGAAGCAAAATATTTATACGAAAAGGTACGTAGCAAATAGTTATCAAAAGTACCAGTATAATTCGCTTTTAACCCGTAATTGTATTCAAAGTCACATGTTGTTGTGATTTTAAAACTCAGGAATGGGTCCGTTGTTAAATCAGAGGAATCGATACGCTTTAAGATGCATTAAAGTTTTTATTTGTTATTACATGACTTTTAGTCAGAGACGATAATAATTCAGCTTTCGGTGGCATAGTGCTATATCTTTTCAAATTAGCTAATATTTGTCGTAAAAAGTAAAATCACAAAAATACTGAACTTAGAGGAAAATCAATTCGGAAAGTCCATAATCACATGGCAAAATCAAACAACAAAACGCATCAAAAACGAATGGACAAGAACTTTCATATTCCTGACTTGGTACAGGCATTTTCAAATGTAGAAAATGGTGGATTAAACCTGGTTCTATAGCGCTAACCCTCTCACTTTATAATGACAGTCTCATCGTTAAGGATCATATGATATGCACAGTCACAGGAATAAATATTTTAATAAGAACGTCTGAACAAGTGACAACTCTACGACTGATCTATCCATTGGGTCACCAGTGAAGGTTATGCACGGCTGTAAACACATTTTATGATAACAGCTTTCTCACTATATATACTTCACTATATTTATGTATATGTATATGCAATTTAAAAATATCATAATTTCTTGTTTGAGACGAATCATATTCATTAATGTTTTTTTTTAGGGTGGATCTGTTATAAGAATGATGCAATTCTTTTTGGGTGACGAAACATTCAAAAGAGGTATGCAGGTGAGTATTGATATTTTGTAATGTAAAGACCGATTTCAGTACTTCGGTAAAACGTAAATACACAAAAATACTAAACTCACAGGAACATTCAAAAAGAAAGTTCCTGATCAAATGGTAAAATCAAAAGCTCAAACACATCAAACGAATGGATAACAATTGTCATATTCCTCAATTTGTACATGCATCTTGTCATGTTGAAAATGGTGGATTAAACCTGGGTTTAAAGTGAGCTTAACATTTCACTTGTATATTGTATGAAAGTCACACACCGATTTCAGATCTTCGAATGATGGCAACTGAGTCATCACACACACAGGTTTGCTGTTTTCACGAATTATGATTATGAACTAATTTCCAATGTGTATGATGCGGACAAATTATCTAAAAGGCCCCTTGATTTGATATTTAGATTGGATTTGCATCGAATAAGCTTTGGATGAGATAAACCCTACATGTGCATTCTAATAGTTTAAAAACGAACCGTAGATGTATCCCATTAGAAAATTTCAGGATTATGTTTTCAGAACCAACTCAAAGTAGTGGTAAAATAATGGTGTCGAGCTTAGTGGGAGTGGCATGTTTTCCTAATTAAATTCGATCTTTTAACATAGTTCATACTCAAACAACACTTCAATCCTATCGATATTAAGTTATTTTGTGAATCGTTTTCGAAAAATTAACTTTGTTTGTTTTTATCCTTTTAATAGCGTACATTTTGTAATACAAATTAGTTCAAAGATGAAATACGCGCATTCTTACTTCAACATGTTAATGGGCGATATTTCTTGTTAACGAGTGTTCGAAGTAAGCGTTTTGAACATACTTGAATCTATGAACACATTTTTCTTATATTGTGAAAAAGAATGTTTTAGTAGAAAAAAGATTGTTGTCTTTTGACACATTCCCCATTTCCATCCTTAATTTCATTAGATCAACATTTTAATTTATTAACTGAAAAGTTTCACAGATAAATGTCAATTCTTTAGGAGAAAGTCATCTTCGCTAGCCAGTGGTTAGACGACACCAATCCTCTCCAGTCTTGACAGATCAAGCCAAAATTTGTAATAACAATGTTGCGCCATTTATCTGTTGATTAAAGGCACGTTCATTCGGAATACATTATACTTGACCAATGGTAGCACTTGATCTCTTTTCCGTGTGGAGAATAAAACATGGTAGCGTCAAGAATCTATTAACTTGGTAAAACAGGAAGCGAACATTTCCTTGATATTCCAACATTTGGCCAAGAAACATACACAGGAACTGGAATTAGTTAATTAAAAATTTAAAATTGTTACTTGATATCGTCGTATGTTTTTGGGTGTAAAGACTTGTTGCATAATCAGCACGTTGCAATTGTTTACCTATATGTTCTACATTTACATGTAATCATGTGATTGGACGCAGCCAGTTACGACTGCAAACAATGACAACCACTACCTTCTATTTTCGAAATTCTATCTTATCCGCCATGGATGGAGTGGAGGGGAGTGGATTGTAATCCTTGGCTAGATGCGAGAAAACGAAATAAAAACAATTCTGAACTCCAAGGAAAATTCTGAACAGGAATATCCTAGGCAAATTGCATCATACCAAAAAGATCAAGACACATCGAACGATGGCAATTTTCTTATGACAGTCATTTGCAATCAGAAGATAATTTTATAATTTAATGTGTACTATTTAAAATGTTTTCATTTTACATTTTAGCTATACATAACAGAGAGAGCATACGGTGCAGCTACACATGACGATCTGTGGGACGCTTTAGGAAGAGTAAGTATTACATTTTAGCTATACATAACAGAGAGAGCATACGGTGCAGCTACACATGATGATCTATGGGACGCTTTAGGAAGAGTAAGTATTACATTTTAGCTATACATAACAGAGAGAGCATACGGTGCAGCTACACATGACGATCTGTGGAACTCTTTAGGAAGAGTAAGTATTACATTTTAGCTATACATAACAGAGAGAGCATACGGTGCAGCTACACATGATGATCTATGGGACGCTTTAGGAAGAGTAAGTATTACATTTTAGCTATACATATCAGAGAGAGCATACGATGTAGAATAACATGATGATCTGTGGGATGCTTTAGGAAGAGTAAGTATTTCATTTTAGCTATACATATCAGAGAGAGCATACGATGTAGAATAACATGATGATCTGTGGGATGCTTTAGGAAGAGTAAGTATTTCATTTTAGCTATACATATCAGAGAGAGCATACGATGTAGAATAACATGATGATCTGTGGGATGCTTTAGGAAGAGTAAGTATTACATTTTAGCTATACATATCAGAGAGAGCATACGATGTAGAATAACATGATGATCTGTGGGATGCTTTAGGAAGATAGTTATCAAAAGTACCAGGATTATAATTTTATACGCCAGACGCGCGTTTCGTCTACATAAGACTCATCAGTGACGCTCAGATCAAAAAAGTTAAAAAACCAAACAAATACAAAGTTGAAGAGCATTGAGGACCCAAAATTCCAAAAAATTGTGCCAAATACGTCTAAGGTAATCTACTCCTGGGGTAAGAAAATCCTTAGTTTTTCGAAAAATTCAAAATTTTGCTAACAGAAAATTTATAAAAATGACCATATAATTGATATTCATGTCAACACCGGAGTGCTGACTACTGGGCTGGTGATACCCTCGGGGACGAAACGTCCACCAGCAGTGGCATCGACCCAGTGGTGTAAATAGTTATCAAAAGTACCAGGATTATAATTTTATACGCCAGACGCGCGTTTCGTCTACATAAGACTCATCAGTGACGCTCAGATCAAAAAAGTTAAAAAACCAAACAAATACAAAGTTGAAGAGCATTGAGGACCCAAAATTCCAAAAAATTGTGCCAAATACGTCTAAGGTAATCTACTCCTGGGGTAAGAAAATCCTTAGTTTTTCGAAAAATTCAAAATTTTGCTAACAGAAAATTTATAAAAATGACCATATAATTGATATTCATGTCAACACCGGAGTGCTGACTACTGGGCTGGTGATACCCTCGGGGACGAAACGTCCACCAGCAGTGGCATCGACCCAGTGGTGTAAATAGTTATCAAAAGTACCAGGATTATAATTTTATACGCCAGACGCGCGTTTCGTCTACATAAGACTCATCAGTGACGCTCAGATCAAAAAAGTTAAAAAACCAAACAAATACAAAGTTGAAGAGCATTGAGGACCCAAAATTCCAAAAAATTGTGCCAAATACGTCTAAGGTAATCTACTCCTGGGGTAAGAAAATCCTTAGTTTTTCGAAAAATTCAAAATTTTGCTAACAGAAAATTTATAAAAATGACCATATAATTGATATTCATGTCAACACCGGAGTGCTGACTACTGGACTGGTGATACCCTCGGGGACGAAACGTCCACCAGCAGTGGCATCGACCCAGTGGTGTAAATAGTTATCAAAAGTACAAGGATTATAATTTTATACGCCAGACGCGCGTTTCGTCTACATAAGACTCATCAGTGACGCTCAGATCAAAAAAGTTAAAAAACCAAACAAATACAAAGTTGAAGAGCATTGAGGACCCAAAATTCCAAAAAATTGTGCCAAATACGTCTAAGGTAATCTACTCCTGGGGTAAGAAAATCTTAGAAAATCCTTAGGAAGAGTAAGTATTACATTTTAACTATACATATCAGAGAGAGCATACGATGTAGAATAACATGATGATCTGTGGGATGCTTTAGGAAGAGTAAGTATTACATTTTAGCTATACATATCAGAGAGAGCATACGATGTAGAATAACATGATGATCTGTGGGATGCTTTAGGAAGAGTAAGTATTACATTTAAGCTATACATATCAGAGAGAGCATACGATGTAGAATCACATGATGATCTGTGGGATGCTTTAGGAAGAGTAAGTATTACATTTTAGCTATACATGACAGAGAGAGCATATGGAGTATCATCACAGGACGATCTGTGGTATGTCCTATACTCAATCTATTGAAATGATCCACTTTGGTTCGACAATCAATCTATTGAAATGATCAATTTATCAAAATGATAAAGTTTTGACTGATAATCACTGTATCAAATTTACAAAAACAAAAATGCTAAAAATATTCTAAATTATGTTGATTCGAAGAAGTATTTGATATATGCAAATAAGTGATTAGCTAATAATAAATATGTTTATATTTCTATATAGCAAAGTGTTATAGATGGTAAGTTACAACAGGTTAATGATGTTAAAAGAATAATGGACACCTGGACTTTGCAAATGAACTACCCAACAGTTTTCATGAAAAGAAAAGGAAATAACATAACACTAAGTCAATCCAGGTATCTACGTGACAAAACTGCTACTGATCCTGGAAAGTATAACTCAACTTTCGGGTAAGTTTATTTCATTAAATAAAAAAAAGTGTTGCATATATTTCAAAGACTTAAAGACACATAAGATAACGTCTATAGTTTAACAAATGTGATTCGACAAAGAAAAACAGTATTACCGTATGATAAAAAGTAAAATCACAAAAATACTAAACTCAGTGGATAATCTTATGGGAAAGTCCATTATCACATGGCAAAATCATTTGAAAAACACATGTAAAACGAATGGACAAGACCTGTCATTGAATAAGATAAAACAATTTCAACATGTAACTTCAAGTTAATTCAAACACAGAAAACATTGTACACAATCATAAACAATAAATAAACAAAATGCAATGCATAATAACTGATTGAAAAGAGATTCAGAAGATACCGAAGGCATACTCAAAATCATCAGTGGAAGACAAATGTTTTGTACGTTAAATAACGAAAACTGACGAACAAAAAACCAACAGGCTGCACAACACAACCTAGAAAAGTTATAACTCACCACCCCGAATACAATAAAAACACAACTGCTCTCAGGTGCTCCGGCGGGGAAAGTATATACTGCATCACATGTTTTATCTGTCGTGTTGCTCATTTAAGGATATTTGCTTTTGTGCTTTTTTTTCAGAATTTCGGAATCCTCTGAAATTATCCATTTATATGCCTTAACAATTTGCCGCTTTGACCTCAATTTTTCTTTCTTTATTTAAATCTTTTATATTCAAAATTATAAGCCATCGGTAAAAGTCTAATAAATCTTTGTTATTTTTTAATAGTTCAAGTCTAAGAACTTAAACTTTCAATGGTTATATATCTGGAAAACAAGCACATTGAACGATATTTTATTTTTGATCTTTTTGTTCCTTTATTTATTACCTATCAATATATACTAGGTTATGAAAAGTTTGTTTTTTTGAAACTGAATAGCGAATCTCTTTAAGTACAAACTTAAAAAAGTCACATTTAAGGAAAAGATATATGGATTTCTTAAATGTTTAGTCTTACAAAAAGTACATGAAATACAATGTATTACAATTTTAAACATAAGAAATCAATTAACATGTATTTTATACCAACCATCCGTTAGAGGCTTATGATGCACTGTCATTTATGCATGATATAATACTTTCCTAGATATAAATGGGAAATACCTGTCACACTTACAACCCAAACTAGTAAAGATTTCAACCAGAACGATACTGACATAATCTGGATGGGAAAAGACGGGTCAGACGGTAAGTATGCCAGACGTATATTTGCATATTACTCCTCTTCAAACGAAAATGAAAACCATATGTTGAAAGTCAACATCATTCTTGTCGTAAATACCATAGATAATGTCTTCTCATTCAATGTAAATTCATTAATTCGTATAAAATCCAAGCATATAGAATAACAAATTTGTAATTGGATTTGTAATAGTTTATTGTGTTCAAACAACAGGTTTACCAAAGACAATAATATGTTATCCATCAAGTTGCATTTGGTAATCTATTAAGATGAATAGTCGTAACAAAAACTAACAAACACATATTTAATTTGCCAATCCCGGAGTCTTAAATGAGCAGAATGATAACAATATAATTTTCAAACATAATGTTAAGCACATTTAAAAATAGGCTAAACAAAGACCACAGTTTGATTGATTTTGATTTAATTGGTTAATATAAAATATCACAGCAAATGAAGTAGCAATTTGTAATAATAAATATATGTTATTAGTTACATGATGTGTTAGTGACCTTATATGAGATATATGGAGTGAGAGCAAAGCTCGAATCTCCATAGGGTATTTACCTACCCCACATATAGCGTATAAGGTCGCTAGCACACCGTGTAACGAATTTATTTTAACAACTATCTACACATGTGGGATGTTTACAAGATCAAAGTGATCAAGTCGTCAATATTTAGTATTTAGTTCCTATACTTCCATTTGTCTATACGAAAAAACAAACTATAACAGCTTTTAAGCTTTAAATTCATTAAATGAATTTATTTCAATCGTGTATGACATGTATTCATTTCTTCGTCTGTTGAGTCCTTTCAGATTTCGTGCTTTGAAAGGGAAATAACTCCGTTATGCTAATAGTAACAATATGCACTTATTTCAACCTTTCATCGTCATTTCGTCGTCTTTGAATCCTTTCAGATATTTCCTCAACACTGTGTTGTCTTTATCATGTTTATAAAGGGTTGTGGCATCTTTTTTTGTTTTCAAAGGGAAGTAATAACCCCATATGTTTGTTAACCCTATATGGTAACTAACCATGAGACACCCTATATCAAATATACATAGTCACCACGTGTAGTCCATTAACCAATAATCTCCCCATAAATCTATTGGAGGTCAGATTAAACATAATATGACCTGTTGTTTGTTACTCTAGTCCCTTTATTAGACAGCATATCTCATTGTATACTATTAATTCATTACATATAAAAGAAACAACTAATAAAAATGCATATATGATCATACATATCATTCTATATCTTTATATAGGGAAATCTAATTTAATATTGTATTCATGTTTATATTTAAAACCTCTAATAATTGACAAACTATTATCAAAATGTTTTTATCTTCATTTTTCATTTACCAAATAATAAGTTTTTATTTTTTTTTATTTTCACTTTATATTTTACTATGAAATGGATTTTTAACATTATCCAAAGTTTTACATGTTAAAAAAACAATGCATATCATCTTCTTTTTCATCATTGTAGATACGAATCGTATTTATCGATGGATCATTTTTTTTTACTTTCAGTTTTACTATCAGGAGTAATAAGTGGGAATGACTGGTATATAGGAAATATAAGACAATATGGGTTCTACAGAGTAAATTACCCAGAAGACAATTGGATCAAATTAATAGATCAACTAAAAACGGATCATAAAGTACATTATCGTTCTTTTATTTAACTTTTTAAAAATACTATTGTACATCACATGGATTATTCTTTCGGCGTGGTTTGGTATCTTTACATCCCGTCATTGTGTTATTGTTCAATAGTCATTTGAGTATTGTTGCTTTTGCAATTTGTCTGCCTAGGCTTAATATTTGATTTGGAGTGTTTCTGGAGAAGGTAAAAACAGAAAAGCGCTTCGGACGTATACATTTTATATAACGTACTGATTTCATTTTTTCCATGACACTTGTAACGGCTTGACACAAATTGAAAAATTAACAGAAATTGATTTACGGTACATGGAATTGTTCACTTCCTTCAAAAAGAGAGCCGAACGATACCAGAGGGACATTCAAACTCAAAGTAAAAAAACAAAAACCTGACATTTTGATCGACGTGCTGTTTCTGTTTATACTGAATGGTTTCTTCACAGCTTTCCATGCAGACGTCTTAAACGAATAAAACCACACAGAATCTTCTGCAGGACCGACGAAAACTGATACTGTAAACCAACTTGTTATTCGCGAGCGATTTATTTTCACTAGTAGAACAATAACGCGAGTATAAATCGTCGCGAATATGTAAAACTTGGCTCTAACCTTATCAAACTTCATCAAGTAAATCAGAAAATCGCGAAATTCAATAGCCGCGAAGTGGTCAAGAAAGGGTAAAACGTGAAATAAAGTATCCGCGAAAATAAGTTGGTTTACAGCATTTAATGATCCGAGTCATAGTTGCAGGTTGTATTAAAGGCCAACATTTGAAGATCATTAATTTCCAAATTGTTTTCTTGAAAAACATATATTGTTGTATTATAGGTTATACATCCTGTAAATAGAGCTCAGATAATTAATGATGCATGGAACTTTGCAAAGTAAGTACATGTAAATAGAGCTCAAATAATTAATGATGCATGACACTTTGCAAAGTAAGTACATGTAAATAGAGCTGAGATAATTGATGATGCATGGAGTCTGGCAAAGTAAGTACATGTAAATAGAGCTCAGATAATTAATGATGCATGGAGTCTGACAAAGTAAGTACATGTAAATAGAGCTCAGATAATTAATGATGCATGGAGTCTGGCAAAGTAAGTATATGTAAATAGAGCTCAGATAATTAATGATGCATGGAGTCTGACAAAGTAAGTACATGTAAATAGAGCTCAGATAATTAATGATGCATGGAGTCTGGCAAAGTAAGTATATGTAAATAGAGCTCAGATAATTAATGATGCATGGAGTCTGGCAAAGTAAGTACATGTAAATAGAGCTCAGATAATTAATGATGCATGGAGTCTGGCAAAGTAAGTACATGTAAATAGAGCTCAGATAATTAATGATGCATGTAACTTTGCAAAGTAAGTATATGTAAATAGAGCTCAGATAATTAATGATGCACGGAGTCTGTCAAAGTAAGTATATGTAAATAGAGCTCAGATAATTAATGATGCATGGAGTCTGTCAAAGTAAGTATATGTAAATAAAGCTAAGATAATTAATGATGCATGGAGTCTGGCTAGTAAGTACATGTAAATAGAGCTCAGATAATTAATGATGCATGGAGTATGGCAAAATAAGTACATGTAGATAGAGCTCAGATAATTAATGATGCATGGAGTCTGACAAAGTAAGTACATGTAAATAGAGCTCAGATAATTAATGATGCATGGAGTCTGGCAAAGTAAGTATATGTAAATAGAGCTCAGATAATTAATGATGCATGGAGTCTGACAAAGTAAGTACATGTAAATAGAGCTCAGATAATTTATGATGCATGGAGTCTGGCAAAGTAAGTATATGTAAATAGAGCTCAGATTATTAATGATGCATGGAGTCTGGCAAAGTAAGTACATGTAAATAGAGCTCAGATAATTAATGATGCATGGAGTCTGACAAAGTAAGTACATGTAAATAGAGCTCAGATAATTTATGATGCATGGAGTCTGGCAAAGTAAGTATATGTAAATAGAGCTCAGATAATTAATGATGCATGGAGTCTGACAAAGTAAGTACATGTAAATAGAGCTCAGATAATTAATGATGCATGGAGTCTGACAAAGTAAGTACATGTGAATAGAGCTCAGATAATTAATGATGCATGGAGTCTGGCAAAGTAAGTACATGTAAATAGAGCTCAGATAATTAATGATGCATGGAGTCTGGCAAAGTAAGTACATGTAAATAGAGCTCAGATAATTAATGATGCATGGAGTCTGACAAAGTAAGTACATGTAAATAGAGCTCAGATATTTAATGATGCATGGAGTCTGACAAAGTAAGTACATGTAAATAGAGCTCAGATAATTAATGATGCATGGAGTCTGGCAAAGTAAGTACATGTAAATAGAGCTCAGATAATTAATGATGCATGGAGTCTGGCAAAGTAAGTACATGTAAATAGAGCTCAGATAATTAATGATGCATGGAGTTTGACAAAGTAAGTACATGTAAATAGAGCTCAAATAATTAATGATGCATGGAGTCTGGCAAAGTAAGTACATGTAAATAGAGCTCAGATAATTAATGATGCATGGAGTCTGGCAAAGTAAGTATATGTAAATAGAGCTCAGATAATTAATGATGCATGGAGTCTGACAAAGTAAGTATATGTAAATAGAGCTCAGATAATTAAAGATGCATGGAGTCTGGCAAAGTAAGTACATGTAAATAGAGCTCAGATAATTAATGATGCATGGAGTCTGACAAAGTAAGAACATGTAAATAGAGCTCAGATAATTAATGATGCATGGAGTCTGACAAAGTAAGTACATGTAAATAGAGCTCAGATAATTAATGATGCATGGAGTCTGGCAAAGTAAGTACATGTAAATAGAGCTCAGATAATTAATGATGCATGGAGTCTGACAAAGTAAGTACATGTAAATAGAGCTATGATAATTAATGATGCATGGAGTCTGACAAAGTAAGTACATGTAAATAAAGCTCAGATAATTAATGATGCATGGAGTCTGACAAAGTAAGTACATGTAAATAGAGCTCAGATAATAAATGATGCATGGAGTCTGACAAAGTAAGTACATGTAAATAGAGCTCAGATAATTAATGATGCATGGAGTCTGGCAAAGTAAGTACATGTAAATAGAGCTCAGATAATTAATGATGCATGGAGTCTGACAAAGTAAGTTCATGTAAATAGAGCTCAGATAATTAATGATGCATGGAGTCTGACAAAGTAAGTACATGTAAATAGAGCTCAGATAATTAATGATGCATGGAGTCTGACAAAGTAAGTACATGTAAATAGAGCTCAGATAGTTAATGATGCATGGAGTCTGACAAAGTAAGTACATGAAAATAGAGCTCAGATGGAGTCTGACAAAGTAAGTACATGTAAATAGAGCTCAGATAATTAATGATGCATGGAGTCTGACAAAGTAAGTACATGTAAATAGAGCTCAGATAATTAATGATGCATGGAGTCTGGCAAAGTAAGTACATGTAAATAGAGCTCAGATAATTAATGATGCATGGAGTCTGGCAAAGTAAGTACATGTAAATAGAGCTCAGATAATTAATGATGCATGGAGTCTGGCAAAGTAAGTACATGTAAATAGAGCTCAGATAATTAATGATGCATGGAGTCTGACAAAGTAAGTACATGTAAATAGAGCTCAGATAATTAATGATGCATGGAGTCTGGCAAAGTAAGTACATGTAAATAGAGCTCAGATAATTAATGATGCATGGAGTCTGGCAAAGTAAGTATATGTAAATAGAGCTCAGATAATTAATGATGCATGGAGTCTGACAAAGTAAGTACATGTAAATAGAGCTCAGATAATTAATGATGCATGGAGTCTGGCAAAGTAAGTACATGTAAATAGAGCTCAGATAATTAATGATGCATGGAGTCTGGTAAAGTAAGTACATGTAAATAGAGCTCAGATAATTAATGATGCATGGAGTCTGACAAAGTAAGTACATGTAAATAGAGCTCAGATAATTAATGATGCATGGAGTCTGTCAAAGTAAGTATATGTAAATAGAGCTCAGATAATTAATGATGCATGGAGTCTGGCAAAGTAAATATATGTAAATAGAGCTCAGATAATTAATGATGCATGGAGTCTGGCAAAGTAAGTACATGTAAATAGAGCTCAGATAATTAATGATGCATGGAGTCTGGCAAAGTAAATATATGTAAATAGAGCTCAGATAATTAATGATGCATGGAGTCTGACAAAGTAAGTACATGTAAATAGAGCTCAGATAATTAATGATGCATGGAGTCTGACAAAGTAAGTACATGTAAATAGAGCTCAGATAATTAATGATGCATGGAGTCTGACAAAGTAAGTACATGTAAATAGAGCTCAGATAGGTAATGATGCATGGAGTCTGACAAAGTAAGTACATGTAAATAGAGCTCAGATAATTAATGATGCATGAAGTCTGGCAAAGTAAGTACATGTAAATAGAGCTCAGATAATTAATGATGCATGGAGTCTGACAAAGTAAGTACATGTAAATAGAGCTCAGATAGTTAATGATGCATGGAGTCTGACAAAGTAAGTACATGTAAATAGAGCTCAGATAATTAATGATGCATGGAGTCTGGCAAAGTAAGTACATGTAAATAGAGCTCAGATAATTAATGATGCATGGAGTCTGGCAAAGTAAGTACATGTAAATAGAGCTTATATAATTAATGATGCATGGAGTCTGGCAAAGTAAGTACATGTAAATAGAGCTCAGATAATTAATGATGCATGAAGTCTGTCAACGTAAGTACATGTACATAGAGCTCAGATAATTAATGATGCATGGAGTCTGGCAAAGTAAATATATGTAAATAGAGCTCAGATAATTAATGATGCATGGAGTCTGGCAAAGTAAGTACATGTAAATAGAGCTCAGATAATTAATGATGCATGAAGTCTGGCAAAGTAAGTACATGTAAATAGAGCTCAGATAATTAATGATGCATGGAGTCTGACAAAGTAAGTACATGTAAATAGAGCTCAGATAATTAATGATGCATGGAGTCTGACAAAGTAAGTACATGTAAATAGAGCTCAGATAATTAATGATGCATGGAGTCTGGCAAAGTAAGTACATGTAAATAGAGCTCAGATAATTAATGATGCATGGAGTCTGACAAAGTAGGTACATGTAAATAGAGCTCAGATAATTAATGATGCATGGAGTCTGGCAAAGTAAATATATGTAAATAGAGCTCAGATAATTAATGATGCATGGAGTCTGACAAAGTTAGTACATGTAAATAAAGCTCAGATAATTAATGATGCATGGAGTCTGGCAAAGAAAGTACATGTAAATAGAGCTCAGATAATTAATGATGCATGGAGTCTGGCAAAGTAAGTACATGTAAATAGAGCTCAGATAATTAATGATGCATGGAGTCTGGCAAAGTAAGTACATGTAAATAGAGCTCAGATAATTAATGATGCATGGAGTCTGACAAAGTAGGTACATGTAAATAGAGCTCAGATAATTAATGATGCATGGAGTCGGACAAAGTAAATACATGTAAATAGAGCTTAGATAATTAATGATGCATGGAGTCTGACAAAGTAAGTACATGTAAATAGAGCTCAGATAATTAATGATGCATGGAGTCTGACAAAGTAAGTACATGTAAATAGAGCTCAGATAATTAATGATGCATGGAGTCTGGCAAAGTAAGTACATGTAAATAGAGCTCAGATAATTAATGATGCATGGAGTCTGACAAAGTAAGTACATGTAAATAGAGCTCAGATAATTAATGATGCATGGAGTCTGACAAAGTAAGTACATGTAAATAGAGCTCAGATAATTAATGATGCATGGAGTCTGGCAAAGTAAGTACATGTAAATAGAGCTCAGATAATTAATGATGCATGGAGTCTGACAAAGTAAGTACATGTAAATAGAGCTCAGATAATTAATGATGCATGGAACTTTGCAAAGTAAGTACATGTAAATAGAGCTCTAATAATTAATGATGCATTGAACTTTGCAAAGTAAGTACACAATCAAAAATCAACCTGTAAAAATATATTTATTACTTAGGATTTATTTCTTTTCGTTCTTACCATTTTGTTATGTTGTGTCACATACTATAAATATGTAGTTTTATGGCAATAAAGTGTTTAGTTTGAAATGAATTCAATTTTCGTGGATTGAGGAACACTTGCATTTTTCAAAGATACTGGATTTCTTGGTACTGGCAAAGTCTAAATACACTCTTATAGAAATATTGTAATTTGTTAAGCATTTTAAATCGTAAATAACCTGTATCCTAGAAATTAAGAGTACACAAACGAATAATACTGAATACACAGATTCATATTGCAATGATTCATCAAGATATCAGGCATTGAATGAAATGAGCCAATTTCGAAATTCAGATTTTCAAGACTCAAAAGTATCGCTTGAAAGTAAACAGTCGGAAGACCAAAACAACGAAAGACTAGCGATAGATAGAAATATCTTGACGATTTCATATGTTACTTTTAGTTGGTGATGAACTGTACATTTAAACAGTTACTGTGTGTTTCTGTGTGTATTGCATTATCGTTTGTTTTTGTTGCACTTTGGTGTTTCTTTTGTTTCGTTGTTTACCTTTTAGTTTGATGTGTTTCCATTGTTTTTAGCTTGAAACCCAGATTTGTGTTATCTTAATCGATTTATGTTACCTTTATTTATCTGTATCTATGATATTTCCTGATGATTGCTGACAAGTGTTGGTTGATGTTCACAACTATTCTCTAATTTTGATGTATCACATTTTTAACTAGTATTTTTCTCCTTAGATCTGAAGACCTTAGTCTGAATATAGCCCTAAAAACAGTGGAATATTTGGCAAAGGAAGACAGCTTTTTTCCTTTTTATGCTGCCAATGTTGAACTTGAATACGTCAGAGACATGCTAGAAAGAACTGAGCTTTATGGTGATTTTTCGGTAAGCCTTTCTGTTCTTTTACATGTTTTACTGGTACTGTTTGTTAAATAAATATGCTATATCTTAAAAATAAAACAGATACAGTGTACTTGCCTAATTTGACACCTGAGTATTCAAACAACCTGCTTTAACCGACAAATTTAATGGTTCCAAAATGTGCTTATCCTTGCAGAAACCCTGAGTATTCGGACTCCCTAATTTATCTGACATTGTTGTGTATATGTCGTTGTCCAATTCTACAGTGATCATTGGCATATTATAGTTAAACTAGCTCGTTCACTGCAAATAAATCATGACTTGTAAGCAAAATCAAACTTTAATCTGTCATCTATATATTAATGAAGCTCTAAAAATTTACTTGGTATGAAGTTATAATAATTATTTTGTCAGTTAATTTTAATGTTCAATTCATGCAACTCTATGCATTTTTCGCGTTTATACAAATAAAAATTTCTGCATAAAAATACAATTACAAGTGCCTCTGATTCAAAAGCATTGAAGGACGTTCCCTGTAACGTTTAAGTGATGAAATCGAGAATGGAAATAAGGATTGTGTCACAACTAAGCCAACCAAAGGACAGACAACAGACGAAGGTTACCAATGGGTCTTCAACACAGCGAGAAAATCCCACACAAAAATACAATTACAAGTGCCTCTGATTCAAAAGCATTGAAAGACGTTCCTTGCAACCTTTAAGTGATGAAATCGAGAATGGAAATAAGGAATGTGTCACAACTAATTAACACAATCAAAGGACAGACAACAGACGAAGGTTACCAATGGGTCTTCAACACAGCGAGAAAATCCCACACCCAGAGGTTTTGAAGACTTTGACCTTATTTAGAGTTTTTTTATTTGCTCACTGCGTTTCTATACACGATCGCGTTATACCTAATTTTTGTTTAGTAACTGTTTCCTCTATTAATGGTCTACTTTTTATAAACTAAAATACTTTCGAACTTGTAGTTTTGTTTTGGTTCAAAACGCTCCTTAAAATTGTTCATACATAATATACCTCTATGGATTCTACATTGTTAGTCTTGAGCGTTCCTGATACTGGTAAATCCAGGAGATATCTTCAAAGGCACGATACCTATAAAGGTTAAAGTGGAAAATGTTTTAAAAAAAATAAAATTAACTAACTATTGACAATTTCCTAACTCCATTTCTTGATTAATGGTTTTATTTTGATCATTTTGATTGACATTGCATATCTTGTAATTTTGCAGGCATTTATGAAAAGAACATTTTCAAGACCATTGGATAGGATCGGTTACAGCCATACTGTATCTGGACATTTGGAAACGTAAGAAACAATTTTAACACCTCTTAATTCAAACACGGTGTACCTACAATCATCCCATTTTTTCGGTGGGGTTTGTGATACTCATCCTTCAGTGTTTTATGTTGAGTTTTCTGTACTTTTCTTTTTTAGTTATGGTGTTGTCAGTTTTTTCAACTTTAAATGTTTCTTTAGTATCTTTTGCTTTTCTTTTATAAAAGTGAGTGGTCATGAAAACGTTATATCAAAGATTTATAAAAAAAATGTAAATCTGACTAACGGTACTTACTAACCAGGGTTCTGATGCTAATAATGTGCATTTGTTGATTGACAATTGGTCCGAGACCACAAGTGTCGTCCCTAGATTTCATATTTTTTTGTATCCCTTCGAAATGTATTTCTCCATGTTTTATGCCTCAAATAGCAAGTCAAGGGATGAAATGACACTTTAAAATTTTGGGTAATGAATTTTAAATTACGAATATGTAGTGTTTTGGTCCAGTTCAAAAGGTTAGCATTTTGGAAGCTGTCAAAAGATTGATTTCAAGACCCCTCAAGTTCTCAACATAAAATCGTCCATATTTTGAGTTAGAGCCGATGTAGTTTTCTATAATTTTGATATAATTTGTCTCCAAAGTAGCACAACACACTGTAAAACACACTGTTAAGAATTTAATTAAAAATGATTGAAAAAGGGTTGGTGGGATTTTTTTAGTTTGCATTTATTGTCTAAAAGAAATACGAAATAATTGTGGTTTCGGACCAATTGACATCTTAGGTCACTTCAGCGCAAAATAAATATTCTACGAAGAAAGACATTTAAATATATTTCTGCACAAGAACGGACAATATATCATTCTATGTATCTTTTGTTAAGACTATATATGTAAATATAGATTGGACTCAATACCCAAATTGAAGTGTAATAAATGTAATTAAGATTTTAATCTTCCAACACACTCTAGAAGATACATATTCATTAATGTAGATAAATATCCATATTTTTGAATTATATATATTGTATTTTGATATTTTTGAATTTTCAAATTATAAACTCGAACTTATTTCTGTTAAATAGGATAAACATTTAACTCGCATTGCAAGAAAGTCCGCGAAACTTTTACATCGTCTTTAGCTTATAAAAAATGTGACGTCAGATATGAACTCATGATGTCAAACATAAATATTAGACGTAAATATACTATTAATACCCTTCTGAATGATTTCAATATTGAGTAGAAGGTTTTGAGGCTCAAAACGTAACTTTCTTGGTTTTTTTTAATTTGACATTGCCCCGAAAATAATCGGATTTCAAAAGGGTGGCATTCTTAGTTACGAACTGGTTGGGAATGATGACCGACTCTTCAAAATATTTTGTCAATGAAAATCACCATAAACGAATTGCATTACAAAAAGAATCTAAAACTCAATAGTGTGTTTGCTCATTTAATTTGATCAGAAGATAATGTTAATATACTGTAGATTGCTGAGAAGTTTGGTTGTAAAAAGAGCCTGTGAATATGGTGACGAAAATTGTACAAATATTGCCGTCAGTTCGTTTCAAAATCTGATGCAGACGACTGTTTCCAATAATCCGTAAGTTAATAACAGAAACAGTACAGGGTCCGCAAATCAAACGAATATCATTCCTTCTTATGATGAGAACAGGAAAAGTAAATAATGTATTTGAATATGAATTTGAGAAAATATGACTGTCAATGAGCCAGGTCTCCGCCAGAGTCAAAATGACGTTAAATTTAGCAGCTATATGTTACCGTACAGCTTCAATAAAAAACAAAAACAGATATGTGGAATGATTGCCAATGATACAATTGTCTAACAGAATAGAGCCTCCCTCCCTTTTTTTAGCTCAACTAACCTAAATGGCCAAGTGAGCTTTTCCCATCACTTGGCGTCCTGCGTCCGGCGTCGTCGTCTTTCGTTGTTCGTCGTCGTCCGTCGTCGTTAACTTTTACAAAAATCTTCCATCTGAAACAACTGGGCCAAATTGAACCAAACTTGGCCACGATCATCATTGGGGTATTTAGTTTAAAAATTGTGTCCGGTGACCCACCAAAATAACCAAGTTGGCCGCCATGGCTAAAAATAGAACATAGGGGTAAAATGTATAATTTGGCTTATAACTCTAAAACCAAAGCATTTAGAGCAAATCTGACATGAGGTAAAATTGTTTATTAGGTCAAGATCTATCTGCCCTGAAATTTTCAGATGAACCAGACAATGGGTTGTTGGGTAACTGCCCCTGAATTGGTAATTTTAAGGAAATTTTGTACGTTTTCGGTTATTATCTTGAAATTATTATAGATAAAGATAAACTGTAAACAGCAAAAATGATCAGCAAAGTAAGATCTACAAATAAGTTCATAAGACCAAAATTGTCAATTGACCCCTTTAGCATGTTTAGGAGTTATTGTCCTTTAATGACAATTTTTCACAATTTGTTCATCATATTTGCTAACTTTAAAAAATCTCCTCCTCTTAAACTACTCAACCAAATTCAACTAAACTTCAGCTGAATGATCAGTAGGGTGTATAAAATAAAATTTGTTTTTTATTTTGTATTTCGTCAAAAAACATGGCCATCATGGCTAAAAATAGAACACAGGTTAGAATGCAGATTTTGGCTTATATCTCAAAAACTCCACCATTTAGAGCAAATAAGACAAGAAGTTAAAGTATTTATTAGGTCAAGGTCTACCTGTCCTGAAATTTTCAGCCGAATCGGGTAACTAGTTTTGCAGGTATAATGCCCCTGAATTGATGATTTTAAAGAAATTTGCAGATTTTGGTTATTATCTTGAATATTATTATAGATACAGATAAACTGTTAATAGCAAAAATGTTAAGCAAAGTAAGATCTACAAATAAGTCAATTTGACCAAAATTTTCAATGGACCCCATAAGGAGTTATTGCTCTTTAAAGACTTATTCACAATTTGTTCATCGTGTTGACTTACTTTAAAAAATCTTCTCCTTTGAAACTGCTGTATCAATT
The DNA here is from genome assembly GCF_036588685.1 of Mytilus trossulus. Lineage (NCBI taxonomy): Eukaryota > Metazoa > Mollusca > Bivalvia > Mytilida > Mytilidae > Mytilus > Mytilus trossulus. The sequence goes on from NC_086377.1 coordinate 66,544,876, forward strand.
TCAGCCAAACTTCAGGCTAAATGAGTTTCAGAGTATCTAGTATAAATTTTATATTTTATTTCCTTGTTTGTCAAGAAACATAGCTCTTATGGCTAAAATGGAACTTTTTTGCTTTTGAAGAAAAAAGGACGATTCAAAGAACATTTAACATGTTTAAATAAATTCAAAAGCCAAAATAATCATTGATGAGAGATTTAACCAAAAAAATAATAAGGTGAGCGATTCAGGCTCTTGAGAGCCTCTTGTTTTTTCTTTTATCTATGTGATTACATGGCTGATTTTGTAGTGGTTATTTGATTATCACGTTTAAATGATCGTCAATGAGAATGTGATTATATTTGGTAACAACTTGTGATTATGTAATTACTTGAACAACCCCATGAGTGGCCAACCAATTCAAATGACGGTGGATGTAAGGAACCATAGGGCACTCTACGGCAATGAGCAAAACTGAGAGAAATGACAAGATTTAAAACAATTTAACGAGAATTAAACCGACCTTATTCGTGCTAAAACAATAAATAAACAAACACGTGACAATAACACCAAAGACACCACTTTAATACAGACCGATTACAGATACGTATAGGTCATCTACGTACCGGGAAAGTGAAGTTACTTACAGCACGACACTACTTTAATACAGACCGATTACAGATACGTGTAGGTCACCTACCTGGAAAGTGAAGTAACTTACAGCACGACACTACTTTAATACAGACCGATTACAGATAAGTGTAGGTCACCTACCTGGAAAGTGAAGTAACTTACAGCACGACACTACTTTAATACAGACCGATTACAGATACGTGTAGGTCACCTACCTGGAAAGTGAAGTAACTTACAGCACGACACTACTTTAATACAGACCGATTACAGATACGTGTAGGTCACGTACCTGAATAGTGTATTAACTCACAGCACGACACTACTTTAATACAGACCGATAACAGGTATGTGTAGGTCATCTTCCTGGACAGTGAAGTAATTTACAGCACACATTTAGAACACATTCTTTAAAACATTTAGGTTGAATCATTTTATTCATGGAATATTTTTTTTTCTAGGGTTGATGTTGATTCGAGAAGCAGCGTTTACAATACAGCGATAAAATATGGAGGTGTGAACGAGTGGGATTTTGCTTATAACAGATACAAAACACATAATGTTGCATCGGAGAGGATACTAATGTTGCGTGCCTTATCTTATAGTAGAGAAGTCTGGGTTTTGAGCAGGTGTGCAATAAATAATACTTTGTTAAGGAGTACAGTCGCGAATAACCTCTTACTTGACCTTTCGGTGATAAAAATTTTGAACACGTTTATCGTACTCATAAATCATCCAATCAAAATATCGGTATATGCATAAGATATTAGAATGTGAGTTCCTAATATTGCGATATTCACCTAGTCAACCTTTTTCTAAGGTATACAAAACATACACATTTTCAGACCCCCCACCCTCCATCCAATTGTGTACGTCAACCATTTTCAGATTTCAAGACAATAATCAACCATTAATAAAAAGAAGATCCTGTCTTTTATAGTATAGTTTAATATAGAAATTTGCATTTAAAAAAGAGACTGAAACATAATCTGACTGTTTTAATTCTACTTTGAAAAAAATAGGGTACGGAAAATGAAGACTGTTTTTACTTTCTCCCCCACACTTTGAAAAATGGTTGACAATTATTGATGACCCCTATTCGAGATGGCATGTTGACGACCTTGGTTTACTTTTATAAATTGTGACTAATTAATAAAATTAACGGTACCAATTTTCTTGCACCAGATGCGCATTTCGACAATTCATGTCTCTTCAGTGATGCTCGTGGCCAAAATATTTGAAATGACGAGTTTTCTCTTTGTCACTCATTCATGTACCACATCCTTCGATGTCTATGCACATTAAAACTAAAATAAGATATTTTTTCTGACAATATACAAAGTAATAAGGTAAAAGATGTATGGGGCCTTTATGCCACTACTTGGCAGACTTTATATCAAAGGGGTTTTAGGGACGACTTCAAAATATCAATGAAGAATAAAAGTTTTAATTCAAATAGTTTGGGTGAATTTTTTTTATATGTGTTTTTTTTTTTTGGGGGGGAGGGGTAAAAATTGCTGCAAGTTTACCTCTTTAGGTTCCTCCAATATACCCTCAATCTAGTTTACCTATATAGGTTTCTAAAATATACCCTCAATCTAGTTGACCTATTTAGGTTCCTATAATATACCCTTAATCTAGTTTACCTAAATAGGTTTCTAAAATATACCCTCAATCTAGTTGACCTCTTTAGGTTCCTATAATATACCCTTAATCTAGTTTACCTCTTTAGGTTCCTATAATATACCCTTAATCTAGTTTACCTCTTTAGGTTCCTATAATATACCCTTAATCTAGTTTACCTCTTTAGGTTCCTATAATATACCCTTAATCTAGTTTACCTCTTTAGGCTCCTACAATATACCCTTAATCTAGTTTACCTCTTTAGGTTCCTACAATATACCCTTAATCTATTTTACCTCTTTAGGTTCCCAAAATATACCTTTAATCTAGTTTACCTCTTTAGGTTCCTATAATTTCCCCTAACCCCCTTAGGTTCCTACAATATACCCTTAATCTATTTCACCTCTTTAGGTTCCTACAATATACCCTTAATCTATTTTACCTCTAAATTCCTACAATTTCCTCTAACCTCTTTATGTTCCTATAATATATCCCTATTCTAGTTTACCTCTTTAGATTCCCCCAATATGCCCTTAATCTATTTTACCTCTAAATTCCTACAATTTCCTCTAACCTCTTTATGTTCCAATAATATATCCCTATTCTAGTTTACCTCTTTAGGTTCCTACAATAAAACTTAATCTAGTTTACCTCTTTGGGTTCCTACAATATAACCTTAATCTAGTTTACCTCTTTAGGCTCCTACAATATACCCTTAAGTTAGTTTACCTCTTTAGGTGCCAAAAATATATCCTTAATCTAGTTTACCTCTTCAGGCTCCTACAATATACACTTAATCTAGTTTACCTCTTAATGTTTCAACAAAATTACCTTAATCTAGTTTACCTATATAGTTGTCTACCAATTTAACCTTACTCTAGTGTACCTGTATAGTTTTCTACAATATACCCTCTATCTTTTTTACCTCTGTGGGTTCCTGGAGTATACCCTTAATTAAGTTAACCTCTTTAGGTTCCTACAATATTCCCTTAATCTAGTTTACCTCTATACGTTCCTACAATATACCCATAATCTAGTTTACCTATATAGGTTCCTAAAATATACCCTTAATTCAGTTTACCTCTTTAGGTTCCTACAATATACCCTTACCTCTTTAGGTTCCTCCAATATACCTTCAGTCTAGTTTACCTATATAGGTTTCTAAAATATACCCTCAATCTTGTTTATCTCTTTAGGTTCCTATAATATACCCTTAATCTAGTTTACCTCTTCAGGTTCCTACAAAATATCCTTACCTCTTTAGCTACTACATTATACCCTTAATCTAGTTTACCTATATAGGTTTCTAAAATATACCCTCAATCTTTTTTATCTCTTTAGGTTCCTATAATATACCCTTAATCTAGTTTACCTCTTTAGTTTCCTACAAAATGCCCTTACCTCTTTAGCTACTACATTATACCCTTAATCTAGTTTACCTAAATAGGTTTCTAAAATATACCCTCAATCTTGTTTATCTCTTTGGGTTCCTACAAAATACCCTTACCTCTTTAGCTACTACATTATACCCTTACCTCTTTAGCTACTACATTATACCCTTACCTCTAAAGGTTACTACATTATACCCTTACCTCTTTAGGTTCCTACATTATACCCTTACCTCTTTAGCTACTACATTATACCCTTACCTCTTTAGGTTACTACATTATACCCTTACCTCTTTAGGTTACTACATTATACCCTTACCTCTTTAGGTTACTACATTATACCCTTACCTCTTTAGCTACTACAATATACCCTTACCTCTTTATGTTACTACATTATACCCTTACCTCTTTAGCTACTACATTATACCCTTACCTCTTTATGTTACTACATTATACCCTTACCTCTTTAGGTTACTACATTATACCCTTACCTCTTTAGGTTACTACATTATACCCTTACCTCTTTAGCTACTACATTATACCCTTACCTCTTTAGCTACTACAATATACCCTTACCTCTTTAGCTACTACATTATACCCTTACCTCTTTAGCTACTACAATATACCCTTACCTCTTTAGCTACTACATTATACCCTTACCTCTAAAGGTTCCTACAATATATCCTTACCTCTTTAGCTACTACATTATATCCTTACCTCTTTAGCTACTACATTATACCCTTACCTCTAAAGGTTCCTACAATATATCCTTACCTCTTTAGCTACTACATTATACCCTTACCTCTAAAGGTTCCTACAATATATCCTTACCTCTTTAGCTACTACATTATACCCTTACCTCTAAAGGTTCCTACAATATATCCTTACCTCTTTAGCTACTACATTATACCCTTACCTCTTTAGCTACTACATTATACCCTTACCTCTTTAGGTTACTACATTATACCCTTACCTCTTTAGGTTACTAAATTATACCCTTACCTCTTTAGGTTACTACATTATACCCTTACCTCTTTAGCTACTACATTATACCCTTACCTCTTTAGCTACTACATTATACCCTTACCTCTTTAGCTACTACAATATACCCTTACCTCTTTAGCTACTACATTATACCCTTACCTCTAAAGGTTCCTACAATATATCCTTACCTCTTTAGCTACTACATTATACCCTTACCTCTAAAGGTTTCTACAATATACCCTTTCCTCTTTAGCTACTACATTATACCCTTACCTCTAAAGGTTCCTACAATATATCCTTACCTCTTTAGGTTACTACATTATACCCCTTACCTCTAAAGGTCCCTACAATATACCCTTAACTCTTTAGCTACTACATTATACCCTTACCTCTAAAGGTTCCTACAATATACCCTTACCTCTTTAGATTACTACATTATACCCTTACCTCTAAAGGTTCCTACAATATATCCTTACCTCTTTAGGTTACTACATTATACCCTTACCTCTAAAGGTCCCTACAATATATCCTTACCTCTTTAGGTTACTACATTATACCCTTACCTCTAAAGGTCCCTACAATATATCCTTACCTCTTTAGGTTACTACATTATACCCTTACCTCTAAAGGTCCCTACAATATATCCTTACCTCTTTAGGTTACTACATTATACCCTTACCTCTAAAGGTCCCTACAATATATCCTTACCTCTTTAGGTTACTACATTATACCCTTACCTCTAAAGGTCCCTACAATATATCCTTACCTCTTTAGGTTACTACATTATACCCTTACCTCTACAGGTCCCTACAATATATCCTTACCTCTTTAGGTTACTACATTATACCCTTACCTCTACAGATTTCTACAATATACCCTAACAGACGACATCCGTAAACAAGACGGTGTAGATGCCATGCGTCTTGTTGGAAGAAATCCAATTGGCAGATCTCTATTGTGGGATTTTGTAAGAGGAAATTGGAAAGAAATTACAAAACGGTGAGTAAAAATATTCATTGGTAATGTTTTTGTCTATTGTTGGTTTTGTAAGATGAAATTGGAACAAAATTACAAACCAGTGAGTAAAGATATTCATTGGTAATGTCTTCGTTTATTGTGGGTTTTGTAATAGAAATTGGAATGAAATTACAAACCGGTGAGTAAAGATATTCATTAGTTATGACTTCGTCTATTGTTGGATTTCGTAAGAGGGAATTGGAAAGAAATTACAAACCGGTGAGTGTCACCGGCTAGTGTGGGATTTTGTAAGAGGAAATTGGAAAGAAATTACAAAACGGTGAGTAAAAATATTCATTGGTAATGTCTTTGTCTATTGTTGGTTTTGTAAGAGGAAATTGGAACAAAATTACAAACCAGTGAGTAAAGATATTCATTGGTAATGTCTTTGTTTATTGTGGGTTTTGTAATAGAAATTGGAATGAAATTACAAACCGGTGAGTAAAGATATTCATTAGTTATGACTTCGTCTATTGTTGGATTTCGTAAGAGGGAATTGGAAAGAAATTACAAACCGGTGAGTGTCACCGGCTAGTGTGGGATTTTGTAAGAGGAAATTGGAAAGAAATTACAAAACGGTGAGTAAAAATATTCATTGGTAATGACTCCGTCTAAAGTTTGGTTTTGTAAGAGGAAATTGGAATGAAATATCTAACCGGTGAGTAAAATTATTAATTAGTAATGACTCTGTCTAGTGTTGGGTTTTGTAAGAGAAAATCGGAATGAAATAACAAACCGGTCAGTAAAACTATTCATGTGTAATGACTCCGTCTAATGTTGGGTTTTGTAAGAGGAAATTGGAATGAAATAACCAACCGGTGAGTAAAATTATTTAATGGTAATGACTCCGTCTAGTGTTGGGTTTTGTAAGAGGAAATTGGAATGAAATAACCAACCGGTGAGTAAAATTATTTTTTGGTTATGACTGCGTCTATTGTGATATTGTAAGAGGGAATTGGAATAAGAAAACAAAGCGGTGAGTAAAAATATTCATTGGTAGTGTCTTCCTCTTGAGTGCGTTAAGTTTAATTTAACGGGAATAGGAACATTTAATTGCACTTCGTATTACCTGTAAGACTTCAAAACAATTTGTATCAGACATGCAGCTTTAAGTAGAATAATTAAACGGGTGCCACATGTGGAACATGTTCTGCTTCCCTTCCGGAACACCTATGTTTAATAACTAACAGCCTTTTTTATGTAAAAAAATTAACGAAAATCAAATATGTAACACATAAACAAACGACAACCACTGAATATACAGGCTCCTGACTTGGGACAGGCACATACATAAAAATGTGGCGGGGTTAAACATTTTAACGGGATCCCGACCCTCCCCTAACCTGGGGCAGTGGTATAACAGTACAATGTCTGTTTATAGATATAGGGATATGTGTTATGAGTGCCAATGAAACAACTCTCCATCCTATCCATAATTCATAAAAGCTAACCATTATAGGTCAATGTACGGTCTACAACACGGTGCATTGGCTCATGCCGAACATCAAGCCATTAAATGACCAAAACAATTACTTGTGTTAAACCATTCAAACGGGAAAACCAACGGTCTAATCTATGTAAAAAAAAAAGAGAACCAGAGAACCACATAAACAAACGACAACCACTGAACAACAAGTTCCTGACTTAGGACAGGTGCAAACATTTACAGCGGAATTTTCTTTTTTAGCCATGGCGTTTTCTATCTATGAGTTTGACTGTTCCTTGGGTTTCTTTCGCTCCTTTTTGAAAAAAAAATTCAACCTGTGAATGACACTTTTTTTCCAAAAAATATAAAATCTTGAAAATAATCGCTCACGATATCAAAGAAAAATGCAATTACACGAATAAAGGTGAATCCACAGTTCGTGTATCCAACATGTCTAAGGTGCTAGGATGTGTCGCTAAATAGAAGTGAATCCACAGTTCGTGTATCCAACATGCCTAAGGTGCTAGGATGTGTCGCTAAATAGAAGTGAATCCACAGTTTGTGTATCCATCATGTCTAAGGTGCTAGGATGTGTCGCTAAATAAAAGTAAATCCACTGTTCGTGTATCCAACATGTCCAAGGTGCTAGGATGTGTCGCTAAATAGAAGTGAATCCACAGTTCGTGTATCCAACATGTCTAAGGTGCTAGGATGTGTCGCTAAATAGAAGTGAATCCACAGTTCGTGTATCCAACATGTCCAAGGTGCTTGGATGTGTCGCTAAATAAAAGTAAATCCACTGTTCGTGTATCCAACATGTCCAAGGTGCTAGGATGTGTCGCTAAATAGAAGTGAATCCACAGTTCGTGTATCCAACATGTCCAAGGTGCTAGGATGTGTCGCTAAATAGAAGTGAATCCACAGTTCGTGTATCCAACATGTCCAAGGTGCTAGGATGTGTCGCTAAATAGAAGTGAATCCACAGTTCGTGTATCCAACATGTCCAAGGTGCTAGGATGTGTCGCTAAATAGAAGTGAATCCACAGTTCGTGTATCCAACATGTCCAAGGTGCTAGGATGTGTCGCTAAATAGAAGTGAATCCACAGTTCGTGTATCCAACATGTCCAAGGTGCTAGGATGTGTCGCTAAATAGAAGTGAATCCACAGTTCGTGTATCCAACATGTCCAAGGTGCTAGGATGTGTCGCTAAATAGAAGTGAATCCACAGTTCGTGTATCCAACATGTCCAAGGTGCTAGGATGTGTCGCTAAATAGAAGTGAATCCACAGTTCGTGTATCCAACATGTCCAAGGTGCTAGGATGTGTCGCTTAATAGAAGTGAATCCACAGTTCGTGTATCCAACATGTCCAAGGTGCTAGGATGTGTCGCTAAATAGAAGTGAATCCACAGTTCGTGTATCCAACATGTCCAAGGTGCTAGGATGTGTCGCTAAATAGAAGTGAATCCACAGTTCGTGTATCCAACATGTCCAAGGTGCTAGGATGTGTCGCTAAATAGAAGTGAATCCACAGTTCGTGTATCCAACATGTCCAAGGTGCTAGGATGTGTCGCTAAATAGAAGTGAATCCACAGTTCGTGTATCCAACATGTCCAAGGTGCTAGGATGTGTCGCTAAATAGAAGTGAATCCACAGTTCGTGTATCCAACATGTCCAAGGTGCTAGGATGTGTCGCTAAATAGAAGTGAATCCACAGTTCGTGTATCCAACATGTCCAAGGTGCTAGGATGTGTCGCTAAATAGAAGTGAATCCACAGTTCGTGTATCCAACATGTCCAAGGTGCTAGGATGTGTCGCTTAATAGAAGTGAATCCACAGTTCGTGTATCCAACATGTCCAAGGTGCTAGGATGTGTCGCTAAATAGAAGTGAATCCACAGTTCGTGTATCCAACATGTCCAAGGTGCTAGGATGTGTCGCTAAATAGAAGTGAATCCACAGTTCGTGTATCCAACATGTCCAAGGTGCTAGGATGTGTCGCTAAATAGAAGTGAATCCACAGTTCGTGTATCCAACATGTCCAAGGTGCTAGGATGTGTCGCTAAATAGAAGTGAATCCACAGTTCGTGTATCCAACATGTCCAAGGTGCTAGGATGTGTCGCTAAATAGAAGTGAATCCACAGTTCGTGTATCCAACATGTCCAAGGTGCTAGGATGTGTCGCTAAATAGAAGTGAATCCACAGTTCGTGTATCCAACATGTCCAAGGTGCTAGGATGTGTCGCTAAATAGAAGTGAATCGTCAGTTCGTGTATCCAACATGTCCAAGGTGCTAGGATGTGTCGCTAAATAGAAGTGAATCCACAGTTCGTGTATCCAACATGTCCAAGGTGCTAGGATGTGTCGCTAAATAGAAGTGAATCCACAGTTCGTGTATCCAACATGTCCAAGGTGCTAGGATGTGTCGCTAAATAGTAGTGAATCCACAGTTCGTGTATCCAACATGTCCAAGGTGCTAGGATGTGTCGCTAAATAGTAGTGAATCCACAGTTCGTGTATCCAACATGTCCAAGGTGCTAGGATGTGTCGCTAAATAAAAGTGAATCCACAGTTCGTGTATCCAACATGTCCAAGGTGCTAGGATGTGTCGCTAAATAAAAGTGAATCCACAGTTCGTGTATCCAACATGTCCAAGGTGCTAGGATGTGTCGCTAAATAGAAGTGAATCCACAGTTCGTGTATCCAACATGTCCAAGGTGCTAGGATGTGTCGCTAAATAGAAGTGAATCCACAGTTCGTGTATCCAACATGTCCAAGGTGCTAGGATGTGTCGCTAAATAGAAGTGAATCCACAGTTCGTGTATCCAACATGTCCAAGGTGCTAGGATGTGTCGCTAAATAGAAGTGAATCGTCAGTTCGTGTATCCAACATGTCCAAGGTGCTAGGATGTGTCGCTAAATAGAAGTGAATCCACAGTTCGTGTATCCAACATGTCCAAGGTGCTAGGATGTGTCGCTAAATAGAAGTGAATCCACAGTTCGTGTATCCAACATGTCCAAGGTGCTAGGATGTGTCGCTAAATAGTAGTGAATCCACAGTTCGTGTATCCAACATGTCCAAGGTGCTAGGATGTGTCGCTAAATAGTAGTGAATCCACAGTTCGTGTATCCAACATGTCCAAGGTGCTAGGATGTGTCGCTAAATAAAAGTGAATCCACAGTTCGTGTATCCAACATGTCCAAGGTGCTAGGATGTGTCGCTAAATAAAAGTGAATCCACAGTTCGTGTATCCAACATGTCCAAGGTGCTAGGATGTGTCGCTAAATAGAAGTGAATCCACAGTTCGTGTATCCAACATGTCCAAGGTGCTAGGATGTGTCGCTAAATAGAAGTGAATCCACAGTTCGTGTATCCAACATGTCCAAGGTGCTAGGATGTGTCGCTAAATAGAAGTGAATCCACAGTTCGTGTATCCAACATGTCCAAGGTGCTAGGATGTGTCGCTAAATAGAAGTGAATCCACAGTTCGTGTATCCAACATGTCCAAGGTGCTAGGATGTGTCGCTAAATAGAAGTGAATCCACAGTTCGTGTATCCAACATGTCCAAGGTGCTAGGATGTGTCGCTAAATAGAAGTGAATCCACAGTTCGTGTATCCAACATGTCCAAGGTGCTAGGATGTGTCGCTAAATAGAAGTGAATCCACAGTTCGTGTATCCAACATGTCCAAGGTGCTAGGATGTGTCGCTTAATAGAAGCATGTGTTGTCAGAAATAAACAAAAATGTATTGTAAGAGAATAACAACTTTGGGTTTGGTCAGAGTAAGTTTTGTAGTACCTAATTTATTAAATAAAAAAAATATAGAGACATCTGGATTTTCATAAATGTTAATTGCTAGCACCTCAACTGTGTAATTTTGTGATACTCAAATTGTCGTTTTTTTTCAGTTTTGGAAGAGTTTCACATCTCGTAACAGATGTTACAGCCAAGTTTAATACTGAATTTGATCTACAGTCGGTAAGCTTCATATCTCTTAGGAGGGGTTACAGCCAAGTTTGATACTGAATATAATCTACAGTCGGTAAGCTTCATATCTCTTAGGAGGGGTTACAGCGAAGTTTAATACTGAATATGATCTACAGTCGGTAAGCTTCATTTCTATTAGGAGGGGTTACAGCCAAGTGTAATACTGAATATGATCTATATTCGGTAAGCTTCATTTCTATTAGGAGGGGTTACAGCTTAGTTTAATACTGAATATAATCTACAGTCGGTAAGCTTCACTTCTATTAGGAGGGGTTACAGCCAAGTTTAATACTGAATTTGATCTACAGTCGGTAAGCTTCATTTCTATTAGGAGGGGTTACAGCCAAGTTTAATACTGCATTTGATCTACAGTCGGAAAGCTTCTTTTCTATTAGGAGGGGTTACAGCCAAGTTTAATACTGAATTTGATCTACAGTCGATAAGCTTCATATCTCTTAGGAGGGGTTACAGCCAAGTTTAATACTAAATATGATCTACAGTCGGTAAGCTTCATGTCTCTTAGGAGGGGTTACAGCCAAGTTTAATACTAAATATGATCTACAGTCGGTAAACTTCATTTATCTTAGGAGGGGTTACAGCCAAATTTAATACTGAATTTGATCTACAGTCGGTAAGCTTCATATCTCTTAGGAGGGGTTACAGCCAAGTTTAATACTGAATTTGATCTACAGTCGGTAAGCTTCATTTCTATTAGGAGGGGTTACAGCCAAGTGTAATACTGAATTTGATCTACAGTCGGTAAGCTTCATTTCTATTAGGAGGGGTTACAGCTTAGTTTAATACTAAATATAATCTACAGTCGGTAAGCTTCACTTCTATTAGGAGGGGTTACAGCCAAGTTTAATACTGAATTTGATCTACAGTCGGTAAGCTTCATTTCTATTAGGAGGGGTTACAGCCAAGTGTAATACTGAATTTGATCTACAGTCGGTAAGCTTCATTTCTATTAGGAGGGGTTACAGCTTAGTTTAATACTAAATATAATCTACAGTCGGTAAGCTTCACTTCTATTAGGAGGGGTTACAGCCAAGTTTAATACTGAATTTGATCTACAGTCGGTAAGCTTCACTTCTATTAGGAGGGGTTACAGCCAAGTTTAATACTGAATTTGATCTACAGTCGGTAAGCTTCATTTCTCTTAGGAGGGTTGACAGCCAAGTTTAATACTGAATTTGATCTACAGTCGGTAAGCTTCATTTCTATTAGGAGGGGTTACAGCCAAGTTTAATACTAAATTTGATCTACAGTCGGTAAGCTTCACTTCTCTTAGGAGGGGTTACAGCCAAGTTTAATACTAAATATGATCTACAGAAGGTAAGCTTTATTTCTCTTAGGAGGGGTTACAGCCAAGTTTAATACTGAATTTTACCTACAGTCGGTGAGCTTTATTTCTCTTAGGAGTGGTTACAGCCAAGTTTAATACTGAATTTGATCTACAGTCGGTAAGCTTCATATCTCTTAGGAGAGGTTACAGCCAAGTTTAATACTGAATTTGATCTACAGTCGGTAAGCTTCATTTCTCTCAGGAGGGGCTACAGCGAAGTTTAATACTGAATTTGATCTACAGTCGGTAAGCTTCATTTCTCTTAGGAAGGGTTACAGCCAAGTTTAATACTGAATTTGATCTACAGTCGGTAAGCTTCATTTCTCTTAGTAGGGGTTACAGCCAAGTTTAATACTGAATTTGATCTACAGTCGGTATGCTTCATTTCTCCTAGGAGTGGTAACAGCCAAGTTTAATACTGAATTTGATCTACAGTCGGGAAGCTTCATTTCTTTTAGGAGGGGTAACAGCCTTGTTTAATACTGAATTTGATCTACAGTCGATAAGCTTCATTTCTCTTAGGAGGGGTTACAGCCAAGTTTAATACTGAATTTGATCTACAGTCGGTAAGCTTCATTTCTCTTAGGAGGGGTTACAGCCAAGTTAAATACTGAATTTGATCTACAGTCGGTAAGCTTCATTTCTCTTAGGAGGGTTTACAGCCAAGTTTAATACTGAATTTGATCTACAGTCGGTAAGCTTTATTTCTCATAGGAGGGGTTACAGCCAAGTTTAATACTGAATTTAATCTACAGTCGGTAAGCTTCATTTCTCTTAGGAGGGGTTACAGCCTTGTTTAATACTGAATTTGATCTACAGTCGATAAGCTTCATTTCTCTTAGGAGGGGTTACAGCCAAGTTTAATACTGAATTTGATCTACAGTCGGTAAGCTTCATTTCTCTTAGGATGGGTTACAGCCAAGTTAAATACTGAATTTGATCTACAGTCGGTAAGCTTCATTTCTCTTAGGAGGGTTTACAGCCAAGTTTAATACTGAATTTGATCTACAGTCGGTAAGCTTTATTTCTCATAGGAGGGGTTACAGCCAAGTTTAATACTGAATTTAATCTACAGTCGGTAAGCTTCATTTCTCTTAGGAGGGGTTACAGCCAAGGTTAATACTGAATTTGATCTACAGTCGGTAAGTTTCATTTCTCTTAGGAGGGGTTACATCCAAGTTTAATACTGAATTTGATTTACAGTCGGTAAGCTTCATTTCTTTTAGGAGGGGTAACAGCCAAGTTTAATACTAAATTTGATCTACAGTCGGTAAGCTTCACTTCTCTTAGGAGGGGTTACAGCCAAGTTTAATACTGAATTTGATCTACAGTTGGTAAGTTTCACTTCTTTTAGGAGGGGTTACAGCCAAGTTTAATACTGAATTTGATCTACAGTCGGTAAGCTTCATTTCTCTTAGGAGGGGTTACAGCCAAGTTAGATACTGAATTAGATCTACAGTCGCTAAGCTTCATTTCTCTTAGGATGGGTTACAGCCAAGTTTAATACTGAATTAGATCTACAGTCGGTAAGCTTCATTTCTCTTAGGATGGGTTACAGCCAAGTTTAATACTGAATTTGATCTACAGTCGGTAAGCTTCATTTCTCTTAGGAGGGGTTACAGCCAAGTGTAATACTGAATTTGACCTACAGTCGGTAAGCTTCATTTCTCTTAGGAGGGGTTACAGCCAAGTTAAATACTGAATTCTATATACAGTCGGTAAGCTTCATTTCTCTTAGGAGGGGTTACAGCCAAGTTAAATACTGAATTCTATATACAGTCGGTAAGCTTCATTTCTCTTAGGAGGGGTTACAGCCAAATTTAATACTGAATTTTATCTACAGTCGGTAAGCTTCATTTCCCGTAAGAGGGGTTACAGCCAAGTTTAATACTGAATTTGATCTACAGTCGGTAAGCTTCATTTCTCTTAGGAGGGGTTACAGCCAAGTTTAATACTGAATTTGACCTACAGTCGGTAAGCTTTATTTCTCTTAGGAGGGGTTACAGCCAAGTTTAATACTGAATTTGATCTACAGTCGGTAAGATTCATTTCTCTTAGGAGGGGTTACAGCCAAGTTAAATACTGAATTTGATCTACAGTCGGTAAGCTTCATTTCTCTTAGGAAGTTTACAGCCAAGTTTAATACTGAATTTGATCTACAGTCGGTAAGCTTCACTTCTCTTAGCAGGGGTTACAGCCAAGTTTAATACTGAATTTAATCTACAGTCGGTAAGCTTCATTTCTCTTAGGAGGGGTTACAGCCAAGTTTAATACTGAATTTGATCTACAGTCGGTAAGCTTCATTTCTCTTAAGAGGGGTTACAGCCAAGTTTAATACTGAATTTGATTTACAGTCGGTAAACTTCATTTCTCTTAGGAGGGGAAACAGCCAAGTTTAATACTGAATTTGATCTACAGTCGGTAAGCTTCACTTCTCTTAGGAGGGGTTACAGCCAAGTTTAATACTGAATCTGATCTACAGTTGGTAAGCTTCACTTCTCTTAGGAGGGGTTACAGCCAAGTTTAATACTGAATTTGATCTACATTCGGTAAGCTTCATATGTCTTAGGAGGGGTTACAGCCAAGTTTAAAACTGAATTTGATCTACAGTCGGTAAGCTTCATTTCTCTTAGGAGGGGTTACAGCCAAGTTTAATACTGAATTTGACCTACAGTCGGTAAGCTTCATTTCTCTTAGGAGGGGTTACAGCCAAATTTAATACTGAATTTTATCTACAGTCGGTAAGCTTCATTTCCCGTAAGAGGGGTTACAGCCAAGTTTAATACTGAATTTGATCTACAGTCGGTAAGCTTCATTTCTCTTAGGAGGGGTTACAGCCAAGTTTAATACTGAATTTGACCTACAGTCGGTAAGCTTTATTTCTCTTAGGAGGGGTTACAGCCAAGTTTAATACTGAATTTGATCTACAGTCGGTAAGATTCATTTCTCTTAGGAGGGGTTACAGCCAAGTTAAATACTGAATTTGATCTACAGTCGGTAAGCTTCATTTCTCTTAGGAAGTTTACAGCCAAGTTTAATACTGAATTTGATCTACAGTCGGTAAGCTTCACTTCTCTTAGCAGGGGTTACAGCCAAGTTTAATACTGAATTTAATCTACAGTCGGTAAGCTTCATTTCTCTTAGGAGGGGTTACAGCCAAGTTTAATACTGAATTTGATCTACAGTCGGTAAGCTTCATTTCTCTTAGGAGGGGTTACAGCCAAGTTTAATACTGAATTTGATTTACAGTCGGTAAACTTCATTTCTCTTAGGAGGGGAAACAGCCAAGTTTAATACTGAATTTGATCTACAGTCGGTAAGCTTCACTTCTCTTAGGAGGGGTTACAGCCAAGTTTAATACTGAATCTGATCTACAGTTGGTAAGCTTCACTTCTCTTAGGAGGGGTTACAGCCAAGTTTAATACTGAATTTGATCTACATTCGGTAAGCTTCATATGTCTTAGGAGGGGTTACAGCCAAGTTTAAAACTGAATTTGATCTACAGTCGGTAAGCTTCATTTCTCTTAGGAGGGGTTACAGCCAAGTTTAATACTGAATTTGACCTACAGTCGGTAAGCTTCATTTCTCTTAGGAGGGGTTACAGCCAAGTTAAATACTGAATTTGATCTACAGTCGGTAAGCTTCATTTCTCTTAGGAGGGTTTACAGCCAAGTTTAATACTGAATTTGATCTACAGTCGGTAAGCTTTATTTCTCTTAAGAGGGGTTACAGCGAAGTTTAATACTGAATTTAATCTACAGTCGGTAAGCTTCATTTCTCTTATGAGGGGTTACAGCCAAGTTTAATACTGAATTTGATCTACAGTCGGTAAGCTTCATTTCTCTTAGGAGGGGTTACAGCCAAGTTTAATACTGAATTTGATCTACAGTCGGTAAGCTTCATATCTCTTAGGAGGGGTTACAGCCAAGTTTAATACTAAATATGATCTACAGTCGGTAAGCTTCATGTCTCATAGGAGGGGTTACAGCCAAGTTTAATACGAAATATGATCTACAGTCGGTAAGCTTCATTTCTTTTAGGAGGGGTAACAGCCTTGTTTAATACTGAATTTGATCTACAGTCGGTAAGCTTCATTTCTCTTAGTAGGGGTTACAGCCTTGTTTAATACTGAATTTGATCTACAGTCGGTAAGCTTCATTTCTCTTAGTAGGGGTAACAGCCAAGTTTAATACTGAATTTGATCTACAGTCGGTAAGCTTCATTTCTCTAAGGAGGGGTTACAGGCAAGTTTAATACTGAATTTGATCTACAGTCGGTAAGCTTCACTTCTCCTAGGAGGAGTTACAGCCAAGTTTAATACTGATTTTGATCTACAGTCGGTCAGCTTCATTTCTCTTAGGAGGGGTTACATCCTTGTTTAATACTGAATTTGATCTACAGTCGGTAAGCTTCATTTCTCTTAGTAGGGGTAACAGCCAAGTTTAATACTGAATTTGATCTACAGTCGGTAAGCTTCATTTCTCTTATGAGGGGTTACAGCCAAGTTTAATACTGAATTTGATCTACAGTCGGTAAGCTTCACTTCTCTGAGGAGAGTTTACAGCCAAGTTTAATACTGAATTTGATCTACAGTTGGTAAGCTTCACTTCTCTTAGGAGGGGTTACAGCCAAGTTTAATACTGAATTTGATCTACAGTCGGTAAGCTTCATTTCTCTAAGGAGGGGTTACAGGCAAGTTTAATACTGAATTTGATCTACAGTCGGTAAGCTTCACTTCTCCTAGGAGGAGTTACAGCCAAGTTTAATACTGATTTTGATCTACAGTCGGTAAGCTTCATTTCTCTTAGGAGGGGTTACAGCCAAGTTTAATACTGAATTTGATCTACAGTCGGTAAGCTTTATTTCTCTTAGGAGGGGTTACAGCCAAGTTTAATACTGAATTTGATCTACAGTCGGTAAGCTTCATTTCTCTTAGGATGGGTTACAGCCAAGTTAAATACTGAATTTGATCTACAGTCGGTAAGCTTCACTTCTCTGAGGAGAGTTAACAGCCAAGTTTAATACTGAATTTGATCTACAGTTGGTAAGCTTCACTTCTCTTAGGAGGGGTTACAGCCAAGTTAAATACTGAATTTGATCTACAGTCGGTAAGCTTTATTTCTCTTAAGAGGGGTTACAGCGAAGTTTAATACTGAATTTAATCTACAGTCGGTAAGCTTCATTTCTCTTAGGAGGGTTTACAGCCAAGTTTAATACTGAATTTGATCTACAGTCGGTAAGCTTTATTTCTCTTAGGAGGGTTTACAGCCAAGTTTTATACTGAATTTGATCTACAGTCGGTAAGCTTCATTTCTCTAAGGAGGGTTTACAGCCAAGTTTAATACTGAATTTGATCTACAGTCGGTAAGCTTCACTTCTCCTAGGAGGAGTTACAGCCAAGTTAAATACTGAATTTGATCTACAGTCGGTAAGCTTTATTTCTCTTAAGAGGGGTTACAGCGAAGTTTAATACTGAATTTAATCTACAGTCGGTAAGCTTCATTTCTCTTAGGAGGGGTTACAGCCAAGTTTAATACTGAATTTGATCTACAGTCGGTAAGCTTCATTTCTCTTAGGAGGGTTTACAGCCAAGTTTAATACTGAATTTGATCTACAGTCGGTAAGATTTATTTCTCTTAAGAGGGGTTACAGCGAAGTTTAATACTGAATTTAATCTACAGTCGGTAAGCTTCATTTCTCTTAGGAGGGGTTACAGCCAAGTTTAATACTGAATTTGATCTACAGTCGGTAAGCTTCATTTCTCTTAGGAGGGGTTACAGCCAAGTTTAATACTGAATTTGATCTACAGTCGGTAAGCTTCATATCTCTTAGGAGGGGTTACAGCCAAGTTTAATACTAAATATGATCTACAGTCGGTAAGCTTCATGTCTCATAGGAGGGGTTACAGCCAAGTTTAATACGAAATATGATCTACAGTCGGTAAGCTTCATTTCTTTTAGGAGGGGTAACAGCCTTGTTTAATACTGAATTTGATCTACAGTCGGTAAGCTTCATTTCTCTTAGTAGGGGTTACAGCCTTGTTTAATACTGAATTTGATCTACAGTCGGTAAGCTTCATTTCTCTTAGTAGGGGTAACAGCCTTGTTTAATACTGAATTTGATCTACAGTCGGTAAGCTTCATTTCTCTTAGGAGGGGTTACAGCCAAGTTTAATACTGAATTTGATCTACAGTCGGTAAGCTTCATTTCTCTTACGAGGGGTTACAGCCAAGTTTAATACTGAATTTGATCTACAGTCGGTAAGCTTCACTTCTCTGAGGAGAGTTTACAGCCAAGTTTAATACTGAATTTGATCTACAGTTGGTAAGCTTCACTTCTCTTAGGAGGGGTTACAGCCAAGTTTAATACTGAATTTGATCTACAGTCGGTAAGCTTCATTTCTCTAAGGAGGGGTTACAGCCAAGTTTAATACTGAATTTGATCTACAGTCGGTAAGCTTCACTTCTCCTAGGAGGAGTTACAGCCAAGTTTAATACTGATTTTGATCTACAGTCGGTAAGCTTCATTTCTCTTAGGAGGGGTTACAGCCAAGTTTAATACTGAATTTGATCTACAGTCGGTAAGCTTTATTTCTCTTAGGAGGGGTTACAGCCAAGTTTAATACTGAATTTGATCTACAGTCGGTAAGCTTCATTTCTCTTAGGATGGGTTACAGCCAAGTTAAATACTGAATTTGATTGACAGTCGGTAAGCTTCATTTCTCTTAGGAGAGGTTACAGCCAAGTTTAAAACTGAATTTGATTTACAGTCGGTAAGCTTCATTTCTCTTAGGAGGAGTTACAGCCAAGTTAAATACTGAATTTGATCTACAGTCGGTAAGCTTCATTTCTCTTAGGAGGGGTTACAGCCAAGTTTAATACTGAATTTGATCTACAGTCGGTAAGCTTCATTTCTCTTAGGAGGGGTTACAGCCAAGTTTAATACTGAATTTGATTTACAGTCGGTAAGCTTCATTTCTCTTAGGAGGGGTAACAGCCAAGTTTAATACTGAATTTGATCTACAGTCGGTAAGCTTCACTTCTCTTAGGAGGGGTTACAGCCAAGTTTAATACTGAATTTGATCTACAGTTGGTAAGCTTCACTTCTCTTAGCAGGGGTTACAGCCAAGTTTAATACTGAATTTAATCTACAGTCGGTAAGCTTCATTTCTCTTAAGAGGGGTTACAGCCAAGTTTAAAACTGAATTTGATCTACAGTCGGTAAGCTTCATTTCTCTAAGGAGGGGTAACAGCCAAGTTTAATACTGAATTTGATCTACAGTCGGTAAGCTTCACTTCTCTTAGGAGGGGTTACAGCCAAGTTTAATACTGAATTTGATCTACAGTTGGTAAGCTTCACTTCTCTTAGCAGGGGTTACAGCCAAGTTTAATACTGAATTTAATCTACAGTCGGTAAGCTTCATTTCTCTTAGGAGGGGTTACAGCAAAGTTTAATACTGAATTTGATTTACAGTCGGTAACCTTCATTTCTCTTAGGAGGGGTAACAGCCAAGTTTAATACTGAATTTGATCTACAGTCGGTAAGCTTCACTTCTCTTAGGAGGGGTTACAGCCAAGTTTAATACTGAATTTGATCTACAGTTGGTAAGCTTCACTTCTCTTAGGAGGGGTTACAGCCAAGTTTAATACTGAATTTGATCTACATTCGGTAAGCTTCATATGTCTTAGGAGGGGTTACAGCCAAGTTTAAAACTGAATTTGATCTACAGTCGGTAAGCTTCATTTCTCTTAGGAGGGGTTACAGCCAAGTTTAATACTGAATTTGACCTACAGTCGGTAAGCTTCATTTCTCTTAGGAGGGGTTACAGCCAAGGTAAATACTGAATTTGATCTACAGTCGGTAAGCTTCATTTCTCTTAGGAGGGTTTACAGCCAAGTTTAATACTGAATTTGATCTACAGTCGGTAAGCTTTATTTGTCTTAAGAGGGGTTACAGCGAAGTTTAATACTGAATTTTATCTACAGTCGGTAAGCTTCATTTCTCTTAGGAGGGGTTACAGCCAAGTTTAATACTGAATTTGATCTACAGTCGGTAAGCTTCATTTCTCTTAGGAGGGGTTACAGCCAAGTTTAATACTGAATTTGATCTACAGTCGGTAAGCTTCATATCTCTTAGGAGGGGTTACAGCCAAGTTTAATACTAAATATGATCTACAGTCGGTAAGCTTCATGTCTCTTAGGAGGGGTTACAGCCAAGTTTAATACGAAATATGATCTACAGTCGGTAAGCTTCATTTCTTTTAAGAGGGGTAACAGCCTTGTTTAATACTGAATTTGATCTATAGTCGGTAAGCTTCATTTCTCTTAGTAGGGGTTACAGCCTTGTTTAATACTGAATTTGATCTACAGTCGGTAAGCTTCATTTCTCTTAGTAGGGGTAACAGCCTTGTTTAATACTGAATTTGATCTACATCGGTAAGCTTCATTTCTCTTAGGAGGGGTTACAGCCAAGTTTAATACTGAATTTGATCTACAGTCGGTAAGCTTCATTTCTCTTATGAGGGGTTACAGCCAAGTTTAATACTGAATTTGATCTACAGTCGGTAAGCTTCACTTCTCTGAGGAGAGTTTACAGCCAAGTTTAATACTGAATTTGATCTACAGTTGGTAAGCATCACTTCTCTTAGGAGGGGTTACAGCCAAGTTTAATACTGAATTTGATCTACAGTCGGTAAGCTTCATTTCTCTAAGGAGGGGTTACAGCCAAGTTTAATACTGAATTTGATCTACAGTTGGTAAGCTTCACTTCTCCTAGGAGGAGTTACAGCCAAGTTTAATACTGATTTTGATCTACAGTCGGTAAGCTTCATTTCTCTTAGGAGGGGTTACAGCCAAGTTTAATACTGAATTTGATCTACAGTCGGTAAGCTTTATTTCTCTTAGGAGGGGTTACAGCCAAGTTTAATACTGAATTTGACCTACAGTCGGTAAGCTTCATTTCTCTTAGGAGGGGTTACAGCCAAGTTAAATACTGAATTTGATCTACAGTCGGTAAGCTTCATTTCTCTTAGGAGGGTTTACAGCCAAGTTTAATACTGAATTTGATCTACAGTCGGTAAGCTTTTTTTCTCTTAAGAGGGGTTACAGCGAAGTTTAATACTGAATTTAATCTACAGTCGGTAAGCTTCATTTCTCTTAGGAGGGGTTACAGCCAAGTTTAATACTGAATTTGATCTACAGTCGGTAAGCTTCATTTCTCTTAGGAGGGGTTACAGCCAAGTTTAATACTGAATTTGATCTACAGTCGGTAAGCTTCATATCTCTTAGGAGGGGTTACAGCCAAGTTTAATACTAAATATGATCTACAGTCGGTAAGCTTCATGTCTCGTAGGAGGGGTTACAGCCAAGTTTAATACGAAATATGATCTACAGTCGGTAAGCTTCATTTCTTTTAGGAGGGGTAACAGCCTTGTTTAATACTGAATTTGATCTACAGTCGGTAAGCTTCATTTCTCTTAGTAGGGGTTACAGCCTTGTTTAATACTGAATTTGATATACAGTCGGTAAGCTTCATTTCTCTTAGTAGGGGTAACACCCTTGTTTAATACTGAATTTGATCTACAGTCGGTAAGCTTCATTTCTCTTAGGAGGGGTTACAGCCAAGTTTAATACTGAATTTGATCTACAGTCGGTAAGCTTCATTTCTCTTATGAGGGGTTACAGCCAAGTTTAATACTGAATTTGATCTACAGTCGGTAAGCTTCACTTCTCTGAGGAGAGTTTACAGCCAAGTTTAATACTGAATTTGATCTACAGTTGGTAAGCTTCACTTCTTTTAGGAGGGGTTACAGCCAAGTTTAATACTGAATTTGATCTACAGTCGGTAAGCTTCATTTCTCTAAGGAGGGGTTACAGCCAAGTTTAATACTGAATTTGATCTACAGTCGGTAAGCTTCACTTCTCCTAGGAGGAGTTACAGCCAAGTTTAATACTGATTTTGATCTACAGTCGGTAAGCTTCATTTCTCTTAGGAGGGGTTACAGCCACGTTTAATACTGAATTTGATCTACAGTCGGTAAGCTTTATTTCTCTTAGGAGGGGTTACATCCAAGTTTAATACTGAATTTGATCTACAGTCGGTAAGCTTCATTTCTCTTAGGAGGGGTTACAGCCAAGTTAAATACTGAATTTGATTTACAGTCGGTAAGCTTCATTTCTCTTAGGAGAGGTTACAGCCAAGTTTAAAACTGAATTTGATCTACAGTCGGTAAGCTTCATTTCTCTTAGGAGGAGTTACAGCCAAGTTAAATACTGAATTTGATCTACAGTCGGTAAGCTTCATTTCTCTTAGGAGGGGTTACAGCCAAGTTTAATACTGAATTTGATCTACAGTCGGTAAGCTTCACTTCTCTAAGGAGGGGTTACAGCCAAGTTTAATACTGAATTTGATCTACAGTCGGTAAGCTTCATTTCTCTAAGGAGGGGTTACAGCCAAGTTTAATACTGAATTTGATCTACAGTCGGTAAGCTTCATTTTTCTTAGGAGGGGTTACAGCCAAGTTTAATACTGAATTTGATCTACAGTCGGTAAGCTTCACTTCTCTAAGGAGGGGTTACAGCCAAGTTTAAAACTGAATTTGATCTACAGTCGGTAAGCTTCACTTCTCTTAGCAGGGGTTACAGCCTTGTTTAATACTGAATTTGATCTACAGTCGGTAAGCTTCATTTCTCTTAGTAGGGGTAACAGCCTTGTTTAATACTGAATTTGATCTACATCGGTAAGCTTCATTTCTCTTAGGAGGGGTTACAGCCAAGTTTAATACTGAATTTGATCTACAGTCGGTAAGCTTCATTTCTCTTATGAGGGGTTACAGCCAAGTTTAATACTGAATTTGATCTACAGTCGGTAAGCTTCACTTCTCTGAGGAGAGTTTACAGCCAAGTTTAATACTGAATTTGATCTACAGTTGGTAAGCTTCACTTCTCTTAGGAGGGGTTACAGCCAAGTTTAATACTGAATTTGATCTACAGTCGGTAAGCTTCATTTCTCTAAGGAGGGGTTACAGCCAAGTTTAATACTGAATTTGATCTACAGTCAGTAAGCTTCACTTCTCCTAGGAGGAGTTACAGCCAAGTTTAATACTGATTTTGATCTACAGTCGGTAAGCTTCATTTCTCTTAGGAGGGGTTACAGCCAAGTTTAATACTGAATTTGATCTACAGTCGGTAAGCTTTATTTCTCTTAGGAGGGGTTACAGCCAAGTTTAAAAGTGAATTTGATCTACAGTCGGTAAGCTTCATTTCTCTTAGGAGGGGTTACAGCCAAGTTTAATACTGAATTTGATCTACAGTCGGTAAGCTTCATTTCTCTTAGGAGGGGTTACAGCCAAGTTTAATACTGAATTTGATCTACAGTCGGTAAGCTTCATATCTCTTAGGAGGGGTTACAGCCAAGTTTAATACTGAATTTGACCTACAGTCGGTAAGCTTCATTTCTCTTAGGAGGGGTTACAGCCAAGTTAAATACTGAATTTGATCTACAGTCGGTAAGCTTCATTTCTCTTAGGAGGGTTTACAGCCAAGTTTAATACTGAATTTGATCTACAGTCGGTAAGCTTTTTTTCTCTTAAGAGGGGTTACAGCGAAGTTTAATACTGAATTTAATCTACAGTCGGTAAGCTTCATTTCTCTTATGAGGGGTTACAGCCAAGTTTAATACTGAATTTGATCTACAGTCGGTAAGCTTCATTTCTCTTAGGAGGGGTTACAGCCAAGTTTAATACTGAATTTGATCTACAGTCGGTAAGCTTCATATCTCTTAGGAGGGGTTACAGCCAAGTTTAATACTAAATATGATCTACAGTCGGTAAGCTTCATGTCTCGTAGGAGGGGTTACAGCCAAGTTTAATACGAAATATGATCTACAGTCGGTAAGCTTCATTTCTTTTAGGAGGGGTAACAGCCTTGTTTAATACTGAATTTGATCTACAGTCGGTAAGCTTCATTTTTCTTAGTAGGGGTTACAGCCTTGTTTAATACTGAATTTGATATACAGTCGGTAAGCTTCATTTCTCTTAGTAGGGGTAACAGCCTTGTTTAATACTGAATTTGATCTACAGTCGGTAAGCTTCATTTCTCTTAGGAGGGGTTACAGCCAAGTTTAATACTGAATTTGATCTACAGTCGGTAAGCTTCATTTCTCTTATGAGGGGTTACAGCCAAGTTTAATACTGAATTTGATCTACAGTCGGTAAGCTTCACTTCTCTGAGGAGAGTTTACAGCCAAGTTTAATACTGAATTTGATCTACAGTTGGTAAGCTTCACTTCTTTTAGGAGGGGTTACAGCCAAGTT